>NW_025767075.1:410000-792500 GCF_003918875.1 Haliotis rubra
ACACTTTGTATTTCTCTCCTCTCTATCGCTTCTGAGTGGAATGTTTTAAGTTTCAGTTTTTAGTTTTGACAGCTGATTTGATTGATCTGTCGCAACAAGTTGGGTTGGCTGCGGATCAGGCCAGATCGCCCCCTGCATCTGAATTCTGTCATTGTGTTAATTCGAAGGGTCGATTGATTGAAGATTTGAGGGACGTGAATGCTGAACAGTCAAGTAAGATGAACGAGAATCGAGATGAGGATCTTAGGGTCGAGTATGGATCATCACAAAGATTGTAATCATGACTGTGGCAAGGATCGGAATCATGTTTGTTATCAGATTCAAGATCATTACACTGACTGACATCAGGATCATCACAAGGATCAGATTCAGGACTCACTTCGATGTTTGGGATCAATATCATTACAACCATATCATAGCCACAATCGACATGATCGTTAAAAGATCATTACAGCCATTGCTTGGGTGACGATTGACATTCGGAATCGGCACTTTTCTGTTCGTTGAAATGTTTGTGTGCAGGGCTGCTTGCACAAAGAAGAACTGTTTAGAGTATCCTACGGGACGGACTTTGAGGATCGTGGGGATTTGGGTACGAACGGGTACTTATGGAGATTAGTTTTTGGAAAGATATTTTTGAACTGAGGATCGTCGCAGAAGCCCTTCTTTCGGGAATATTTTAGGGAACCAGTCGAGAAGAAATTGTGAGATCACACTACTCTACATTTGGATTCGGCATTGACCCTTTATGATCTACTTTTGGGGACGACTTTGCTTCCTAGGTGTGCAGCCTTGAATGATACCACTTGAATGCCGTCTGTTCACCATCAATGCTAACCCGGTTCTAACCAGGTATATTTGATAGATAGAGAATGCAGAGAGGTGCAAAGTGTGAGACAGAATAAGTATCGCATACTGTTTATTATACGTCTCTTGGAAGGTTTATTTAGTTATGCTTCTTATTATTACAGCTGCAGCTGAGTATTTTGGATGCTTCAACACTGGCATTCTTCAGCATGTTGCTCCAGATGTAGTAAAGAAAGAAAAGGCCGATGTACCTTTCGACCGTTGCGTACGGATATGCCACAAAGGCACTTTTGGTATTGATGTAAGTAATGTTATCGTGAGTATATAAATGTTATGTTTTATTGCTGTCAGCGATGTTACCTGTACATCACACAGGTCTATATACAATCCCTTCTGTGTCACGTGACGAGTGAGTGAGGGAGTATAATTCTATGCCGCTTTCAGCAATATTCCAGCAGTATCACGGTGGGGACACAGAAATGGGCTTCACTTATTGTACACATGTGAGAAATCAAACCCGCTATTCGGCGTGACGAGCGAACGCTATAAACCACTAGTCTACCCCAAACTGTGGAATAAGGCGTTTTAACAAATCCTATCTAAAGGTTGATTATAAAGATAAAGAAAAGAAATTCAACAAATGATATATCTTGCAACACTGTGTCAACGAGATTGTTTTAGTCTGATTAACAGTATTCAAGTTTATCACTGATTTTAGTAGTCCCTTCAATCACAAACTGCGACTATTCTCATTGAATACGTAAATTAAGTGTACTGAAATATTTAATATAAATTTGCAAATTAAAACATTGAGTGGCAGGCGCTACCGACAGTAGTTACCGACAGGGAAAGACGTTGCTGGTTTCATACCTAGTTGTTTTACGGACCAATTCCCAGGTAACTCGTTTGTTTCCACTAGAGAATCAACGCTTAAAAGTCTAGATCAAGAACTGTGTGTATCTCTCTGAGAAATTTCTAATTGAATCTCTTCAGAACCAGCACCAGGCACTTGTCTGCTCACAATACAATTGTCACAGACCGTAATGTCTGACTTACTCCCTCCAAAGTAAACAGGTTTCGCAGTATCTCGGCAATGAGGTGTCTTTGGGGAGTGTGGGTTTGAATCCAAGATGGGTCTCGACCACCCAACCAACCAGAATTTGTGTTTTGCTAAGAGCGTGTAATCCCAAATACTCTTTACATTTCACCTGTTTCTAAAAGACATTGTGTATTCACATTCTCTTTATAGTGTTCTCAAGGGTGCTACTGCCATTTCATCATCAAACGTCAGTATCAGCGTACTGGAGACTCACCCTGCAATGCTCCGAAGTGGCTGAGTGACGGGAACCCAAGGTGTGGACCTTTTAAAAATCTGGCAATGTACAACATAACGAGGATGGTGCTTGATCGATCCAAACCATAACAGTATATATTTGTAAACGTGTACTAAAGGATCAAAACACAAGAACACACTCAGGGATATGTTTTCAAGAAAAATAAATCAATCCAAACTGAACATTTTATTTGTTTCTTAATATCTTTGTAGTTCGTTTTGTTATTTTGATGTTCCCCTCAATTCCAAACAACACCCTCTCCCCACATGTCTCCTGAAAAATGAAGTATCGTTGTTATCGGCAGTACGTGTCCATGGTTGTAATGGCTTGCTGCTTTAACTTGTTAACGTTTCAATAAAATGTCACTGGTGTTGGGGTTGTTTGTCAGGAGTGATTGTGCTCAAACAATGTTCCCAACAATGTATCTCACAGTGGACACTCTTCAGGTGTGAGTTAGTGAGTTCTGTTTGACGCTGCCTCGGCCAGTATTCTACTTACATCAAGTCCTGACAGCTTACTGAGGGTTGATAGCCTGAAGTTAATCAGGTTGTAGACCTTCATAACTATTACTAGCGAGGCGTGATGACCCAAAACGAATATTCTGTAGTTTCGCCAAGGGACTCAAGTCTGCGCAGCGATTTGTAGCTCCTTTAAACGACAGAGCCTCCCATTCGTATGGATTTACGTGGAACTATCCTTGCTTACAGGCTACATTTGTAACCATATTACAACATACTACTACAGGACGTTGTGAGACATCCAGTGAGAGATTCGCACCCTGGACAGCATGCAGCTCGCAAACACAACAAACACGTCCATTGTGGAAAAGAACCACTGTATTTCTTGTCTCATGGGATTATTAAACATCGAGAATGAAGTATCTCAGTTATATGCTATGAACAAATGCAACAAATGTAAGCATTTTCAGTCAGAATTTGGTGTGAATGGAGAGCACACATTTCTGTGTTCTAATCACAGCAGTGAAACAAGAGATCAACATTCACTGTAACTTGGTGACTCATCAAAGTAACAGCTAAACACAAAATAAACAAGTTCCTTGATTTCTAAGCAACGAGATAAATCGGATGACCTGGGATACAGGTTAACAAACTGGCTTACTTTGCAAGTCGACTCACTCTTCTCTACAAACGAATGTTATAGTATGTGCAGCTAGAGCCATATTCTACAGAGTGATTACATGTTTCACTGTGTTCAGGAATGTGCGGGCACAACCATATTCTAAACACTGACCTTGCAGCAGGATTTCATACATGTAGCCTTTTTTTGGCATAATACAGAGTCCCATGACCCACTAAGCTTTTCTTGTCACGACAATTTGAACATAGTGTCATTACAACACTGGACTAGAAGTTGGCGAATTTAATTATAAAGATAAACTGCATATGATTTTCTTTTCTTTTCCCTGAGGCATGAATTGATGAATTTGCACGTCGGTTTTTCTATTCATTCCTCACTGAACCAAAACCAATGCTCAGTCAATCATTAACTGTTGCATCGCTTAACAAGTAGTTTAACAAATAAAAGTCACTATATCGATTTCAAGCACCATCAATAATGCTTTTGAAAGACTGACCCAAATGGCTAAGTGCTATGAACATTACCTTCAGCACAAATGGGTAATTTGACCAGCAAATCACTTCGGATCATAAAACAAATACTTTAGAATGTTTGAGGTAGCCAAGATGGCAGATGTCTGGCGGCCTGCGTCCAGACATTTCTGGCTTGTTGTGGTTATACAATCCTTCAGACTTTGCTTCTGTGACACTTCACGTGGAGTCAAGAGCTTTTCCTAGGTTGGCATTCGAATGTGCAATCTATTGTGTATTCGGAGAGGTGGCTGTGAGTTTTTCTTATACAATCATGTCCTCTTGACGTGTCACTTGGTAAACAATCCCACACACCCGGGGATCGGGGAAGGGTACATCATGCGTCGTGTGGACAAGTCGCAGGTAAGAAAGGTCCTATTGTCTTCTCAAACCAGTGTGATATTATTGAACATGCTGATATCTCATCAGTACTTCATACATATTGTGGTAATAGTCTTAATGTACTACCTACCATGGAGACACAGTTTGCGTTAAACACAAGCATTCTTCAAAGAAGAATGTTGAAGACAAGCAACATTCAAAGAAGAATGTTGAAGACAAAAAACATCCAAAGAAGAGTGTTGAAGACAAGCAACATTCAGAGAAGAATGTTGAAGACAAGCAGCATTCAAAGAAGAATGTTGAAGACAAGCAACATTCAAAGAAGAGTGTTGAAGACAAGCAACATCCACAGAAGAGTGTTGAAGACAAACAACATTCAGAGAAGAGCGTTGAAGACAAGCAACATTCAGAAAAGAGTGTTGAAGACAAGCAACATTCAGAGAAGAGTGTTGAAGACAAGCAACATTCAGAGAAGAGTGTTGAAGACAAACAACATTCAGAGACGAGTGTTGAAGACAAGCAACATTCAGAGAAGAGTGTTGAAGACAAGCAACATTCAGAGAATAGAACTAAAGAAAGTAAGAAACAACGTAAGTAGAGATTAATTATGTTATTGAGTTGCGTAATATTTGTCTCAAAGTGTAGATTGTTACATGTTGATTGCCAAGTTGAACCTACAAGTTAACTGGAAATCACTCTACAAAAGATGTCATAAGTGTAGCACGATAACACAAGGAGAATGAAACGTTTCAGCACTTCTATAATTACAATGGTATAACTCTGATAATCAACAGTGACTACAACAAGGGCGTGGTGGAGACTGTGAAAGAGGCTAGACGCTTTCCAGGCGCTGACCAGATATAACCAGAGTTGTTCAAACTTCCCTACTGACGGTGATGCCTATATAAGGACTTCCTAACCGCAATGGATGTGAAACCCGCCATGAACATGAGGTGGCCATTAAGCCTTTATCTGGTCAATTTGTCGGTCACAAGAGGGGACCATAAAGTCTTATCTGGTCAATTTGCCATAATCGTCAGAGACTCGTGAACAGCAGCTGACCGAATCTTGACCTCTGTGTGAACCAAGCCTGTCTGTCTACACAGCCTCCGGCCGTCAAATAGTGTTACATTCGCCCCATTGTACAATTAACAATTTTTCACATAAGATATTTAACAATCGTTAATGCGATTAACACTAAAACACTAATGCTAACAATCGTTACATGGATACCTGTGTACATCAATATTTACAAATCCTTATACTCATGCTAACAATCGTTACATGGATTCATGTGTACGCCACTGTTTACAGTTCATGACACTGTTGCATCGTAATAGCAACTCTCGCCCGTTTGTGCAGGTGTTGTTGCTGCTGACGCACAAATCCATATATACATGATCTCAGAAACAGGGCAGGGACAACTATTTACAACAAGATTTGTTGTACATAGTGTGCAATATTGCACCACAGTTCGTTATCGTCAGGCCTTGCGTTGTGCTCTTTTGACTGTATGTGGCGACCACGTTCGTAAATAATAATAATAATAATAATAAAATGATTTTAGAAGAGGCTAAAACATATCACCGCAACCTCTCCTTGTGCTGGGTTGACTACAAAAAAAGCATACGACTCTGTCCCTCATGAATGGGTTCTGAAGTCTCTTCATTGTATTGACCTCCCTGAGCGACTACTTGATTTACTCAAGTCTTTAATGAGTTGCTGGTCGACTCAACTTGAGATGTATTTGCAAGGACAGGTGCAGACTTCGGAGTCTATTCCAATCAGAAGGGGAATATTTCAGGGGGGATTCCTTTAGTCCTTTGCTTTTTTGTCTGTCTTTAAATCCTTTGAGCTTTCTGCTCAATAAAAGGGAGGGTTACCATCCCGGACCTCCTCAGCACAGATCCCCAACACCTCTTCCTCATCTCCTTTACATGCATGACATCGAGCTCCTTGCCAAAGGAGATTCCAATTTGAAAGAGCAGGTTCTCCTTGTCGAGTCCTTTTCTAATGATATTGGCATGACATTTGGACTCGACAAATGTAATACTCTTCATTTGAAACGAGGCAAGGTAACTAATGATTGATCGGTCAAGTTACAAGGGGGGGGGGGGGGGGGGGGGGAGCAGTTATTGAGCATCTTGTGGAAGATCAGGCCTACACCTATCTTGGAATGCAAGTTCGAGACAAGCTCCAGAATGCCCAGATTCAAGAAAAACTTCGGGCAGAGTACAAATCTCGTTTAAAGAAAATCTGGAGCTCAGAGCTCGAAACAAGGTCAAAGCCACAATACTTTTGCTGTGCCAATCCTTTCCTATTCCTTTGGAGTAGTTGATTGGACAAAACAAGACATCCAGAGTCTTGACCGTCTGACCAGAAGGATCATGTCTGATAACAGAGCTCACCACCCTCGTTCCTCTCTTAACCGTTTATACATGCCAATCAATTCTGGAGGTCGGGGTTTGATTAATGTGGAGGCTCTTCATGATAGAATTTTATTGTGTACTTTTGCACATATTTATTTATGGGATGATCCTCTAGTGATGCATGTGAAGAAAGCAAGGAATTCCACAGCTATTTTAAGCGTGCCAAGGTTGTTGGACAGAATCTGAAATTTGAGGTTGATTTTGTTGATGGTGATGTACTGCTGGACGGTACAGCGATGGGAGTAAACCAGGTGAAGTCCTTCACCAAGTCTGCCCAGAGTCGGTCTTTTGTAGAGAAGCTTTCTGAGAAACCATTGCATCGTGTGTACATGCAGTGTGTTGAACAGAATAGCAATCCCACCTACTCCTTCGCCTGGATGAAGTCGGCTGGTCTTAAATGTGAAACTGAGGGCTTCCTTTTTGCTGCTCAGGACCAGTCACTTCCCACTCGCAATCGCCTAAATGTGATTCTTAACGAAAATATCAATATGAAATGTCGACTATATAATGAATTTACAGAGACTGTCGAACATCTTGTCAGTGGATGCCCTTCGTTGGCACAAACATCATATCTTAAACGACATGATGGCAAGGCTCGTTGCTTTTACTACCGTCTCAGACACGCCTGTGGCTTTGACTCCCAGGTTCATCCATGGTACGACCCTGAACATGTCCAGGGCGTCATGGAAAATGATGCTTTCAAACTTCGCTGGAATAGGCCCATATACAGCCTCAGAAGAATTCCAGCCAACAAACCTGATCTTGTCCTTTTTGATAAAGCAAATGAATTTATTTATATCATTGAATTTTCTGTCCCTTTTGACAGCAATGTGAATGGCAAGATTCAGGAAAAGCATGATAAATATGCGGACCTCGCCTTTGAAATGTCTCGCTTGCATCCCAAGTACACTGTCACCAGGCTCCCCATTGTTCTCGGTGCCCTTGGTTTGGTACCTCCCGATCTCTTGGCGCAGATCAGGAGAGTGCCCGGGTTCTCCAGCGGGAGTACGGCCCTTCTGACGCTCTGGGTAATGCAGAAGGCTGCAGTGTTGGGGAGCCTTCATATTCTCCGGAAAGTTCTTGGTGGGTTCGACTAGTCAGCGTTTCCTGGGAGAAGTCCCATTCGCTGTCTGGGCTGCGTGTAGAGGGGGCAAGGGCCCTGAGCTGATGATGAGCCTTACCAGCCTGACTGTGCCAGGATCACCCGAACCCTCTCTGCTGCATACTATCTTTAATCTGTAAAACATAATACAGGTAATAATAATAATAATGCCTGTGGCTTTGACTCCCAGGTCCATCCATGGTACGACCCTGAACATGTCCAGGACGTCATGGAAAATGATGCTTTCAAACTTCGCTGGAATAGGCCCATATACAGCCTCAGAAGAATTCCAGCCAACAAACCTGATCTTGTCCTCTTTGATAAAGCAAATGAATTTATTTATATCATTGAATTTTCTGTCAAATTTGACAGCAATGTGAATGGCAAGATTCAGGAAAAGCATGATAAATATGCGGACCTCGCCTTTGAAATGTCTCGCTTGCATCCCAAGTACACTGTCACCAGGCTCCCCATTGTTCTCGGTGCCCTTGGTTTGGTACCTCCTGATCTCTTGGCGCAGATCAGGAGAGTGCCCGGATTCTCCAGCGGGAGTACGGCCCTTCTGACGCTCTGGGTAATGCAGAAGGCTACAGTGTTGGGGAGCCTTCATATTCTCCGGAAAGTTCTTGGTGGGTTCGACTAGTCAGCGTTTCCTGGGAGAAGTCCCATTCGCTGTCTGGGCTGCGTGTGGAGGGGGCAAGGGCCCTGAGCTGATGATGAGCCTTACCAGCCTGACTGTGCCAGGATCACCCGAACCCTCTCTGCTGCATACTATCTTTAATCTGTAAAACATAATAATGATAGTAACAGACCGCCTGACCAGAAGGGTCATGTCTGATAACAGAGCCCACCACCCTCGTTCCTCTCTCAATCGTTTACATATGCCAAGCAGTTCTGGAGGTCGGGGTTTGATTAATGTGGAGGCTCTTCATGATAGAATTTTATTGTGCACTTTTGCACATATTTATTTATGGGATGATCCTCTAGTGATGCATGTGAAGACTCATGATGAAAGCAAGGAATTCCTCAGCTATTTTAAGCGTGCCAAGGTTGTTGGACAGAACCTGAAATTTGAGGTTGATTGTGTTGATGGCAATGTACTGCTGGACGGTACAGCGATGGGAGTAAACCAGGTGAAGTCCTTCACCAAATCTGCTCAGAGTTGGTCATTTGTGGAGAAGTTGTCTGAGAAACCACTGCATCGTGTATATATGCAGTGTGTGGAACAGAATAGCCATCCAACCGACTCCTTCGCCTGGATGAAGTCGGTTGGTCTCAAATCTGAAATTGAAGGCTTCCTGTTTGCTGCTCAGGACCAGTCACATCCCACTCGCAATCGCCAAAATGTGATTCTTAAAGAAAATATTAACATGAAATGCCGACAGTGTAATGAATTACAGAGAACACCTTGTCAGTGGATGCCTTCTTTGGCACAAACAGCATATGTCCAACGACATGATGGCATTGTACATGGTGAGCCCTTCAATGTAATACAGCAGTTCCCTGAGGAGGTTGCACAATACAGGAGAGATATTCTTATGTCATTAATGAGAAAGGCAAGGAACGAGGGAAAACGCGCCAACGTGGTCGTTGACAAGTTGTTTGTAAACAACAGACTGCAAGAGTTACTCCTACCACCATCATACAGAGCCTCACACGCGAAGCCTAACGTGCGGTCCAGCTCCTCACCATAGGGACACATTGGTGGGCACGAGCCACCTTCCCCTCAGTGCGACACGTCAACTGTATGATTACCTGCACGAAACTGTGAGATACCTGTAAGTACAAACTTTGACAATACAGTGTTTTCCTAAACCTTAAAATCACATTTTGTGGAGTCAACGGAAATCATCTGCGTCTTATATCCGTCCATGCTCGATGATAACTGTGAGATAAACATTACTGATAATATTGTTAACAACCCTAGTATCAAACCGACCAACAGTTACAAGGACACACTTGCTGATTTTGAATATTAGAGACACTATTGATTGTGACGGTTTAGTATGTGGGACGCGTTCAACTACTGATACCGAAAGAACACGTGTCCCATATTCGTCCATGCTTCATGATAACTGGGAGACAAACATTACTGATACTATCGCTAAAAACCCTAGTATCAAACCTACCACCAGTTACAAGGACACACTTGTTGATTTGAATATTAGAGACACTATTGATTGTAATAGCCAAGTACGCCAGCTCTGATGTACAGATGCTGCCACAACCAGCTACAAACCCAGCTCAGTTATTGGAAATACTGATTCAGCCTTAGGATCAAAGTTTGATTCCGGTTCTGCCGAAGGCTGGAATTCAGTAGATCTCTTTAGCACGCATCCCGTTGAAGGCATTCGTTTTATCAATTTGAATGTTTGTGGATTACGCAAACGTATGAACTACCCCGAATTTACAAATTTAGTTGAAACTGGAAATATTGTATGTTTCCAAGAAACAAAATCCGATGCCTTCGACGATTTACATATAGATGGTTATAAACTTCATATCAAACAGAGACATAAAGCCCAAAGGCGCTCAGGAGGTATAGTATTGCAGTAAGAGACACATATGCACACTTTACCACAATATCCGAGTATAGTAACGACTACATTTTATGGATTAGTATTTCAAACGAACTTTTATGCATAAATCGACCTTTACTTCTATGCATTGTGTACCTCCCACCCGAAGGCTCAAAATATGCTGCTGGTGATATGTTTACACTAATAGAAAAATCGGTCTTAAATGCTTTAACACCCAGTGAGTATGTGATATTAGCAGGTGGCTTTAATGCAAGAACAAGTGACATACTAGACTACCATTCAGTTAATCTTGATTTACCCCCAAAACACGATTTTCAAAGGACCATAGTCAAACTCTCATCGAACTATGCAGAAATCTGAATATGTTTGTTGGCAATGGTCAAATAAGTAAAGATAAATACATTGGCACGGCTACGTGTAAAGATAAGATCCTCATTGACGATGTAATCAGTTCACCTTCGTGTCTTAGTCTGTTTTCAGATCTTGAAATACATGAGTTTGATCCATTATGTTCAGATGACCACTCACCTTTGTCATTTGTACTAGAGGGTCTTCAAAGGTTGAAAATAAACATCAGAAATATGAATCATCAAAAGCTAATAATTTCCGCAGCAACATTACCGTAAATGAAGTAGTAGAACTGTCTAAAACAGTCGAGGTGTGTGGAGGTGATGTTTCGACGCGGGTGAATTGTTAAGTCAATGATATCGCGCACGTGCTCTGTGAGGCTGCTCGAAAAACATTCGGAGTGAGGAAATCAATCCCAAAACGGACGAATAGGAGGAAACATAAACCCTGGTTTAATTATGAATGTCGATATATGAGAAAGCTATACCATAAAGCCAAACGAAAATATGGGAAACACAGAAACAATGAAAATAAACTCTATTACCATCACCAAAGCAAATGATATAAAAAATGCATGAATAAACACATCAGATTTTTTAAAAATAAGACTAGTGAAATGCTTAGACATAACCAAAAATACTCGCCTAAAGAGTTCTGGAAAGTTTTTAACGATGGAAATGCACCAGATTGTACAAATACCCCATCTGTTGAGGACGTCTTTCAATTCTTTGAATATTGTCCTCCTGAGAGGGTACGTACGTTCCAAAACTTTCAAAGTTAAATTTAAGCCTACCAGATTTTAAGACGTAGTATATTTGTTCTTTTAAAATTCGGCTAAACTTTTCCTACTATCGCCAGCGGCTTTAAGGGATGAAGTAAATCCAACTAAGGTCCATGCAGGTAGCAAAGGCACTGTAAGTCCCCATGGACCCTGGTATGGTGATCTATTGTCCAAATAGTGCTATCAGTTTTAATTTTCCACGCTAGTTATAATTCTTATTGTGATATTCTAATTATTTTACTGTCCTTTGACGACAGGTTTATATAGTATAAACATGTTTTATTTTAATGTCAAATATGTTCTCGTCACGATATGGCTGAAATATTGCCGATGTGACGTTAAATCGTAACTCTCTCACTTACTCAATTCTTTTAAGCTATAAACGGAAATACCCATACAGAAAATAAACTGCCGGAGATAGACATGAATGATGAATACGACTGCTCGATGCTGAATACAAAAATAACGTTAGATGAAATAGGGGAAAGCTGTCAAAAGATTGAAACGAAATAAGTCGTCAGGTAATGATCTTATTGTAAATGAATGTTTGATAGACCTCTATTGATATGATGGGCCAGCTATATGTCTCTCTCTTTAATTTAGTGTTATCTACAGTAGTTGTCCCAGATACATGGCTAACAGGCATTATGCGCCCTGTATATGAGAAAAAAGGTGACCCGCTAGACCCAAACAACTACAAACCTATAACTATATTTAGCTGTTTTGGTAAACGTTTTACTGGTGTTCTCAACCACAGGCTCGATAACTATCTTGAAATAAACCAAATACTTAATCCAGAGCAGGATGGTTTTAGAGCACATTTTGCAACTACCGATAATATATTTTTATTGCACATGATTTCACAATTTTTTAAAATCTTCTAAACGAAACGTTTTCTGTGCCTTCATAGATTTTTCAAAAGCGTTTGATAACGTCTGGAGGATAGGCCTTTGTCAAAAACTAGCTTCATATGATATAGAGGGCAATTTCTACAGACTAGTTAAAAATGTACAACATCAAATCACGTGTAGTTACACATGATACAATCTCAGATTATTTTATGTGTAATTCTGGAGTTAGACAAGGCGAGAATTTATCTCCCCTCCTATTCTCTATTTATCTCAATGACTTAGAAATTTTCCTCTCTGCACGGGGATGTGAAGGTGTCACTCTGAGCTACGAGGACGATGATTATATGATGCTGCTTCTACATTTTATAATCTTACTTTATGCTGACGATACAGTTATTTTAGCCAATAGTCAACAAAACATCCAAATCTCTCTGAATCACTTCTATGAATACTGTACTACATGGAAAATTAAGGTAAATCTAGAAAACACAAAGATCGTTATTTTTGGCGTTGGAGTAAGCAAACGCAAGAAGCAGGTGACGATGTTCTATGGTAACGATATTCTTGAAACTGTTGATGCAAAAACATATATCGGGGTAGTTTTCCATATAAATAACAGACTGTTAACCTCCATAAAGACTCTTGTAAGTAGCTCCACAAAAGTCATGTATGCTCTAATTAAAAAGGCACGAAATATCAATCTACCTTTAGACTTGTTTCTGGAAGCTTTTGACGTGATGGTATTACCTAGCCTTCAGTATAGCTGTGAAGTTTGGGGGTATGAAAATATCGATTTAATTGAAAAATTACATTTGAAATTTCTCAGAATCGCAACAGGTGTGCGAACATCAACACCAAAGTTTATGATTTATGGAAAAAATGGACGATTTCCCCTTAGGATAACAATATTCAAGAAAATGATAATCTACTGGCATAAACTGCAATGTCACAACTACCCAGTGAAGCTGTCTAAAATGATCTATAACTATGTGAAACTACATTATGACAGAAACCTGTCTCAAAACATTTGGCTAATGTTTATTATAGATATGCTAAACAACTGGATTAACACATGTATTAAACAACGCCCAAATGTACGATGGCCAATGGGTGGCTTCTACAATCGAAAGAATACTTAAAGACCAATTTATACAATCCTGTCGTTGTGAAATTGAAAACAGTACAGACGCTACTACAGAGTCTTCAAAACTATTCCATCTTTGGATAATTATCTGTTACTCCCAACTTTACTCTCATACCCTTTATTGACACTTAGAACCTCAAACCATTACTTTCCTGTAGAGACCAGTCGTTGGTGTAATATTAAACTGTACTCTAAGACCAATATGTCGTTAACTGTCATGCCGATCATGTTACTTGTAATACTGATTGTGTATTATGCTCTCGTACCACTGCTGGTGTTTTTTTGAGAATAACAACCTTGAACCTTGTTAATTTGCATGGTCGATTGGTTCAAGATACGATGGATACAGTTACGTAAGATGAACGAGAATCAGGATGAGGATCTTGTTTAGGATAGAGTATGGACCATGACCAGGATTGTAATCATAATTGTGTAAATGGTCGGAATCACGTTTGGTATCGGATTCAGGATCATTACACTGATCGGCGTCAGCATTATCACAAGGATCAGAATCAGATGCAGGATCGGACTGAGACTCACTTCGATGACTGGGATCAATATCATTACAGGCATATGTGAGGATCGGAACAATCACTTGGGTAAGAATCGATGTCGGCATTGGTAGTTTTCTGATCGTTGGAATGTTCATGGACATTATTTATTCGATGAAGGGTTGCTTAGAGGACCTTATGGTACAGACTGTGAAGATCGTAGGGATTCGGAAATGAACGGTTGCTTCTGGAGGTTTCTAATGATTTACCAACATTAGAAGTCATTTAACTTAGGTTCAGTGCCACACATCCTACTGTATTATACATAAGATGTTTTGAAAAATATTGCAAATGGATATGGCACTGAGCATCAGGGAGGCGCAGGTAGGCCCAGAAAATTGACTGTCGGTGACAAGAGGCGGCTTGGTATTCCTTTTTCTAAAAATAAACGAAGGAGTTTAGAAATCTTAAGGCGAGATATGATTGATAGAGGAAGTGTGGCTGCCTGTAAGGAGACAATTAGAACTGAGCTACATGCAATGGGTTGGCTGAAAAGTCCATCACCGATCATGAAACCTGAACAAAAGAAGCGAAGGTTGAACTGGTGCTTACAGCATAGAAATTTTAACTAGGACAATGTGATTTTCTCAGATGAAAGTTCTGTGTGGCTGTTTCCTAGTACACTGAAATTCTGGACCAAACAAACTGAAAAACCTTTGTATCAGCGACCAAAGTACAGTCCGAAATTTAACGTGTGGGGTGGCATATCTGTGTTAAGGACAACGCCCCTCTGTGTATTTGAAGGGAATATGAACAGTGAGCGGTACAGAGATATTCTCGAGGGACATATACTCCCATCTGTTCACGTGTTCTATGGAAATGTTTTGATTTTCCAGCAGGACAACGACCCAAAACATCGTTCAAAGCATTCACAGGCCTGGTTTCGGACCCAAAATATGACATTATTAGATTGGCCAAGCTATAGCCCTGACCTAAATCCAATAGAAAATGTGGGACTTATTAAGGAAAGTGTCAATAAGAAAAATCTGACAATTATTGCTAAAAGGAAAGAAGAGGTGGTCCGATATTGGGACAGCATGGACCACGACTTTCTAACTTCTTTGATCAGTAGTATGCCCCGCCGCATTGAAGCCTGCATTGCTGCCCATGGTGACTTGACAAAATACTAACTGTTCACCTGTCTTTGAATCTGGAGTTATGTTCTGCTAATATTCACATTAATGCGTGAGTAATGAGTGAAACAAATAAAAACATTACAATCTTTAAATTCTCAATAATTTCTGGTTGTACTGTATATGTATTCTATCTCCCTTGACAAACTCCCACCAAACTAACCCCACGAAGCAGATTACCTACCTTAAAAATACCTAACTTGGCTTTTCGATAGAGGATAACATACATTTTCAAAGAGGTCACACCACAACAGATTCAAGCTGTACGCACAGATTGGGGGCAGTTAGAGATAAGGCATTGACATGGGAAAGTGGTGTTCCCATTGGTGCTGGATGCGCTTGAGTCAGTTTTTTCGGAATTGAAAACATTTAAGTCCCAATCATGTTTCCACTTGGATCATTAGAGAATGGAGAGGTGATAAGTGTGGGACAAAGTAATCACAGCAAAAATAACAAGGTTTCCAGATTTCCGGAAACCTACATGAAACTGGGTAATGTCAGAATCATGTAGGTTTCTGCTCACGAAATCTATGATTGTTGGTTTCTGGCAATTTTCTGTTGCTTAAACTTCCGGAAACTAACAAGTTTAGTTTCCCGAAATGGAAACTGACAGTAAAGTATCATTGTTAGTTTCCATTGCATAAAGCAACTGGAAAACATCATTGACGGTTTCCATTAGTGAGAACTTGAATGAAACGATCGTAGAAAAATACATTTGTCTCCATCTGCATAAATCCAGAAACCTACATTAACCTACGTTAAACTGCCTGTGTATTATAAAAGGTTTCAGCTTAGTGATCTCATTGTTTCTGTACACCAGAATTCAAATAAAATATATTGTCACATAAAATAAAATTAATTTCAGGACAACGGAAACCTTATTGAAAGAATATGGAAACTTAAGATTCTACTCAGTCTCCTTTATGTTTTGTTTGGTAAACGTACGGAAAACTTAAACTTAAAAATTACTGAGAAACCGGTATGGCCATTTGGTTTCAGTTATTCTGATTCCCGAAACGTTCAGTTGGGTTATAGTTACCCATTGAGTTTCCGTTTGTTATATTTTTCAACGTGATACATACTGATGCACATTACACATTACTGTACAAAAAAGAACAATATGTTCGTGAACGTTCAAGAAGAGAATTATATTTTTCACAGCAACATAATACAAGCCACAACTAATTATACACTAGACATATAGACATAAAACATTTGTAAGTTTAACTTCATCTGGCAGTGGTAAAAACTGTCAGGACTAAAAGAAAATGAAGTCAATGTACGTCTTTATATGTTTGCCTTATAATCCTAGCGTAATTAATTCATTATTATATTTATATGCCCTTTGGAACCTCATAAACAAGTGCACGATCTGTTTTTGGTGAATTTATAATGACTGTAATTTCTAGATATGTTATACAATACTTAAAATATAAGTGAATCATATTTCACACACATTTGCCCTAAGTGTGACTAAGTACATGTTGTCTGTCTCGCCTAGAAGAACTTCATCGCGAAAAAAATTGAAGTGGAATGATTTTGTTGAATGCTACAACAAAAATAGAAACAAAATACATATATCAAACTTAAAACAAACTAACGTTATAGAAAAACTATTAGGCTATTACCTTGTTTGAGGAATGTATCCATCAGTATCCACATAAAGGAACCGAACCATATGCCATTCATCTGCAACTGACCAAAAAACCTGTTCCATGTCACGTGACCTTGTTTCAGTTGGGTTTTTTCAACATTGGTGTATAATCTCATTGGACACGTATGGTAATTTACACCTGGCAGATATTTACATAATGTTCATAAATTTTTTAAAAAACAATGAGCAATCAAGGTATTGTCGGTTAACCTCTTGAAAGAAAGGTCGTTGTGTTTGCACGACAGAATGTGGGTGTATTCAGTATACGTTAGTAACTCTACAAACATAAACCCCACCTTTTGACAAATCCGTTGTGCAAGCTAAAAACCAATCAGCGTGTTATCGGTTAATCCTTTCATCTGTTTTTTTGTGTAACTCTGTTGATAATTCCTTTTGCTGCACCTCCATGCATATATTTTATAACATGTAATACATCATACCTTAATTGATAATGCTGAATATTTGGTGCAGACATGATAAATGCTAAATGGGAATCTTTGTCGGGTAATCTGAGTGATGTTACCATTAATTACACCTGTTATAAATTCATTAATTTTACCATCAAGTGAATGGCGACAAATAAACAGGTGTAGGTTTAGATCACCCAAAACTGGGTCACAGCAAGGGAGTAGTGATCACTATATTGCATGCGATTTTAATTGCCTGAAACATTTAGGGGTCGACGCTGTTTGAGGATATGAACGGAACTTTCATTGTTGCATAAGAAATACAACATTTGCTGTATACTAAAGTTAAAACGTGTGTATACCTAAATATATATTTGTTGCAAGTAAATCTTTCAATGGCTAAGTGGGAATGGTTTAGTTTACGGATTCCAATATATGAAATGTGTGGTTTTCATATAACAGGTCATCAGACATCACATCGTTTCTTAGCATGATTAAATATTGAGGTAAAAACACAGAAATAGGATCAAACTGCAACGGTGATCATAGCATCGACGCATCAGAAAATCTGAAAAAGCCTACACTGCTGGAATACTTTATTACAATCAGACAAGAACTACATCCACCGTTCTTATTTTTTTATTGTTTAGGTTGAAGAAATTCTGCCAAGGTAGACAGCTGCCCAGTCTAATTTCTACTTAATCATGTTGATTATGTTAATAGAAAGCTGATGATACCCTCTCAGTAATGCATATACCACAATTACTTATTGCTTGGTTTGATACATGATGAACAAGATATAATCAAAATAACGGTTGTCGGATTGTAATGATATATTATTGGGAAAATCAAAATGAACGTATTTGCTTATCTTAAAGAGAAGCCTTTTGGAGGAGCAAGAGGGACGAGGAAAGAATAAAAATCACAGGGAAGATGCTAAAATAAACAAAAGAATCCGATCTGTAAGTTCCTGAAACTGGACTATATAATACGATTTATACCGGTTTATACACTTCCTGACACCAGAGTTTGAAACACCCTCAGTCATTTAACTGACATGATGTGCTTCACATTATCACATCACAACATCGTAATGTGTCATTATCTAATTAGACCTAGTTGGACATAACTTTCAGAATGCATGAATTGTATTTTTTTTGCCCCAGAAACTCCAACAGCGCCTGAAGAATCTAGCAACTATTAACTGGAC
Source organism: Haliotis rubra (assembly GCF_003918875.1). Taxonomy (NCBI): domain Eukaryota; kingdom Metazoa; phylum Mollusca; class Gastropoda; order Lepetellida; family Haliotidae; genus Haliotis; species Haliotis rubra. The sequence continues at coordinate 428,241 of NW_025767075.1, forward strand.
TGAGAAAGGACAAGTGTTTCCCACTGATATGGCAATGTCCCCCGCCGCTAAAGAATGGAATATCTATATTTACTACTTTTCTCTGGGAAAAGAAAGCGATAGACTACACACCCCAAGAGTGACTCCCACTCGAGGTTCCAGAAGAGATCGGGGTCGACAGCTGTTTCGTGCATGTAGAGAACCTGTACGACAACACCTGCACTTGCTGGAGCATACGGTACGCACTCCTCACCAGCAAATTGGTGGACCATTGTCCGTGCAAGGAGAAAGAGTCTTGTATCTTCCGGCAGCTGTCGGGGGAAGCAGAGGTACCACAGGGCCGGGGCAATATTTGGCATACCCCATTGCCCAACTATGGGGGTCCAAGGATATGGAAGCGGCACCCCCTCCATGCAGCGAACACCAAAAAGCCACGGACGTCCCAGAAGGAGTCTATACGTGCAAAGAGTTTGCTGTAGCGAGATAGGAAGGGAAAAACCGGCTGTTGCTACTACTCGATTCCCCGACTGGGGAAACGATTCCAGTCTACGGCTACAAGATACGAGAAACGATTCGGGCCGACGGTGGAATAGAACGCCTATGGTTGGTGCGGGAACCGTTTCTGTGCACGCTCGGCAAATCTGCCGCTCGCCCATATCGAAAGAGAAAGACGATAGAGAAGTCGAGTTGCTTCATCCAGACCTTGGGCGAGATTAGGTTCTATGGGTCCTTCCAGACACCGCAGGGCTAGGGGGAGTAGACCCTCCGACAACTCGCCTAGTATTTTTGCAGATGCACAGTCGCGGGCTTGGGGTTGCAAAGGACGAATGTAGTCGTGCACTTGTCTAGGCCCGTTTTTCGTATTCCAACTGCTTTTCGTGGAATTCGTGGAATGGAAAGTAGGGCGCACGCCCCCACGAAAGAAACCCTGCATGGTTCGTATACCCTACTACAATAATTTTTTCCCCCAAAAAGGCTGCATTCCACACTCTACTCCATATGGAAGGGATCCCCATGTTTGGTCTTGGGTGTTTCTACGTTCTCGGTTGGTGTGTGGAGGGGGTGCACGAAGGGGGAAACTGGTTTGCTGTGCTTTCAGGTCTTGTGGACGACCTTCCAGAGAAACAGGGCGGCTATCGAAAGGTAGGCCAACCTTTGGGCCGATTCTACCATCTGCCGCACCTTCGTCGTCCTTGTCCAGCATCGACAAGATGTCGACCAACAAATTCGTGGTTGTCTAGTCTGCACCTAGTGTGCCCTAGTTTCCCCATATAGACAATTTTTGCGAATGTAGATATATAGTACAACCAAATGCCTCCAAAAAGACAACTATCGCAAGACCAAGTGGAGGAGATTCGCAAGATGCGTGGAAAAGTCCCAGCACAAGAAACGAGACAATGATTCGGCATCGGTTCCAATCGACTACGCAAAATATGGAATACGGCCACGGAACCTTCTACCAACACCACTGGAGAGAAAGCTCCAAATCCGGCGTCGACCCCCAGCACAGACGCATTGCCTGCGGCCATCTCGCCCGCTAGCACATGGTCTACCGGCAGAGTATTGCCTGCGGCCATCTTGTCCCCCAGCGAGCCATCTACCAGCAGCGTATTGCCTGCCGCAGAACCAACGACTGCGCCCACCGTCCAGGACTTCTACAACCGCTTGGGGAGGCTCGAGGCTCGTGTGGAACAAACTGCGAATACGTTGCGGGCTCGTGTGGAGCAAACCACGAATTTGTTGGTCGACATCTTGTCGATGCTGGACAAGGACGACGAACTCCGGGAGGAAATAGAAAGCGTCGAGGAGGAACAAGAAGAGACCCGTCTGGATATCCAGAAGGTGCGGCAGATGGTAGAATCGGCCCAAAGGTTGGCCTACCTTTCGATAGCCGCCCTGTTTCTCTGGAAGGTCGTCCACAAGACCTGGAAGCACAGCAAACCAGTTTCCCCCTCCGTGCACCCCCTCCACACACCGACCGAGAAGGTAGAATCACCCAAGACCAAACGTGGGGATCCCTTCCATATGGAGTAGAGTGTGGAATGCAGCCTTTTTGGGGAAAAAAAGTATTGTAGTAGGGTATACGAACCATGCGGGGTTTTTTACGTGGGGGCGTGCGCCCTACTTTCCATTCCACGAATTCCACGAAAAGCAGTTGGAATACGAAAAACGGGCCTAGACAAGTGTACGACTACATTCGTCCTTTGCAACCCCAAGCCCGCGACTGTGCATCTGCAAAAATACTAGGCGAGCTGTCAGAGGGTCTACTCCCTCTACCCCTGCAGTGTCTGGAAGGACCTATAGAACCTATTCTAGCCCAAGGTCTGGAAGCAGCAACTCGACTTCTCTATCGTCTTTCTCTTTCGATATGGGCGAGCAGCAGATTTTGCCGAGCGTGCACAGAAACGGTTCCCGCCCCAAACGTAGGTGTTCTATTCCACCGTCGGCCCGAATCGTTTCTCGTATCTTGTAGCCGTAGACTGGAATCGTTTCCCAAGTCGGGGAATCGAGTAGCAGCAACAGCCGGTTCTTCCCTTCGTATCTCGCTACAGCAAACTTTTTGCACGTGTAGACTCCTTCTGGGACGTCCGTGGCTTTTCGATGTTCCCTGCACACGGAGGGGGTGCCGCTTCCATATCCTTGGACCCCCCATAGTTGGGCAATGGGGTATGCCAAATATTGCCCCGGCCCTGTGGTAGCTCTGCTTCCCCCGACAGCTGCCGGAAGATACAAGACTCTTTCTCCTTGCACGGACAATGGTCCACCAATTTGCTGGTGAGGAGTGCGTACCGTATGCTCCAGAAAGCACAGGCATGGTCGTACAGGTTCTCTACATGCACGAAACAGCTGTCGACCCCGATCTCTTCTGGAACCTCGAGTGGGAGTCACTCTTGGGGTGTGTAGTCTATTGCTTTCTTTTCCCAGAGAACGCATTTCTTGCTGTCGGCGCAGTGGTCGATGGCACCACACTTGCATTTAGAGTTGTCGGGGCCGAAGAGAGCAGGCAGTTCCGATGGAGTGGCGAGGCAGTCGGTGCATCGGTTGTGTCTGTCCTTGGGGCCCGGATAGCAGTCGTCGGCCAGAATGATTCGGAGTTTGCCCGTTGAATTGTTGGGGTGGGTAGATGAAGACGAAATCGACTATTTTGCCGGCTTCGACTCGTGGGCAAAAGCACAGACAATACAGTTCGAGAAACTGGTGTGGGATCTGGTAGCGCTCGTAGAAGGTGTGTCCCGATTGCTCCAGGATTTGTTTCTCTCGGCCGGAAAGCAACATGGGGCGACACTTCTCCAGCAGACGCTCGAAGACTTCGGCCATGTCGGGAGTTGTCGTCGTCTGGGGCTTGTCTATAGCACCTCGGATTCGCGTGTATCGAGCTTGCGATATGTGGTACTTCCTCTCGCTTCCCGAAGGGACAAACGACCCGATCGGATCTCGGTATAGGCTTCGCGTGAGAGCTTTTTTTCCTGGCATGTTTCTATATCCATGCACCCACATAGCTCTAATTGGGAGTGCACTGCATTGGGAGCAGCCGAAAGTGGTCTTGTTGAAGGGTTTGGGCAAACATTCATATTTTACTAGGCTGGTAGCAGAATTAGCCCATATGGAAGCTTCTTAGCAAAGGTGCACCTATACGTCTTTTTCTCGCTATTGTATATACTACTCATGGGGTACAACAGTCCATGAGATATCGCGTTAACAAGAGTTAAAAGTGTGCAAATTGTCGTGGTGAATTTGAAAATAAGGTCAAGGTCACCCAAATCGACTGGTGTCTGCGTAATCCCCGAATGTAGGCTGTCACCAAATTTAAAGACATTGGGTACAACAGTTCATGAGATATCGCGTTAACAAGAGTTTGAAAAGTGTTGTAAGTGTCATGGTGACCTTGAAGATAAGGTCAAGGTCACCAAATCGACTGTTGTCTGAGTAATTCCCCAATGTAGGCTGTCACCAAATTTGAAGACATTGGGTACAACAGTTCATGAGATATCGTGTTAACAAGAATCGGGACGTACGTACTGACGCCGCTGAATACATAGTCCCCCGTTCCGCGTTGTGGCGGGGACAAAAACAAAAGGTGGCTGAAGACTTAACCCCAGAATTGACATTGCCAGTGGTGTCCGACGAAGAGGACTGTAACCTTGTCCACTCTGTTGGATTTACATGGGAAAGCGAGAAGCTGCTACACTATAAGACTTTACTGGACAATGAACGAATGGCCTCAGTATGCTCCAGAGCAAAGGCAAAAACGAAGACCTTGCGACACCACCCAACAAGATGCATTCAATCCCAGCCACATAAAGATCTTCAATCATGGTCATTGAGAATATGATTCATGATAGTTAGGATTAGGATAGAATGTCTAAATGTGCATTTGGTTATTTCCTGTATTAACCCTGTTTAGGAAAAACAACTAAAGTCGTTGTCTAAAGAAATTAATACCCTTAATATTAAAAAATTGCCAACCCCTCCATTATATTTATTTAAAGAAACTACTACTCAAAGAAAATTTTAAATCCATAGGACCTGTGAAGACACCATTCCTTCACACCCTCTAAGCATTTAGGTTTTAAATACACTTAAACCTGTTCCTAGCATAATGATAAATAATAAATATACATGTACATGTGTGCATGTGTTTTGTGTGTTTTTAAGTGTTCAAGTCTTTCCTCTCTGAACAAAGAGAAATCAATTGACGGGATTTTGTGACTTGTGACAATGTATATTTGTAACATTGAAACTTAGACATACTATGATTTACTATGAGGACAATGTGATGTATACATGGGTGTTATTGGTTTGTGTTGGTTTTTTTTGTGTGTATTCCTACATGTTAGTGCTATTGAGCATATTTTGATGATATTTTTCAAAAATGTTTATGATGAATAAAGAGAAATCGACTGACTGACTGAGTCTTTATTTATTTATCTTTTCTATGCCCAGGTGGTGTTGAGATAACTGTAGCCCACTGGGCAGAAAAACACAGAAAAGCCCACATTAATCGTGGAAATAGCAACGTAAACATATTACCTCACTACTGAAACAGTAAAAACGGCAACGAAAGACTATGAAACTGCAGCATTTTTATATCAGCAAATTTTGACCTCTACTGCGCATGCGCATCACGATCCGCGCTTCTTTCAAATTTCCGAGCAACCGTGTATCGCCTCGCGTAGAAAAAAGTATTGTATATGTCGAAATAATTACTGAAATAAATTCATACGAATGGAAAGTAAAAAAAGCAGGTGTGCACACAAGTGTGATAATGATAAATGCCAAATAACACAACAGAAATGCTTTAAAAAGTGAATGTAAATTTTGTTCAAACTGGAATATGGCAACATGCGGTCGTCCCTTTCTTTTCATGTGCGCATGCGCAAAATCGAAGTTTCAGTCTTGTCGGGTTTTTTATCCACTTTTAGCAATTTAAAGTTGCCGTTTTCACTGTTTCAGTAGCGAGGTATTATGTTTATATTGCTACTTCCACGATTAATCTGCGTTTTTCTGCACAGTTTGAAAGTTTTCTTTGGTAGGCTTGTGTAGTGGAAATGAGTTGATAATGTATGTGAATGTATATATTATGTCCCATAATTTATTCAATCATTTTGAAATGTGGACATATGGTAATCACTAAATACTAATAATTGAAACCAAATGGAGCCATACAGATTCTGATTTACTGAAACTTATGGAACATGGTTAATGTGATTAATAGAAACGGAAATCAAAGGGAAACCTAATTGAATTAAGAAGTAACTGAAACCAACTGAAAGTAGCGGATAACGGAAACCTAATGAAACCTCTTAGGTAACTGAAACTCACTGGAAACTTATGGGAATCTGGGTAACGGCATGCTAATGTTAATGCCTCTTTGGGGGTATATTTAGTTATTTGTCTTATCATTACAGCTGCAGCTGAATATTTTGGATGTTTCGACACTGGCATTCTTTGGCGTAACGCACCAGATATATCTAAGGACACCACGGCCGATATACCTTTCGACCATTGCATACGGACATGCCACGAGGGCACGTTTGGTATTCATGTAAGTAATGTTATCATGAGTATATGAATGCTGTGTTTTATTGCTCCCAGCGCCGTTACCTGTACATTACACAGGTCTATATACATCATCCCTTCTGTGTGAGGTAAATGAGTGAGTGAGTATAGTTTTCCGTCGCTCTTTGCACTATTCCAGCAATATCAAGGCGGGGGACACCAGGAATGGGCTTCAAACATTTTACCCATTGATATAATGTTACAAAATGAGAATTAGGGTTTTATTCTGTTATTAAATATGTTTTAGTTAGAAACTAATGTAGTGGTCCACATAGAAGGAAACGTGTGAATGGTTGTTGTTTGGGCCAGTTGTTTCATACTGTATAGTCCCATCTGTTTGAATGCCCATATCGTCCACTGTTGCTTCGAAGGGAATAAGGTGCTTCAACAAATTCTATCCAAGGTTTGGCTATTACGTGCTGTCGATAAAGAAAGGAAATTCGACAAATTAAGTCTTACAACAATGTGTCAACGACATTGCTTTAGTCTGAATAACAGTATTAAAGTATATCACTGAATTTGTTAGTCTCAGCAATCAAAACCTACGACCCTTCTTACTGAATACAGATTTTCTTGATTGAACTCGGAAATTAAGTGTATTAGATTATGTAATTTAAACTTGCAAAAGTAAAACATTGGCTGGCAGTGGTACCGACAGGGACATTAATACCTGAATTGTTTTGTTAATTTCAGAATATAGTTGTTAATTACAGCACATTTCTTGTTTGTTTCCTACCTTGTTGTTTTGCGGACTGATTCCCAGGTAGCTCGTTAGTTTCCACTAAAGAATCAACGCGTAACAGTCTAGATCACGTATTGTCTGTCCCTCTCTGAGAAATGTCTTTTGTTTAACGCCTCACTTGTTTAGCTTTATAAAGGCTGTGAATGATTAATTGATATGAACAATATCCGCCGTCTAGATACAATGACACACCATATCCGGAATGAACCTGGTCACCGGGGTTCACCATTGCCACCAATACCAAGGGTGTCATCTCTCAGCCTGCAGGGGAAGCTGGGGACCTGTCCTATGCCGGACTGGTCAGATCAAAGCAAAAATGTTAAATTCCAAACAACATGCTTTTGTACACCCTCTCCCCACATGTCTCCTGTAAAATGCAGTTTCGTTATCGGTAGTACGTGAACATAGTTGGAATGGGTTTCTGCTTTAACTTGTTAGCTTTTCAATAAAATGAGAAAATGTCACTGGTGTTGGGGTTGTTTGTCAGGAGTGATTGTGCTCAATACGTGACTGGTGAAGGTAAGGCCATCGTTTCCAACAATGTATGTGTGAGTGAGTGAGTTCTGTTTGACGCTGTCTCGGCTAGTATTCTAGTTACATCAAGTCCTGTCAGCTTACTGAGCAATGAAAGCCTTAAGTGATGCAAGCCTCAGACATGTACAACTTTGGTGAAACCAACCCACGAGAATACATATCATGCGACACACTCTGATACATAAGTGGGTCAATCAGAATTCGAATCTAACATTATAGTTCTCTGGTGCGCCAAAGGAACGCAGCTATGCATACCAAAATTGCACCCGTGAAGATCCTGGTTAGAACTGGTCTTCAGCAACCCAACGACTAAAGGGATAGGGTGGTCAGGCTAGCTGACTTGGTTGACACACGTTATCTTATACCAAATGTGTAGCTCGATGCTCATGCTGTTGATCACCGGTTGTCTGGTCCAGACTCAATTATATACAGACCGCCGCCATACAGCTGGAATAATGGTGACTGCAGCGTTGAGCAACAACCAAACCAAAATTTCGGCGTTCTAGACGAAGGGGCCACTTGTCCACCCACTCCTACATTACGTGGCCATCGCTGCCTGTAGGTATATTCTTGTTATTTCGCGGCGTGTCAGATAATTGGGGAGGTAAGACAGAAATGTCAGCTTGATGTGGGATAAAAGCCCGAAGTAATGCAGGTTTTAGACCATTACCACCAGCATGTGTAACCAGTGCTAAAAATAGGTAAGGGGATATGGGGTCTCCTTGTCGGCAGCCTCTATCATTTGTAAAAACCCTGATAAATGACCATTTTGAATTACACAGGATGTTGTGTCTAAAGTTAATTCAGTACTAAATCAATAAACCTTTTTGAGGCACAATCAAAAGCCTTTTTGAAATCAATCAAAATCAGTAAACATGGAAAACTTCAATTTTGGTATCATACATAATATCATATAATAGTCTTGTGTTTTCACTAATGGTTCTGCCTGAAATAAATCCAGTTTGATTACCATTAATAAGTGATTCTAACATTTTCTTTAACCGGTTTGTAATACAAGTGCTGATTATCTTATTGGCCTCCAACCTTTATGTGGTTTCGGGATACAAGTTATAACTCCCCTTTTCATAGTCAAAGACAATTTCCTTTTAGTTGAGACTTCTTTAATAAATCTAAAAATCCAAACGTGTAATTCTTTCCAGAAACAATCTACTGGAAAACCATCAATTCCTGGACTTTTGTTATTTTTCATATTTCTGACTGCCAAGGTTATTTCATCTAATTCAATATCTTTTTCAAGTGTGTTTCTCATATCATCATTTAGCGTTGGAGTTACAACATTCTATAAACCTACTTCTTCGTTCAAGTCTTCATTTGATGTATATAATTTGTTATAAAATGATTTGACTTCATTCAGAATGGAAAAGCTATCCGTAATTCCGTATCAGTATCTGTTGTAATTGTATTAATTGATTTGATAACAAAATGTCTTTTTTTCAGGGTAACAAAACTATTTAGTAGTAATATTCTATTCCTGATTTGTATTTCTCTTAGTTCTTCTTCCTTTAGTTTTTGTAATTCTATTTGATGTTTTAAGAGTTCAAAAAGCAGAGTTTCATCAACATTTTGAAAATATTTCCTTATTATGTCTCCACAAACCTCAATTTTAGTTTCTAGTTCTGTCGTCTTATTATTTTTTTTCTTAAGGAATAATGAAAATGATATTGAATTTCCTCTGACGTCAGCCAATAAGCTGCCATCAATTTTAAGTTTGATTCCACTGTAATCAGAGTCATTATAGTTATCCGAGTATTCTTCTATTGTTTTCCCCTTAAAATGGATTTACCAATTTTCCGTAATCAGGATGAAGCAGTAATGAAGTGTTGTATTTCCGTTACCTACGCCCTCCTTTCTGATTGATAGTGTTTGAGAAGGTAAAGGATACTGCTGAGTGATCAGTTTATAACCTGGTAGGATATCAGAATCCAGACTTATATATGATACCTTGATACATGTCCTGTGAAAGTAAAATAAAATCTAGCCTTGCTTGTTGTCTGGGATTTTTTTTCCACCAAGTGTACTTCCTAAAGGATTTATTTAGGCGCCTCCAAACATCTATAAGGTCATACTGTTAATTTTTTTAAAGACTGTTTTTCTAGATTTGGGATTTTTAATGTGTTTACAATGTTCTAAATCTACTTATGGATCAAGCACCAAATTCCAGTCCCCAACAATGACTAAGAAGTCAAATCATTTACCGTTACCGTTTTCATCTTCAATGGATCTGTGAATAGTGAGGTCTACATCTTTATTAATTAGTTTTGCCACTCCCCTGGCATTAAACCTGAAAGGTGCAATAATGCTTTGTAGGCCCCATTCATTTCTCATAATATTAATGTCATCTTTAGCTAAAGGGATATCTTGTAAGCAGATAATTGAATAATTATTTTTTCTATATATATTCATGGCTTTCTTCCGCTTATTTCTATCGGCTAGTCCTCTACATTTAGCTGAAATAAGCTTTATCTTCTTTATACTATTCATAGCCATCTAATTGTAACATCAAATGTTTTATGAGGGAATGGGTCAGAATAGTTACCGAGTAAATGAACTTAAGGCACGGTATTTCGCTAATGTATTGAAATGGGAGTGTTTATAATATAGTGCAGCGTCAACTAGCGGGAAGAGATTATTGTTTTGATAATGAATATACAAGAAAAAGGGAGGAAAAGAAACCGTAAAAACAAAGAAAATGATGTCATTGCCCATTTTTGCAAACCCTGTCCTCATTCAGACTCGAGAAAGCAAAAGAATGCACCTTGACTTTGAGTTGTCTTTCAGAGAATAACACTATGAGAGGAACTGTGCGACATTGTTTGCTAGCGAAGCAAGACTGGCGAAAGACAGCGTTCGGCAAAAAAGTCTATGTAATGATGTCACACAAAAATGTACACCGTATCATAATAACTCAAGTGTAAAGTAAATTGTACCTCACGTGTTCTCTACATTGTCTGTCACTACCGCGCAATCCTAAACATCCGGTAAATGAATCATGCACAGTCATACAAAGCTATAAATAGCAAAGCACGTCTACATTGTTTGTAAACAAGTCCGTATGTTCACAGTTCGGAAGCGCAGCTAGTGTTCATAAACACATATAACAAAGAGAGTTGTGCACTTTGAGCTTTTACATTTGACATCCAATAATGTCCACTGTTTTTAGTAGAATCCGATCCTCTAAATTACGAAATCATCATCATCATCACCATCAGCATAACACATTTGTAATGCGCTGGTATCCTTGCAGTCCATGCTCAAAGCGCAGATAGAACGTAACAAATTACACAGTTATAGTTGAAAAGGCTGTCCTGAACAAATGTGTTTTTAACTGGGATTTGAAAGTGACAAATTCAGTACAGTCCCTGAGATTCTGTGGAAGTTTGTTCCAGGCCACTGGTGCAGCATAGGCAAAGGATCTGTTTCCATACTGCACTGTTCTAGTTTTAGGGACAAGAAGAAGACTTTTATCTTGTGAACGGAGCGAACGAGAAGGCGAGAACGAGAAGACTGGATAAATATGTAGGGGCAGTTCCAGACAGACAGCGGAAGACAAGGCAGAGAAGTTTAAAATCAGTTCTGAAATCCACGGGCAGCCAGTGTAGAAAGTATAGAAGAGGAGTGATATGATCATTCTCCCTGGATCTTGTCACAATGCGGGCTGCTACATTCTGGACTCTTTGTAGCTTTCGTATCTGAGACTTGGTTGCACCGGCCAACAGACGGTTGCAATAGTCAAGTCTGCTCATGACAAGGGATGGAACAAGAGTTGTTGCTGTTTCAGTTGTCAGGTATTGACGGATATTGCCAATGTTCCGGAGTGAGATGAAGCACAACTCCTGAAAGATAACCTCTTTGACAAAAGGACGAATTAATTTAGATTTGGGTTTGTTTACATCAGGGAATCTTGTCAATCTTTACGGTCCTCCAGCTTTCCTGGGAGTTTTCCTTATCTGAAGCGATAGAGTGACCCCTTGCTCCAGGATCTTGGTTTGGACTTCTGTGTTTATCCTCAGTTCGAACACTTTGTTCGCTAATTTGCCCGCTAATTTGCTCCTCTGTTTCTCGAGGACCACAGGCCTGTCAGGAGGACCATCAGGAATGCCATACACAAGGAGGTTGTTCTTCCTAGAATAAAGTTCTTGGGTTAACAACTTCATTTCAAAGACCGTTTTCATGTCCGTCATCTCCTGTTTTAACATTTGTATTTCACTACTCTTGTTTTCAATGACACAGGCGCTAAGATATCTGTTTTGTTGTGTAAGTGTTAAATTTCCATTTTACTCACTGAGTTGTTCAGTCTGCACTTTCAAAGGTTCTAGAATTAATTCTTTCAGTTCGTCCTTGTCTGAGTCGGTCGGTACAGTAATGGTTGCCGGTGTGATCGGCATGTTCGCCTGGTCCAGTGGACTCTCGGAGCTTGGTCCTGCTCGGGTTTGCATATATTCTTCCAAATTGGGAGCAGCAGACTTGGATAGAGTATCCGAGTTCGTTTTACCGTTATTCCCTTTCTTAGTGGACATTACATTTAATTTATTTAGGCCTGGTTGCAGAGCTTGAGTCACTATCGTCCACTCATGTGGGCAGCGCCACCGGAGTTGCAGTTTACAATAGTTAATGTATCACCCACCAAATATTAACTATTTTAAATAAAAACGTTTAAACTCATCCTGCCTCACACTTTACATTTTTCCCTTTTCAAACACACCTGAGTGGGATGTTTCAAGTTTCAGTTTTCAGTTTTGACAGCTGATTTGATTGATCTGTCGCAACAAGTTGGGTTGGTTGTGGATAAGACCAGATCGCTTCCTGCATCTGAATTCTGTCATTGTGTTAATTTGAAGAGTCGATTGATTGAAGATTTGAGGGATGTGAATGCTCTGGACAGTCAGGTAAGATGAACGAGAATCGAGATGAGATCCTTTGGATCTAGTATGGATCATGACGATTGCAATCAGAATTGTGAGAAGGATCGGAATCATGATTGTTTTTGCATTCAGGATCATTACATTGGTCAGGATCAGGATCTGAAAAGGGATTGAATAGAAAACATTCAGGGTCGGAATGAGAGTCATATCGAGTATCGCTACACGGGTTGGAATCAATACCATTACAGCAATATGTAAGGATTGTAACAATTCCTTGGATGATGATCAACGTTGGAATCGGCACTTTTCTGATCATCGGAATGTTCGAGCACAGGGTTGTCTACACGATAAAGGACTCTTTAGAGGATCGTATGGTACGGACTTTGAGGATTGTAAGGATTTGGGTACGAACGGGTACTTATGGAGATTAGTGTCTGCAAAGATATTTTTTGAAGTGAATATCGTTGCATGAGCCCTTCTATCGGGAATGATTTAGGGAACCAGTCGAGAAGGAATTGTGAGATCACACAACTCTACATTTGGTTTGTTTGGATTCGGCATTGACCCTTTACGATCTTCTTTTGGGGACGACTTAGCTCCTACTATTGTATACATCAATGCATAAGATAACATGTGTTAAGAATTTGGGAAGTTTATAAGAAACTGTCTATTAAACTGTTTATGTATTCTATCTCCCTTGATAAACGAAGCAGATAACCTACCTTGAAGATACCTGCCTTGGCTTTTCGAAAAAGAATGACACAAATTTTCAAAGAGGTCACGTCACAAGAGATTCCATTTAGACGGGGTTCACCATTGCCACCCAATACCAATGGTGTCATCTCTCAGCCTGCAGGGGAAGCTGGTGACCTGTCCTATACCGGAATAATCAGATCAAAGCGAAAATGAAAAATTCCAAACAACATGTACACCCTCTGCCCACATGTCCCCTGTAAAATGCAGTATCGTTATCGGTAGTACGTGAACATGGTTGGAAAGGCTTTCTGCTATAACTTGTTAGCTTTTCAATAAAATGTGAAAATGTCACTGGTGTTGGTGTTGTTTGTCAGGAGTGATTGTGCTCAATGCGTGACTGGTGAAGGTCAATGTATCTCACGGTGAACACTCTTCAGGTGGGTAAGTGGGTGAGTTTGACGCTGCCTTGACCAGTATTCTAGTTGCATCAAGTCTTGACAGCTTACTGAGGGATGAATGACTGAAGTTAATCAGGCTGTAGACCTTTACCATCAGCACTAGCGAGGCGTGAAGAACCAAAACGATTATTCTGGACTTTACGCCAAGGGACTCTACTCTGCGCTGCAATTTGTAGCTCCTTTAAATGACAAATCCTCCCATTTGCATGGACTTATTTGAAACTCTCCCTGCTTACAGGCTACATTTGTAACCATATTACAACACACTACTACAGGCAAATAAGTGAGAAGGTTGTCTATGTCAATCATAAGTAAGTAAGTGAGTTTAGTTTTACGCCGCAGTCAGCAATATTACAGCTATATGACGGCATGACAATCATAATGCCATTTGTCATCGAATACATCCAATAGCCACCAATGCGGTCATAATAGTGCACAAAATCACACTTGTCGTTGGTTTGTGATACACCAAATCAATGTGCATTATTTCATATTGAAAACGTTCTGTCAAAACTATTACTCAAGCTTTTATAGTGATAATCACATGACTGCTTGTGGATGAACAACTACAAAGAACCTTCAAGAAGAGTGTACACATGGCCTTAGTTATCACTATTCTGATAAATGATATATCACATTTTTCAAGGAGTTAACACAGTGACGGTTCAGAAACACCTGCCTTAGATCCTAACGAGGAGGCCTATGGGTTAGCTGTGTAAGCAACCACCGCCGCAAATTATCAAATCAAACTTAAAAAGTAATGAAAGTGAAGGTCGTAGTTTAGGATGAAGTTAATGTCAACAAAAACATGACTAGTCAACCTCTCTTGATATCTTGTTCTGTAGCAGTCCAAACACACAAATATTTTGAAGACTCGCTTTGACCTTGACATGAATGTCATGGTGTATGAAATATGCAAAAAAATAGTAATAAAGAAATTGCTTATAAAAAAAACATTCAATAGAGAGATACCTTGCTGACAATCTTAACATACTGAAATCTTCAAAGTGTCGCCGTGACCTTGAAAATTATGTTAAGGTCACCAAACCTGACTGGGCCCTGCGCCTTTCCTAGGTAAAGGTTGGTATTAAATAGGAAGAACATCCAGTGAAATGTTCTTGAGATATCTCGCTGACAAGATCAAGGTCACCAAACCTGACTGGGACATTTCGCATACTGTAATGAACCTATGTACCCAGTGTGAACAGAATCTAGTCAACGGTTCTTAAGATATTATAATTCGTACGTACGAACGGCGGACTGACGGACTGAAGGACAGAGCCTAATACTATATGCCCCGCGGGGGATATAGTACTATAAGCCGGGGATATTGTATTAGGATCTGTCGGTCTACGTCAGCGGTGCATATTTACTTCTAAAGCTCATTATTAGATTTTGTGCGGAATTTTCTCTTTAGTTTCTTATCACAACATTTAATACATTATGCAACATGTGTAAGAGGAGGGATCTACTGCGTTTATTTTCGCCACTATTTTGCCTTTGTTGCCATGTGTTTCGGTCGATAAATATTTTGTCTTTTATCACTCATGACTTCACATTTGATTTCATGTCGTGGATATTAAAGGGTATGTTTGGCGTAATTAACGGTAGTGACGTCACTTCTAGCGTAATTACAGATAGCGATGTCACCTCTGGCGTAATTACCGATAGTGATGTCACCTCTGTCCTAATTACCTGTAGTGACGTCATCTTTGGCGTATTTTCCGATAGTGACGTCACTTCTGGCGTAACCGGAAAGCGATTCTTTTTCCTGTCAGTTCAGTTCACGCATAAATATCAACAAACAACATGAAATGTTTATTTTCTTGTTACACCATCTCCCCTTAATAATAAAAGCTAGCTGGTTTGTGGTAGTCATGCTACTTACATGTACACTTACCAGTCTTTTGAAGTCAACTCTTTTCTAAACATTCACAGAAAAGGATCACTAAGCCTTTATTGCGATGTTACTTACTGTGTACAAACTCTTTAAATTGCGGCTAACTTTCTTTAACCCAACAGATTCATTGCAGGTTCTTCAGAAATGGTTGTTGTGTTCAAGTCCTCCTCCTGCCTTCTTGAAAGATGTAATTCCATATCATTCCATAATTCCAATGGTGATGCACTACTAACATTATATGCTTCAGTGTTTCATGATCATCCCACCACTGTCTTGTGTGTAATGCAAACCTAGGGTTGGAGTCATGACCATCTAATGCCATGTGACTGTCACATGATCCATGTCATGTGACATGTAGTTTGAATAATATACTAGCCACATCAAGAAACTGTGCACACAGCAAATGCCTTCATAATTGGAATACAATACAGCAAAGACGAAATGATGTAGACACTTTATAAGCTGAAGTATCGGACCACAAGAAAATGTCAAAAGAACATGAACAATATCCGTAACGATGACGCCAGAAGTTCAAAATCGAGTAGGGGGTCACACGACGAAGTCACAAAATCAATAACGGGTATGACCACCATGTGCGAGAAGCACAGCAGTGCAACGACGACGCATAGAGGCTACCAAATGAGCATTGGAGGCCTGGAAAATGGTCTGGGGCGTGGTCACTGCTGTCTGGAACCTGTATCTGAGATGAGTCACCCGAATCCATCTGTCCTGTCTTGGCGTCGTTACGTCGGGAACGCCCAGAACGTGGGTGGTCGGCGACGTCATTACTGTTTCGATAACGCCTGACCCATGCATATATCGTGTTACGATGGCATTGGAAAGTGCTGCCACCTGTTGTTGGCTCATTCCTGCTCGAACCATTCCAATGGCTTCATGGCGTTGAGCAGATGTTAATCTTGGCATGATGTGCATGTGACTTCTCATGTGGATTTGTGAACGTTTAAATTACCAAAGATCAAGCTTTCGACAGTGACAGCAATTTCAGAGTTTCACATGGTTTAGTGCAGCTGTGCAGCTGTACGGGCTGCACGTGCAGTAACACATTGCAAGGCCATACGCCACCGTCAATGACGTCACGTCGCCTGGCACGTGCATGAGCGTTTGATTGTCCCCAATACTTGCTATGTTCACAAATGTATTTATATATAAATACGCTGTGTGCCTATATTTATATTTTCTGTGTGCACTGTTTCTTTATGTGGCCAGTATATATGCATTTGACAACAAAAGTATCAAATGACCGTCATATGACTAGGACAGGGTAATTGTCTTTCAGGGTGCGTTCGTTTTGCAAAGTGTTTCGCATGAGCGATGAGCCCGAGGGCCCGAGCGTCTCTCGCGTGCGTACTCTCGAGTACCAAGGGGGCCCTCCTACAAAATCGAGGAGGGATGTCGTGAGAGTGGCGGAAGTAGGTCATTTGATGCGGTGTTCACAACAACAAGTATGAGTAGGCCAAAGATATTCGTCCTCATTTACCGACTTACTTACACAAATGAACAAATTCGTAATCAACCAAACTGTTGCTTTGGTTTTGGTTAATTGACTGGATTAACAGATGGTCGCAAATGAAAGTTACAGACCCGTACGAGTCATATTCGGACACTGCATCATGTCTATGTCCATACACCACTATTCCTAGCAAGAAAATGATTTTTTTAATCAATTGACCTAAATTATTCTATTTGTTTGTAAACAGTCAACCGAGTGTGTCGCCAAGCTGAGCAATGTGTCGTTCGCGCTAGGAGGCCCTCTGAGCATGCGCGAGCAAGCACTCGAGTGAAACAAAACGAATGATTACTTAGTGTCCGCAGTCGCCTCCTCCTCATCTGAATCAGAGTCACTGTTTTTGCTGTTCACTGTTTACACCTGTTCCCCTTCATGACGCAACTAATAAAAAAAGAAACATTTGTCACTTAATAATTAGATAATAACTTAATAATTAAAAGGTTTGTTTCATGTGCATGACACTGTTCAATTTAGCAGGGCTTGTCTAACCTCTGATAAAGCAATGATTTGGAGTCAATAACAAAACTTTGGTGAGACAAATAATAATAATACATGTTAAGACTCATGATGAAAGCAATGAATTCAACAGCCATTTTAAGCGTGCCAATGTTGTTGGACAGAATCTGGCATTTGAGGTTGATTTTGTTGATGGCGATGTACTGCTGGATGGTACAGTGATGGGAGTAAACCTGGTGAAGTCCTTCACCAAGTCTGCCCAGAGTCGGTCTTTTGTAGAGAAGCTTTCTGAGAAACCACTGCATCATGTGTACATGCAGTGTGTGGAACAGAATAGCAATCCAACCGACTTCTTCGTCTGGATGAAATGGGCTGGTCTTAAATGTGAAACTGAGGGCTTCCTTTTTTGCTGCCAAGGATCAGTCACTTCCCACTCGAAATCACCAAAATGAAATATCGACTACTTTGCAATGCAAATACAGAGACTGTCCAACAACTTGTCAGTGGCGTCATGGAAAAGGATGCTTTCAAACTTCTATGAAATAGGCCCATATGCAGCGTCACAAGAATTCCTGCCAACAAGCCTGATCTTGTCCTTTTTGATAAGGCCAATAAATTCAGTTATATCATCGAACTATCTGTCCCTTTTGACAGCAACGTGATTGGCAAGATTCGGGAAAAGCATACTGAATATGCGGACCTCGCCTTTGCAATGGCTCGCTTACATCCCAACTACACTGTCGTCAGGCTTCCCTTTGTTCTCGGTGCCCTTGGTTTGGTACCTCCTGATCTCTTGGCGCAGATCAGGAGAGTGCCCGGGTTCTCAACTGGGAGCACAGCCCTTCTGACACTCTAGGTAATGCAGAAGGCTGCAGTGTTGGGAAGTCGACATATTCTCCGGAAAGTTCTTGGTGGGTTCGACTAGGCAGCGTTTCCTGGGAAAAGTCCCGTTCGCTGTCTGGGCTGCGTGTAGAGGGGGCAAGGGCCCTGAGCTGATGATGAGCCTTACCAGCCTGACTGTACCAGGATCACCGAACCCTCTCTGCTGCATTTTCTTCTTTAATCTGTAAAACATAATAATAATAGTCCGCTTGTATACCACCTATCCAGGATGAATATCTTGCTCAAAGCGCTATTTTTATTACCACCGGATAACCCAAACTGCCAGTGAGGTGCTAGAAGTTGATAGTCACATGACTTATCCCACTGGATACCCATTTTCTGCTGGGTGACCAGATGCATTTTGGAACAAACACACTTGTTTAAGGTGAGACCACATGTATCAGTTGAGCTGCGTTGTGGAGCAGGACTGGCGTCCTATAAAGTCTCAGGAGTCAACATGCCAAACACGGTCAACCATCAAAGGACTCATCAGTGCTTAACTTCAACTAATTTGTAACCAGAGCTCTATACACAGGACCACACACAATTAACAACATAAAATACGATTATGTGTCACATGTATTTGTGCATGTATATTGTGATGTGCATTCTATCCAGCTGAGCACCCATTCTGCAGTTTTACAGGAATACCCCAGAGGCACATCCTCCACCCGCTACACCCTGGACCAAGAACAACAAGGCAAAATAACCAGTACGTGTTCCTTTTTGGGGTATTTTATAGCTTCAAGTTCCTTGAATGTAACCCTGTGAATCATGTCCATTCACACGATCATCTGGGTGGAAGCTTTGTCATATTGGCTGCAAAATACTTCAGCCACATTAAGTGTTGGCCAGATCATCTCCTGACTGAGTTCTAGAACAGTGATTGCTGCAATATGGAACCTACCCTTCTCCTTGCTGAGTCTTAGAACAGAGATTACTGCAATATGGAACCTACCCTTCTCCTGACTGAGTCTTAGAACAGAGATTGCTGCAATATGGGACCTACCCTTCTCCTGACTGAGTCTTAGAACAGTGATTGCTGCAATATGGGACCTACCCTTCTCCTGACTGAGTCTTAGAACAGTGATTGCTGCAATATGGAACCTACCCTTCTCCTGACTGAGTCTTAGAACAGTGATTGCTGCAATATGGGACCTACCCTTCTCCTGACTGAGTCTTAGAACAGTGATTGCTGCAATATGGAACCTACCCTTCTCCTGACTGAGTTTTAGAACAGTGATTGCTGCAATATGGGACCTACCCTTCTCCTGACTGAGTCTTAGAACAGTGATTACTGCAATATGGAACATACCCTTCTCCTGACTGAGTCTTAGAACAGTGATTGCTGCAATATGGGACCTACCCTTCTCCTGACTGAGTCTTAGTACAGATATTGCTGCAATATCGAACCTACACTTCTCCTGACCTACTGCAGTTGCTGCTGAATAACAAACTATTGCAGCTGATAAGCTAGACTGAACACGTTTTATTGTAGTCATTTTGCCAATGACTGTAAAACATTAAACCACGCCGGCGTCACCAATGTGCACTAGGTTTACCACCACAAAACTGTATCGAAAGTACAGTCAAGTGAATTCCCTTTCTCCTTACCTTGATGGATACATCTTATAAACTTTTGTTTTGATGCTACTCTACGTTGATTGATTGCTGAATTTGTGGGCGACTCAAGTTATGTATGCATAACGTCGCCTGATTCACGTAACGCCACAGTGAGTATTCCTTCGCCTAGAACGTTGGCGAACTTAATTATGAGGATGAACTGCATGTGATTTTGTTTTCCTTGTGGGATGAACTGATGTGTACAATTTGCACACCAGTATTTCGATTCATCTCTCAATGAACCAAAAACAATATACAGTCGATCCTTATCTGTTACATCTCTTAAAAAGTAATTTACAACGTCTAAAGAGATGAAAACATAATGTGTTAGCATTTCCATGACACCAAGCTTTACAAAAGAGGATACCAAAATCGCCATATCGATTTCCAGCATCATCAATAATATTTTTGAAAGACTGCCTCCAATGGCTAAGTGCTCTGAACATTATCTTTAGCACAAATGGGCAATTGGCGAGCAATGATCTCCTCTGCTGTGCTAATGACCTCGGTTCTTAGATCAGGGAAAATCAACGTCAGAACGAGTCTTAACTTTAGATTGCTTGAGGCAGCCAAGATGGCAGATGTCTGGCGGACTGCGTCCAGACATTTCTGGCTTATTGTGGTTTTACAATCCTTCAGACTTTGCTTCTGTGACACTTCACGTGGAGTCAAGAGCTTTTCTTTGGTTGGCATTCGAATGTGCAATCTATTGTGCATTCAGAGAAGTGGCTGTGAGTTTTTCTTATACAATCATGCCCTCTTGATGTGTCACTTGGCTAACAACCACAAACCCACGGAGATCGGAGAAGGGTACATCATGCGTCGTGTGGACAAGTCGAAGGTAAGAAAGGTCATATTGTCTTCTCTAACCAGTGTGATATTATTCTTGGGTTGAACATGCTAATATCTGTGTAACTTAAGCATCGGTGCAGCATGTTTCTCAACTGAAGGTACGCTGATTCAATAAGGATATCTGAATTGTAGGAATCTGGTGATGCTGGATGTTCCCTGATGACATGTAACCATGACGCTCGGTGTCTAAACAATTACCATGGAGACACAGTTTGCGTCAAAGACAAGCAACATCCAAAGACGAGTGTTGAAGACAAGCAACATTCAAAGACGAGTGTTGAAGACAAGCAACATCCAAAGACGAGTGTTGAAGACAAGCAACATTCAAAGAAGAGTGTTGAAGACAAGAAATACTCACAGAAGAATGTTGAAGACAAGCACCATCCACAGAAGAATGTTAAAGACAGTAAGAAACAACGTAAGTAGAGATTAATTGTTCTTATTGGGTTGCATACTTATCGTGTTGTTGATTGCGAAGTTGAAAAACAAGCTAACTGGAAACCAGTCCTCAAAAGATGGAAGCAAAACAACAAAAAATGTAATATAACAAGTCAGCAAAACTTAACAAATCATATCCCTACAAAGGCATTGCAATGGCAGCACGAAATAGAGCGGCAGTAGAAATGCAATGGTAGTACAACTACTAAGAGAATAAACCAGGTACGATTGATTACGGGAAATATGACACACGTGAAATTAATGTTCACTGTCCCGAGCTTTAACGAGAGACTTGAACATTAATTTCACGAGGGACATATTTCCCGTAATCACTTGTACATCGTGGGTTATTCTATTTATCACCCATTCTGTAATAAAACCGAAATACAAGTACTTATTAACTCAAAGTCGTATCTTCTTATGTGTTTACAACTGAATCAGCTGATCTGTATTAACTGCTCAAGCGTAATAGATTCGCATACGAACCACAACAAAGTTCTTTAGAAAACGGTATGGAAAACAACACAGTTCAACTCTTTCCAAATTCGTTTGATGGCGATTTCTTAACCACGCCCCCTTGTAAGATTAAGCTTATTTTTAATGAGTTCAATCACATACTACTATTTGATATTTATTCACAGACCGCAATGTGTAGCCTAGATCTACCCGCTTCCGATAGTGGGTGACTGTGGTTGGATGCCACACAGCAAAAACCTGTCAATGTCTTTGAACGTTAACTGATAAGACAGTGACAATGTGCAAGGGAACAATAAGACACGGGAATGGTGAACCTGTTTCTAAGAAGATGGTACACAATTATTAACGTTTGTTAACATTTTGATGAAACGGACTGTGACCTAGTTTTGGCTCGCATCAGTGTCCTTGTCAGGAACGATAAATCTAACTTTAGTCCAAGTCAGAGTCGACAACAGGCAAAATACTCCTTTTCGGTGCAGGTGGTTGGTTGAAAGAAAAATCATTTGAAATAGTGAAGTTGGAGACTCCACCGTAAATATAGGACTCGTTAGAGGATCGTATGGTACGGACTTTGAGGATCGTAAGGATTTGGGTACAAACGGATACTTATGGAGATTGGCGTCTGCGTAGATAATGTTTAACCGAGGATAGTCACAGGAGCTCTTCCTTCGAGGATGATTCAGAAATCAGTCGGGAAGGAATTGTGAGATCACACAACTCTACATTTGATCTGTTTGGATTCGGCAATGACCCTTTATGATCTACTTTTGGGGACGACTTAGTTATGATTCCTAGGCGTGCAGCTCTGGAGGATACAATTTGTTTGAATGCCGTCTGTTTATCTTGGCCAGATTTTCCAGACACAGTCGAGATTGGCGACACTGTCTTGTGACCTGCCCAAACAATGAAGGTTTCCTGGACACCTACTGCCGCGTGCGCATTTCACTCTGTTTGCATTGATGAATACTCTATTAAGTCATAACTGCTTTGTGGTTTTTTTAGAATCAGGTTTTGGAAGATGTTTATGAGTTTCCGTCTGAATGCCGACGTCTTGTTTTTGGCCCCAATCTCAATTGCACTCTGAACTCTGCTCATGCATTTTTGGTCAGATGTCTTGTTAAAGACCACCCCCATGTTGGGTATGAACGTTTCCTGTCCTCGTTCTTACGAGCAAAATGTTAAACGACTGATGCCAGGCTAATTGTCCCGACAGGAGGGAACGATCTCTGTAGAATGCACTCGCTGTGGCTGAGAGACCCTCAGAGGGTTTTCAAGATTATTGGGGTCCATTGCTGAGTCGCGCTATTATGGAATCCTGTATAAAACTTGTGAGTCGAACGTGTTATCAACGAAGTAGTTAGTACAAATGAGAACCTAAGATGAACCATTCTCGTGTTCCGTCATTGTTTGGACTGGTTCCATATGACACCAGTTTCCTCGTTTCCATTTTCCAACAGTAGAAGTCTATAAATTAGGTTCAGCTCCAAACATCCTACTATTGTATACATCAAAGCATAAGATAACACATGTTAAGAATTTTGGAATTTTATAAGAAATTGTCTGTATATGTATTCTATCTCCCTTGATAAACTCCTACCCCACTAGCCCAACGAAGCAGATAACCTACCTTGAGGATACCTACCTTGGCTTTTCGAAAGAAAGACAAATTTTTTTAAAGAGGTCACGTCACAAGAGATTCCATTTATACGGGGTTCACCGTTGCCACCCAATACCAATGGTGTCATCTCTCAGCCTGGGGACCTGTCCTCTTCCGGAATAATCAGATCAAAGCAAAAAATGTAAAATGTACACCCTCTGCCCACATGTATTATGTATACACATTGTGAGTCGAGCGTGTTATCAACGAGGACAACGTGAACAAGTGTCAACAAATTTATAGAATCATTTACCTGTGATGTGCCGTCTCCATCCTTTCTGGCTGTTTTTCTCTTTGCACTCCTCCCTCGTAGCAATTAGTGACCTTTGTCAAGATTTTAATATATATATTTATATATTTTTAGGACATAAATTCTACTAAAAACTCACGGAGTTGGTCTGATGTTTTGATTATGATCAGCGTTTCCTTGAGTATTATATCTTTATTAGTTCTCGAGTTAGATTTCATCGGTCCGCTTTTGAGCCAAACAGACTATACCTTAGCTTGTCGAAACAGAATGACACAAATTTTCAAAGTGGTCACATGACAAGAGATTCAAACTGTACTTACAGCATGGGCAGTTAGAGATAAGCCATTGACATGGGAAGGTGGTGGCCACTGCTGGGTGCGCTTGAGTCAGTTGTTTTGGAACAGGAAAAATTTGAGCTCGAATGGAGAGGTGCAAAGTTTGAGAAAGAATAAGTATTGCATACTGTTTATTATATAATATATGAGATTTCCAATTATGGCATTCGAATGTTAACGTCTCCTGGAAGGTATATTTAGTTATTTTTCTTATCATTACAGCTGCAGCTGAATATTTTGGATGTTTCCACACTAGGCCTCTGCGTGATCGTTCTGATATAGTAAAGAAAGAAAAGGGCGATGTACCTTTCGACCTTTGCATACGGGAATGCCACGAAGGCGCGTTTGGTATTCATGTAAGTGATGTTATCGTGAGTATATGAACGTAATGTTTCATTGCTTTCAGCATTGTTACCTGTACATTACACAGGTCTTTAGGTAATCTCTTCTGTGTCTGATAAATAAGTGAGTGAATTTAGTTTTATGCCGCTTTTTGCAAGAATCCAGCGATATTATGGCGGATGACACCAGAAATGAGCTCCACACATTTTACTCATGTAGAGAATCGACCCCGGGTCTTTGTCGTGACGAACTGTAACGACTGGCTACCCATACACCCCGTCAGGTAAATAATTACATTACAGCGAACTACGCAGCACTGCATGTATGTCTTGTGTGCAAAAGTAAAACAAGAAGGTAACGGCACAAGACTTATTGCTTTACAGTACAATAAATCACAAGTCATGAATGTATTTTTGTTTTTTTATTTTAGTTAGAAACCAATGTAGTGGTCCACACACAAGGAATGGTTGGTTTTTTTTGGCCAATTCTTTCATACTGAATAGTCCCATATCGTCAACTGTTTCATCAAAGGAAACTGTTTTCATCTTACCCTTTGATATAGTTACACAAAACAGATTGTAAGTCTAAGTCTCTTTAACAACAACATTGTGGAAGAAGGTGTTTTAACAAATCCTATCCAAGGTTTGGTTACTTCGTGTTGGCGATAAAGAAACGAAATTCAACAAATTAACCCATATATGCATAGGGTCTTAGATTTTCATCAAATTTTGTGAGCTGGTTTCTTTTTGCAAGGAATGAAAGGAATGAGGTGTCATTTTACCAGTAAATAAACTTTTCCATCCTTTTTTTACACTGCAAAAGTGCGTTGCAAAAGCAAAAGCTACTTTTCTATTTGAACAAAGAAAGTTTTAAACATATTCTAATGAATTTACATAGTTAAAATAGGGACCAATAAGCAAATTATCTTACCTCTCACGTCGCCGGGCCACTGGAAGTGTCCATCCTTAAAGAACTTAAACTGGACAAGTAATGGGGGCGCGGTGGGCGAGCTGGCTAGGGCGCGAGGATAGTGATCCAGCGAGTTTGAGGTGCTGGTATCGAGCCCACCTGTGACCGGATGTAAAAAACGTTGGAATCAACTTTGTGTGCAGACTCTTTCAGTGTTGTCACAAGCCCTAGTGTACAGTACACAACCATGTGCACTTAAAAGAACCCACGAATCCGTTGGTATATGACCAGATGGTGGCCACATGAATACGTGCAAACACCTAGTTGTGGGTACAGCAACGTTCAGTGAACTTGGGCAAAGTACTGTGACTATGTGTCCCAGTCCACTCAACTGTGAATGGGTACCTCGTTAGGATTAGAAAGCCACAGTAACTCGGTGCACCTAGTGGCGGCAAGAGTTGCATACTCCCCATGGAGCTGAGATTGATAATACGATGTGCGGTTGAGATTGACATCCAATGATTGAGGGAAAAATACCAGCGCCTTAAACACATGCACCAGTTGCGTGGATTTGTGTACTATATAAATATACTATAATAATGTGAATGGTTCAACCACTACACAATTTACTCAGCTTCATTCACGTCTATACTGCAGGTTTCTATTTTCAATAAAATAAGAGAAATGCTTTTTTGAAGTACCCGTCCCAAAAATGGGTTATGTTTTGCAACAATGTGTCAACGACATTGCCTGGAATAACAGGCTTTAGTCTGAATAACAGTATTGAAGTATATCACTGCACTTGTCTCAGCAATCAAAAACTACGACCCTTCTTACTGAATACAGATTTAGATGGTTGAACACGGACATTAAGTGTATTGAATTATGTAATATAAATCTGCAAATGTAAAGCTTTTCGTGCCAGGTGCTACCGACAGGGAAGGACGGTCTTACCTGATTTCTTTGTGAACTTTGAGCATTTTTTTTGTTGTTTGTTGGTTTCATACCTAGTTGTTTTACGGACTGATTCCCAGTTAACTTCTTCGTTTCCACTTGAGAATCAACGCCTAACGGTCTAGATCTCGTACTGTTTGGATCTCAGAAATTTTCTTTTGAATTTGTATCTATTTACCAATGGATTATTTGACGTTATGTAGGGTTTGAAGCAGAAACGCAATACAATGGTCACAGATCGTAATGTCTGACGTACTCCCCGCGAAAAGTAAACAGGCTTCGCAGTTACCTCGGCTGTGAGGTGCCTTTTCCTGGGAGTGTGGGTTCGAATTCAAGATGGAACTCAACCCCACCAACCAACCAGAATTGTGTTTTGCTAAGAACGTGTAATCCAAACTACTTGTTATATTTCACCTGTTTCTAACCGACATTGTGTATTTACATTTTCTTTACAGTGTGCTAAAGGGTGCTACTGCCATTTCACCGTGAAACGTCACCATCAGCGTATTCACGACGCTTGCTGCAATACTCCGAGGTGGATGAGTGACGGCAACCCAAGGTGTGGCAGTTATTCCAATCTGGCAATATACAACATTACGGGGATGGTAATGGATCGATCGAAACCATAAAAGTATATATTTGTAAATGTGCATTAATGTCTCAAAACACAACAAGGCACGCATTTAGTGATGTGTATTCAGGACACATATATCAACCAAACCGAATCATTTTAATTTCCTGAAGTCATGTAAAATTAATAGCAATCAATCTGAAGTGAGAAAAAGACACAGTCGATAAAGCTGGGGCATGTAAGAAATATGTTGAGAGATTAAGGAGGATTTTTGATCAAAGATGAAGTTCCGAAAGTAAACACAAACATGTTTTTTCGTTTGAATGCTATCACAACAATATTAGTTTTGCAACGGGCAGAATTTTTCACTAATGCCCCACAGCAGAGTGGTGGATCCAGCATGTTTGTCATTATATTAAACTGGAAATGTTTTAAATGTCCATAACAAACCAGTGTTCAGTATTGTACCACAGATCACCACCCATCAACAGTATACCCTCATCCAATAATAAACTCTGCACCCATGTCACCAGCACGTATGTAAACTGTGTCATGGTAGACGTCTCCCTCTGTTTGTCACTCTTTCTTTCCGTGTGTAATCACAACATGGGCACACGGACTTTCTGTCTACTTTTTCCCAAATGTTTGGAGCATTGGCGTCTGAACGATTTCAAAATTATTGTACAATTAAGTGAAGTCCTGGAGTAAAACACATCGTTCATAAGCTACTCTTCATAGGAAACCGTGACCCAGTGACTCCTTATTGACGGAAACGAAATACGCCGTTTATCAAAACAAGCGCTAAAATACAAAACAGTTCACGTGGTTCTTGTGAGAACGTGTCCATGTCTTTGTTTTAATACAAATAAGAAGTTATAGAAATCTTGTTTGTTTCTTAATATCTTTGATTTTCGCTTTTGCTGTTCCAAAAACAAAACAACGCCCTCTCCCCACGTCTCCCGACAATATATCATAGTTGGCCTCTAAGCATCCTCTTTATCTGAAGGGCTAGCGTTTCGGTACACAGAAACTAACCTCCTCAACATCTCAATGAATATCAAGGGTAGGTTATTTGCAATCTCAGAAACCATGGGAGAGGCCCCAGAGTAGTTGTAATGTTACTGTAATGCAAGCACTGAAGGCACGGAGGATAGTCACTATAATGATGTATTTTGTTATAAATGTCAAGGCTTTGACAGTGACTTTTCATTTTGCTTTATGTTTGTTTGTTGGTTGTTTAACACCGCATTTGTTTCAGCTATAAATGGCTGTGAACATAAATTTAATTATTATGAGCACCAATGTCAACACTATGGATACAATGACACACCAAATCCGGAATCAGCCTGGTCACCGAGGTTCACCATTGCCACCAATACCAATGGTGTCATCTTTCAGCCCGCAGGGGAAGCTGGTGACCTGTCCTATTTCGGACTGGTCAGATCAAAGCGATATTTGTAAAATTCCAAACAACATGTACACCCTCTCCCCACATGTCTCCTGTAGAATGCTGTATCGTTATCGGTAATACGTGAACATGGTTGTAATGGCTTTCTGCTTTAACTTGTTAGCTTTTCAATAAAATGAGAAAATGTCACTGGTGTAGGGGTTGTTTGTCAGGAGTGATTGTGCTCAATGCGTGACTGGTGAAGGTAGGTGCATCGTTCCCAACAATGTGTGTGTGTGTGAGTGAAACCAACCCAAGAGAACAGGTATCGTGCGACACACCCAGATATATAAATGGGACAACCAGAATTCGCATCTAATATTATAGTTCTCTGGTGGGCCAAAGGAACGCAACTATGCATACCAAAATTGCGCCGGGGAGATCCGAGTTTGAACTGTTCTTCAGCAACTCAATGACTAACGGAATCAGTCTCGCTGACTTGGTTGACGCATGTCATCGCATCCCAAATGCGTTGCTCGATGCTCATGTTATTGATCACTGGATTGTCTGATGGAGGCTCGATTATTTACAGCCCGCCGCCATATAGCTGGGATAATGCTGAGTGCGGCGTTAAGCAACAACCAAACCAAACCAAAATTGCGGCGCTCTAGACAACTGGGCCACTTAACCACCCACACATATATTATGTGGCCATCGTTGCCTGTATATATATTTCCGTTATTTCGCTGTCAGATAATTGGGGAGGTGAGACAGAAATCCAAGTTGATGTGGGAGAAAAGCCCGAAGTAAGGCAGCTTGTAGACCTTTACCACCAGCACTAGCGAGGCGTGAAGAACCAAAACGATTTTTCGCCAAGGGACCCAACTCTGCGCAGTGATTTGCATCTCCTTTAAACGATGGAGCCTCCTATTACCGTGGATTTATTTGAAACTCTCCTTGCTTACAGGCTACATTTCTCATTATATTACAACATACCACTACAGGCAAATTAGTGAGAAGGTTGTCTATGTCAGTCATAATACCATTTGTCATCGAATACATACAATACCTTGTGAGACACTTGCACACTGGACACCATGCAGTTACCAAACACAACAAACAAGTCCATTGTGGAAAGGAACCACTCTATTTCTTGACTCATGATTAAACATCAGGAATAAAGTACCTCAGTTATATGCCGTGAGTAAATGCAACGCATGTTAGCAATTTCTATCATTCACTAGGAAAATATTACACATCAGGTGCAATACACATCCAGTCATGTTCAGTCAGAATTTGGTGTTACTGGAGTGCGGCAATTTCTGTGTATGTACAACCACAGCCATATTGTACACATTGACTTCCATGCTTCACTGTCAGGGGCGTAGCTTCCATTATGAAAAAAATTCCGGGCCTACACATGATTGTTGCCAAAAAGGTGGGCAAGGCCTCAATACCATCTAAATATAAAGCTTTGCAACCTATCGGGCTTACACAAAAAACAATGGCTTGCTACGCACCTGACTGTGTTCAGGAATATTTCCACACACTGACCTTGCAGCAGGATCGGCAGTTTTCAGGTATGTAGCCCTATTATTGTATAAGACAGAGATCCCCAACCCTACATCACGACATAGACAACATAGCCTAATTACAACATTGGTCTCGAACGTTGGTGAATTTAATTATGGGGATAAACTGCGTATGATTTTATTCTTTTCCATGAAGCATGGGTCGGTATGTACAGCCTGTTCAGCTTGACCTGATCAAGTGAATACTAATGCTTAGCGTGACCGTGTCAAACTGGTTGGGTCTATCAATGTGAATGGTTGCACCTTTGTCAGTTGATTGTCAACATGTCCGAACAGCTGAGGAAAGGTCGCCGTTTAACTTTCCCTGCCCCCTATTTGATGAAGTTAACTCGACCTGCCGTTTGTGCCATATGACCTCCTGGGTCATGCATATGTAGAGCAATGCATATGCAAGCTGAACATGCTGTACATCGGTTTTTGCATTTATTCTTCAATGAACCAAAAACAATACACAGTCAATCTGTAACTGTTGTATCACTTAAAGAACCACTAAACTTTGTTTTGTTACTCTTTAACCATTACATATGAAAGATTTGTGGTTAGTCTTATGCGGAACACCAAATTTATTCTTTAAAACTTGTGGTTAATTAATACCGGCGATTAAAGTGGCCAAAAGTCGCCTGCTTCACTCTCGCCCGCCAACGAAACCACAGACAGGCTACGTAACTCTGTCGCCAGAGCACTGCAGTGACGTCATATGAGGAACGATTTTCAGTTAGTTGTATAGAAAGTGTGTAGCACGCTCATCATTTTGATGATTTCTCGACATGAACGACGACATGCCGAATCGTTGCTTTGTCGTCAATTGCTCCTAGGGGTCGGGTGATGGTGTCACCATGCACAGGTTTCCACAGGACCCCGCAGTTCGTGCTAAATGGGTTATGTTTGTGAATGCGAAGCGAGCTTTGTGGAAGCCTGAAACGATATCGTACTTGTGTTCAGATCGCTTCACGGAAGTTAAAGAATCAAAACTACTTACTAGTTATAGTAAAATATGTATATGATTGATGACCATAAAGATTTTCCATAACACAACTTGTAACATAACGATTTCTTCCTCGGAAGTGAGGTTGTGGTCGAAGTAACAATAATATTGTAAGTAGTATTATATTGACACCCACCTCGCTGCCACGAGAGAAATTGTTATGTTATACGCTATGTCATGCAAAATCCTATTGGCCATCAATTAATACATATTTTACTACCAGTAGAAAGTAGTTTTGATTTTGTAACTCGGTGAAAACAAACCTAAATAGCATTTATCCACAGACTGGTGGATGTTCCCGATAGGGCGCCGCCATTTTTGAAAATCGTAAAGTCTGTTAGAATTAATGAGATTATAGTTTGTTTTCATCAAGTTAGAAAATCAAAACTACTTTCTACTCGTAGTTAAATATGTATTGGAATCATAACCAAAAAGATTTTGCATGACACAACTTATAACATAACGATTTCTTCCACGGAAGCGAGGTGGGGTCGAAGTAACAATACCTGCGCGATAAATTTCTTGCTACATTCCATGGTTAATGTCCACTCACCAGTATGTAGATACTAGTCAATGTGCGTCTTTATATTTGGTCTTATAATCCTAATTAGTTTATTATCATACTTTTATGCATTTTGAAACTAAATAAAAGCTGACGATCTGCTGATACTTATAGTGAATTTATAACAGGACTGTAATATCTAGACATTTTATGGTTTGCCAATGTGAATCATAATTCGCACACACACCCTAGTGTATGTTGTCTGTCTCATTACACTTCACGGCGAAAACAATGATTCTGTTGAATGCTACGACAAATGAATAAAAAACAAAATGCAAATATTAAAATTAAAACAGATTACAGTTATAGGAACAATATCAGGCCATTACCTTGTTTGAGGAATGTATCCATCAATATCCACAAAACTGTTCCAAATGATGTGTCTTTTAACAGTTTAATATACGAAAAAGTGATAAATCTTTTCAGGTATTGGTGTATAGTCTCACTGGTCACCCAAGATAGCACACCTGGCAACTAATTGCAAAATGTCTGCCTTTCATTAAAAACAGTAATTTAGTTAGCCAATAATGGGCAATCAATCAATGTATTGCCGGTTAATCCTTTGAAAGAAGGACGTGGTTTTTACGCAGACACCGACACGGCAGAGTGTATTCAGTATAGATTAGTAAATCTACATACATAAACACTACCTTTTGACAATTCCGCTGTGTAAGATAAAAGTAATTAATCAATCAGCGTGTTATCGGTTAATCCTTTGATCGATGTTTATAATGTTGAATATTTACTCCAGACACAAGAAATGCCAAATGGGAACCTTTGTCGGGTAATCGAAGTGTGTTACCACTAATTATACCTGTTATAAATTCATTAACTGGCCATCAAGTGAATGATGACAAATAACATGTGTAGGTTTATACCACCTAACACGGGTTACAACAAGGGAGTATTAATTGCTGTATTGCATGTGAAAACTTATGGGCCAACACTGTTTACAGAATACAAACAGATTTTTACATGACATGATTAAATATCGAGGGTAAAAACACAGAAATGGGATCAATTTGGATCAGTCATTATACAAAAATAGGGCCTAACGACACCAATCAATTGTGACAGAAGCGTCTATGAAAACAAGTTGTAACTCGAAACTAGGCAAAGCAGGAGACAAAATTAAATGCCAGTAGATTGTGAGAACATATAGCTTTCATTTTCCACAACAATTGTCACGATTTCAGGTTTATACAAGCCTGTAAACAAGATAATTTACCCCCTAAAATGTAGATGAATTCTGCATCGGCCCTCAAAGCTATTCCTCATATGACGTCACAGAGTCGCGCCGCTCTGATTGGTTGAAATTTCGTTCGCGGGTGAGAATTGTGCACTGTTGTCAAAAAGGTCGATTTAAGTCAATTAAAGGTCGAAATGAGTAGTTTTAATGACGGGGTTTCATTTATAACGATGCCAGTTAGTGATTTATGTATTTTTTCCCCCTAGGGTTTATGTGACCTTTAACAAGTAATTTACAACGTTTAAAAATAAAAGGCATAATGATCACTGAGTAGGTATGTATGTATAACACCAAGCTATACAAAACAGGCAAATTAAAGTCGGCATATCGATTTCAAGCACCATCAATAATGTTTTTGAAAGACTGAATCAAATGGCTAAGTGCTCTGAATATTATCTTCAACACAAATGGGCAATTTGACGAGCAACGATCTCCTCTGTCCATAAATCAAATAACTTCAGAATGTTTGAGGTAGCCAAGATGGCAGAAGTCTGGCGGCCTGTGACCAGACATTTCTGGCTTATTGTGGTTTTACAGTTCTTTAAGACTTTGTTTCTGTGACACTTCACGTGGAGTCAAGAGCTTTTCTTTGGTTGGCATCCGAATGTGCAATCTATTGTGCATTCAGAGAGGTGCCTGTGAATTTTTTCTTTATAATCATGCCCTCCTGACGTGTGTCGCTTGGCAACTCCTACAAACCCACGGAGATCGGGGGAAGGTCATTGTTTGGACTGGTTCCATATGACACCAGTTTCCTCGTTTCCATTTTCCAACAGTAGAAGTCTATAAATTAGCAGGTTCAGCTCAAACATCCTACTATTGTATACATCAAAGCATAAGATAACTTACATGTTAAGAATTTTGGAATTTTTATAAGAAATTGTCTGTATATGTATTCTATCTCCTTGATAAACTCCTACCCCACTAGCCCAACGAAGCAGATAACCTACCTTGAGGATACCTACCTTGGCTTTTCGAAAAGAATGACAAATTTTTTAAAGAGGTCACGTCACAAGAGATTCCATTTATACGGGTTCACCGTTGCCACCCAATACCAATGGTGTCATCTCTCAGCCTGGGGACCTGTCCTCTTCGGAATGATCAGATCAAAGCAAAATGTAAAATGTACACCCTCTGCCCACATGTATTATGTATACACATTGTGAGTCCAGGCGTGTTATTAACAAGGACAACGTGAACAAGTGTCAACAAATTTATAGAATCATTTACCTGTGATGTGCCGTCTCCATCCTTTCTGGCTGTTTTTCTCTTTGCACTCCTCCCTCGTAGCAATTAGTGACCTTTGTCAAGATTTTAATATATATATTTATATATATTTTTAGGACATAAATTCTACTAAAACTCACGGAGTTGGTCTGATGTTTTGATTATGATCAGCGTTTCCTTGAGTATTATATCTTTATTAGTTCTCGAGTTAGATTTCATCAGTCCGCTTTTTGAGCCAAACAGACTATACCTTAGCTTGTCGAAACAGAATGACACAAATTTTCAAAGTGGTCACATGACAAGAGATTCAAACTGTACTTACAGCATGGGCAGTTAGAGATAAACCATTGACATGGGAAGGTGGTGGCCACTGCTGGGTGCGCTTGAGTCAGTTGTTTTGGAACAGGAAAAATTTGAGCTCGAATGGAGAGGTGCAAAGTTTGAGAAAGAATAAGTATTGCATACTGTTTATGATATAATATATGGATTTCCAATTATTGCATTCGAATGTTAACGTCTCCTGGAAGGTATATGTTAGTTATTTTTCTTATCATTACAGCTGCAGCTGAATATTTTTGGATGTTTCCACACTAGGCCTCTGCGTGATCGTTCTGATATAGTAAAGAGAAAGAAAAGGGCGATGTACCTTTCGACCTTTGCATACAGGAATGCCACGAAGGCGCGTTTGGTATTCATGTAAAGTGATGTTATCGTGAGTATATGAATGTAATGTTTCATTGCTTTCAGCATTGTTACCTGTACATTACACAGGTCTTTAGGTAATCTCTTCTGTGTTTGATAAATAAGTGAGTGAATTTAGTTTTATGCCGCTTTTGCAAGAATCCAGCGATATTATGGCGGATGACACCAGAAATGAGCTCCACACATTTTACTCATGTAGAGAATCGACCCGGGTCTTTGTCGTGACGAACTGTAACGACTGGCTACCCATCCACCCCGTCAGGTAAATAATTACATTACAGCGAACTACGCAGCACTGCATGTATGTCTTGTGTGCAACAGTAAAACAAGAAGGTAACGGCACAAGACTTATTGCTTTACAGTACAATAAATCACAAGTCATGAATGTATTTTTGTTTTTTATTTTAGTTAGAAACCAATGCAGTGGTCCACATACAAGGAATGGTTGGTTGGGTTTTGGCCAATTCTTTCATACTGAATAGTCTGATTTCCCATCTGGTTGAATGCCCATATCCTCAACTGTTTCATCAAAGGAAACTGTTTTCATCTTACCCTTTGATATAGTTACACAAAACAGATTGTAAGTCTAAGTCTCTTTAACAACAACATTGTGGAAGAAGGTGTTTTAACAAATCCTATCAAGGTTTGGTTACTTCGTGTTGGCGATAAAGAAACGAAATTCAACAAATTAACCCATATATGCATAGGGTCTTAGATTTTCATCAAATTTTGTGAGCTGGTTTCTTTTTGCAAGGAATGAAAGGAATGAGGTGTCATTTACCAGTAAATAAACTTTTCCATCCTTTTTACACTGCAAAGTGCGTTGCAAAAGCAAAAGCTACTTTTCTATTTGAACAAAGAAAGTTTTAAACATATTCTAATGAATTTACATAGTTAAAATAGGGACCAATAAAGCAAATTATCTTACCTCTCACGTCGCCGGGCCACTGGAAGTGTCCATCCTTAAAGAACTTAAACTGGACAAGTAATGGGGGCGCGGTGGGCGAGCTGGCTAGGGCGCGAGGATAGTGATCCAGCGAGTTTGAGGTGCTGGTATCGAGCCCACCTGTGACCGGATGTAAAAAACGTTGGAATCAACTTTGTGTGCAGACTCTTTCAGTGTTGTCACAAGCCCTAGTGTACAGTACACAACCATGTGCACTTAAAAGAACCCACGAATCCGTTGGTATATGACCAGATGGTGGCCACATGAATACGTGCAAACACCTAGTTGTGGGTACAGCAACGTTCAGTGAACTTGGGCAAAGTACTGTGACTATGTGTCCCAGTCCACTCAACTGTGAATGGGTACCTCGTTAGGATTAAGAAAGCCACAGTAACTCCGGTGCACCTAGTGGCGGCAAGAGTTGCATACTCCCCATGGAGCTGAGATTGATAATACGATGTGCGGTTGAGATTGACATCATCAATGATTGAGGGAAAAATACCAGCGCCTTAAACACATGCACCAGTTGCGTGGATTTGTGTACTATATAAATATACTATAATAATGTGAATGGTTCAACCACTACACAATTTACTCAGCTTCATTCACGTCTATACTGCAGGTTTCTATTTTCAATAAAATAAGAGAAATGCTTTTGAAGTACCCGTCCCAAAAATGGGTTATGTTTTGCAACAATGTGTCAACGACATTGCCTGGAATAACAGGCTTTAGTCTGAATAACAGTATTGAAGTATATCACTGCACTTGTCTCAGCAATCAAAAACTACGACCCTTCTTACTGAATACAGATTTAGATGGTTGAACACGGACATTAAGTGTATTGAATTATGTAATATAAATCTGCAAATGTAAAGCTTTTCGTGCCAGGTGCTACCGACAGGGAAGGACGGTCTTACCTGATTTCTTTGTGAACTTTGAGCATTTTTTTTGTTGTTTGTTGGTTTCATACCTAGTTGTTTTACGGACTGATTCCCAGTTAACTTCTTCGTTTCCACTTGAGAATCAACGCCTAACGGTCTAGATCTCGTACTGTTTGGATCTCAGAAATTTTCTTTTGAATTTGTATCTATTTACCAATGGATTATTTGACGTTATGTAGGGTTTGAAGCAGAAACGCAATACAATGGTCACAGATCGTAATGTCTGACGTACTCCCGCGAAAAGTAAACAGGCTTCGCAGTACCTCGGCTGTGAGGTGCCTTTTCCTGGGAGTGTGGGTTCGAATTCAAGATGGAACTCAACCCCACCAACCAACCAGAATTGTGTTTTGCTAAGAACGTGTAATCCAAACTACTTGTTATATTTCACCTGTTTCTAACCGACATTGTGTATTTACATTTTCTTTACAGTGTGCTAAAGGGTGCTACTGCCATTTCACCGTGAAACGTCACCATCAGCGTATTCACGACGCTTGCTGCAATACTCCGAGGTGGATGAGTGACGGCAACCCAAGGTGTGGCAGTTATTCCAATCTGGCAATATACAACATTACGGGGATGGTAATGGATCGATCGAAACCATAAAAGTATATATTTGTAAATGTGCATTAATGGCTCAAAACACAACAAGGCACGCATTTAGTGATGTGTATTCAGGACACATATATCAACCAAACCGAATCATTTTAATTTCCTGAAGTCATGTAAAATTAATAGCAATCAATCTGAAGTGAGAAAAAGACACAGTCGATAAAGCTGGGGCATGTAAGAAATATGTTGAGAGATTAAGGAGGATTTTTGATCAAAGATGAAGTTCGAAAGTAAAACACAAACATGTTTTTTTTCGTTTGAATGCTATCACAACAATATTAGTTTTGCAACGGGCAGAATTTTTCACTAATGCCCCACAGCAGAGTGGTGGATCCAGCATGTTTGTCATTATATTAAACTGGAAATGTTTTAAATGTCCATAACAAACCAGTGTTCAGTATTGTACCACAGATCACCACCCATCAACAGTATACCCTCATCCAATAATAAACTCTGCACCCATGTCACCAGCACGTATGTAAACTGTGTCATGGTAGACGTCTCCCTCTGTTTGTCACTCTTTCTTTCCGTGTGTAATCACAACATGGGCACACGGACTTTCTGTCTACTTTTTCCCAAATGTTTGGAGCATTGGCGTCTGAACGATTTCAAAATTATTGTACAATTAAGTGAAGTCCTGGAGTAAAACACATCGTTCATAAGCTACTCTTCATAGGAAACCGTGACCCAGTGACTCCTTATTGACGGAAACGAAATACGCCGTTTATCAAAACAAGCGCTAAAATACAAAACAGTTCACGTGGTTCTTGTGAGAACGTGTCCATGTCTTTGTTTTAATACAAATAAGAAGTTATAGAAATCTTGTTTGTTTCTTAATATCTTTGATTTTCGCTTTTGCTGTTCCAAAACAAAACAACGCCCCCTCTCCCACGTCTCCCGACAATATATCATAGTTGGCCTCTAAGCATCCTCTTTATCTGAAGGGCTAGCGTTTCGGTACACAGAAACTAACCTCCTCAACATCTCAATGAATATCAAAGGGTAGGTTATTTGCAATCTCAGAAACCATGGAGAGGCCCCAGAGTAGTTGTAATGTTACTGTAATGCAAGCACTGAAGGCACGGAGGATAGTCACTATGTTGATGGATTTTGTTATCAATGTCAAGGCTTTGACAGTGACTTTTCATTTTGCTTTATGTTTGTTTGTTGGTTGTTTAACACCGCATTTGTTTAAGCTATAAATGGCTGTGAACATAAATTTAATTATTATGAGCACCAATGTCAACACTATGGATACAATGACACACCAAATCCGGAATCAGCCTGGTCACCGAGGTTCACCATTGCCACCAATACCAATGGTGTCATCTTTCAGCCCGCAGGGGAAGCTGGTGACCTGTCCTATTCCTGACTGGTCAGATCAAAGCGATATTTGTAAAATTCCAAACAACATGTACACCCTCTCCCCACATGTCTCCTGTAGAATGCTGTATCGTTATCGGTAATACGTGAACATGGTTGTAATGGCTTTCTGCTTTAACTTGTTAGCTTTTCAATAAAATGAGAAAATGTCACTGGTGTAGGGGTTGTTTGTCAGGAGTGATTGTGCTCAATGCGTGACTGGTGAAGGTAGGTGCATCGTTCCCAACAATGTGTGTGTGTGTGAGTGAAACCAACCCAAGAGAACAGGTATCGTGCGACACACCCAGATATATAAATGGGACAACCAGAATTCGCATCTAATATTATAGTTCTCTGGTGGGCCAAAGGAACGCAACTATGCATACCAAAATTGCGCCGGGGAGATCCGAGTTTGAACTGTTCTTCAGCAACTCAATGACTAACGGAATCAGTCTCGCTGACTTGGTTGACGCGTGTCATCGCATCCCAAATGCGTTGCTCGATGCTCATGTTATTGATCACTGGATTGTCTGATGGAGGCTCGATTATTTACAGCCCGCCGCCATATAGCTGGGATAATGCTGAGTGCGGCGTTAAGCAACAACCAAACCAAACCAAAATTGCGGCGCTCTAGACAACTGGGCCACTTAACCACCCACACATACATTATGTGGCCATCGTTGCCTGTATATATATTTCCGTTATTTCGCTGTCAGATAATTGGGGAGGTGAGACAGAAATCCCAGTTGATGTGGGAGAAAAGCCCAAGTAAGGCAGCTTGTAGACCTTTACCACCAGCACTAGCGAGGCGTGAAGAACCAAAACGATTTTTCGCCAAGGGACCCAACTCTGCGCAGTGATTTGCATCTCCTTTAAACGATGGAGCCTCCTATTACCGTGGATTTATTTAAAACTCTCCTTGCTTACAGGCTACATTTCTCATTATATTACAACATACCACTACAGGCAAATTAGTGAGAAGGTTGTCTATGTCTGTCATAATACCATTTGTCATCGAATACATACAATACCTTGTGAGACACTTGCACACTGGACACCATGCAGTTACCAAACACAACAAACAAGTCCATTGTGGAAAGGAACCACTCTATTTCTTGACTCATGATTAAACATCAGGAATAAAGTACCTCAGTTATATGCCGTGAGTAAATGCAACGCATGTTAGCAATTTCTATCATTCACTAGGAAAATATTACACATCAGGTGCAATACACATCCAGTCATGTTCAGTCAGAATTTGGTGTTACTGGAGTGCGGCAATTTCTGTGTATGTACAACCACAGCCATATTGTACACATTGACTTCCATGCTTCACTGTCAGGGGCGTAGCTTCCATTATGAAAAAAATTCCGGGCCTACACATGATTGTTGCCAAAAAGGGTGGGCAAGGCCTCAATACCATCTAAATATAAAGCTTTGCAACCTATCGGGCTTACACAAAAAACAATGGCTTGCTACGCGCCTGACTGTGTTCAGGAATATTTCCACACACTGACCTTGCAGCAGGATCGGCAGTTTTCAGGTATGTAGCCCTATTATTGTATAAGACAGAGATCCCCAGCCCTACATCACGACATAGACAACATAGCCTCATTACAACATTG
The DNA here is from genome assembly GCF_003918875.1 of Haliotis rubra. NCBI lineage: Eukaryota > Metazoa > Mollusca > Gastropoda > Lepetellida > Haliotidae > Haliotis > Haliotis rubra. Next base: position 467,954 of record NW_025767075.1, read on the forward strand.
GTCTCGAACGTTGGTGAATTTAATTATGGGGATAAACTGCGTATGATTTTATTCTTTTCCATGAAGCATGGGTCGGTATGTACAGCCTGTTCAGCTTGACCTGATCAAGTGAATACTAATGCTTAGCGTGACCGTGTCAAACTGGTTGGGTCTATCAATGTGAATGGTTGCACCTTTGTCAGTTGATTGTCAACATGTCCGAACAGCTGAGGAAAGGTCGCCGTTTAACTTTCCCTGCCCCCTATTTGATGAAGTTAACTCGACCTGCCGTTTGTGCCATATGACCTCCTGGGTCATGCATATGTAGAGCAATGCATATGCAAGCTGAACATGCTGTACATCGGTTTTTGCATTTATTCTTCAATGAACCAAAAACAATACACAGTCAATCTGTAACTGTTGTATCACTTAAAGAACCACTAAACTTTGTTTTTTGTTACTCTTTTAACCATTACATATGAAAGATTTGTGGTTAGTCTTATGCGGAACACCAAATTTATTCTTTAAAAACTTGTGGTTAATTAATACCGAGCGATTAAAAGTGGCCAAAAAGTCGCCTGCTTCACTCTCGCCCGCCAACGAAACCACAGACAGGCTACGTAACTCTGTCGCCAGAGCACTGCAGTGACGTCATATGAGGAACGATTTTCAGTTAGTTGTATAGAAAGTGTGTAGCACACTCATCATTTTGATGATTTCTCGACATGAACGACGACATGCCGAATCGTTGCTTTGTCGTCAATTGCTCCTAGGGGTCGGGTGATGGTGTCACCATGCACAGGTTTCCACAGGACCCCGCAGTTCGTGCTAAATGGGTTATGTTTGTGAATGCGAAGCGAGCTTTGTGGAAGCCTGAAACGATATCGTACTTGTGTTCAGATCGCTTCACGGAAGTTAAAGAATCAAAACTACTTACTAGTTATAGTAAAATATGTATATGATTGATGACCATAAAGATTTTCCATAACACAACTTGTAACATAACGATTTCTTCCTCGGAAGTGAGGTTGTGGTCGAAGTAACAATAATATTGTAAGTAGTATTATATTGACACCCACCTCGCTGCCAGGAGAGAAATTGTTATGTTATACGCTATGTCATGCAAAATCCTATTGGCCATCAATTAATACATATTTTACTACCAGTAGAAAGTAGTTTTGATTTTGTAACTCGGTGAAAACAAACCTAAATAGCATTTATCCACAGACTGGTGGATGTTCCCGACACAGCGCCGCCATTTTGAAAATCGTAAAGTCTGTTAGAATTAATGAGATTATAGTTTGTTTTCATCAAGTTAGAAAATCAAAACTACTTTCTACTCAATGTAGTTAAATATGTATTGGAATCATAACAAAAGGATTTTGCATGACACAACTTATAACATAACGATTTCTTCCACGGAAGCGAGGTGGGGTCGAAGTCACAATACTGCGCGATAAATTTCTTGCTACATTCACATGGTTAATGTCCACTCACCAGTATGTAGATACTAGTCAATGTGCGTCTTTATATTTGGTCTTATAATCCTAATTAGTTTATTATCATACTTTTATGCATTTTGAAACTAAATAAAAGCTGACGATCTGCTGATACTTATAGTGAATTTATAACAGGACTGTAATATCTAGACATTTTATAGTTTGCCAATGTGAATCATAATTCGCACACACACCTAGTGTATGTTGTCTGTCTCATTACACTTCACGGCGAAAACAATGATTCTGTTGAATGCTACGACAAATGAATAAAAACAAAATGCAAATATTAAAATTAAAACAGATTAAAGTTATAGGAACAATATCAGGCCATTACCTTGTTTGAGGAATGTATCCATCAATATCCACAAAACTGTTCCAAATGATGTGTCTTTTAACAGTTTAATATACGAAAAGTGATAAATCTTTTCAGGTATTGGTGTATAGTCTCATTGGTCACCCAAGATAGCACACCTGGCAACTAATTGCATAATGTCTGCCTTTCATTAAAAACAGTAATTTAGTTAGCCAATAATGGGCAATCAATCAATGTATTGCCGGTTAATCCTTTGAAAGAAGGACGTTGTTTTTACGCAGACACCGACACGACAGAGTGTATTCAGTATAGATTAGTAAATCTACATACATAAACACTACCTTTTGACAATTCCGCTGTGTAAGATAAAAGTAATTAATCAATCAGCGTGTTATCGGTTAATCCTTTGATCGATGTTTATAATGTTGAATATTTACTCCAGACACAAGAAATGCCAAATGGGAACCTTTGTCGGGTAATCTAAGTGTGTTACCACTAATTATACCTGTTATAAATTCATTAACTGGCCATCAAGTGAATGATGACAAATAACATGTGTAGGTTTATACCACCTAACACGGGTTACAACAAGGGAGTATTAATTGCTGTATTGCATGTGAAAACTTATGGGCCAACACTGTTTGAGGGAATACAAACAGATTTTTTACATGACATGATTAAATATCTAGGGTAAAAAAAACACAGAAATGGGATCAATTTGGATCAGTCATTATACAAATAGGGCCTAACGACACCAATCAATTGTGACAGAAGCGTCTATGAAAACAAGTTGTAACTCGGAAACTAGGCAAAGCAGGAGACAAAATTAAATGCCAGTAGATTGTGAGAACATATAGCTTTCATTTTCCACAACAATTGTCACGATTTCAGGTTTATACAAGCCTGTAAACAAGATAATTTACCCCCTAAAATGTAGATGAATTCTGCATCGGCCCTCAAAGCTATTCCTCATATGACGTCACAGAGTCGCGCCGCTCTGATTGGTTGAAATTTCGTTCGCGGGTGAGAATTGTGCACTGTTGTCAAAAAGGTCGATTTAAGTCAATTAAAGGTCGAAATGAGTAGTTTTAATGACGGGGTTTCATTTATAACGATGCCAGTTAGTGATTTATGTATTTTTACCCCCTAGGGTTTATGTGACCTTTAACAAGTAATTTACAACGTTTAAAAATAAAAGGCATAATGATCACTGAGTAGGTATGTATGTATAACACCAAGCTATACAAAACAGGCAAATTAAAGTCGACATATCGATTTCAAGCACCATCAATAATGTTTTTGAAAGACTGAATCAAATGGCTAAGTGCTCTGAATATTATCTTCAACACAAATGGGCAATTTGACGAGCAACGATCTCCTCTGTCCATAAATCAAATAACTTCAGAATGTTTGAGGTAGCCAAGATGGCAGAAGTCTGGCGGCCTGTGACCAGACATTTCTGGCTTATTGTGGTTTTACAGTTCTTAAGACTTTGCTTCTGTGACACTTCACGTGGAGTCAAGAGCTTTTCTTTGGTTGGCATCCGAATGTGCAATCTATTGTGCATTCAGAGAGGTGGCTGTGAATTTTTCTTTTATAATCATGCCCTCCTGACGTGTCGCTTGGTAAGCACCCACAAACCCACGGAGATCGGGGAAGGGTACATCATGCGCCGTGTGGACAAGTCGAAGGTAAGTAAGGTCTTATAGTCTTCTTAAACTCGTGTGGTTATATTCTTGGATTAAACCTGCTGATATCTCATCAGTAATTGTGTAACTAAACACAATCGCTGGGGGATGTGTCTCGACAGAAAGGAACGCTGATTCAATAACGATGTTTAAATTGTAGGAATCTGTTGGTGGTGGCTGGTCCCTGATGACTTGTAAACATGACACTCGGTGTCTAAAAACTCACCATGGTGACACAGTTTGCGTTAAAGACAAGCAGCATTCAAAGAAGAATGATGAAGACAAGCAAGATCTAAAGGAAAGAGCTAAAGACAGTGAGAAACAACGTAAGTACAGATTAATTCTCTTATTGAGTTATATTTGTCTAAAGATTGTAGGTTGTTACATGTTGATGCCAAGTTGAAACTACAAAGCTAACTGGAAACCAGTCCACAATAGATGTGAGGGAAACCAAATTACAAGGAAATGTGATATAACACCTAAGCACAAGTTAACAAATCATATCCCTAAAAGGCATTTCAACGGCAGCATGACATAGAGCGGAAGTACCAACTCAATGGTAGTGCAAGTTCAGTGGCAATATAATATCAGAGCAGTAATTATAATAGTAAAGACAGTGATGGCAATATTCACCGTATTGCAAAAGTGAGTATCCGGTGTCAATAGGGATCTTCCTACAACCGCTGGTCTTCTTGCGACGTGAGATGTTATGTGAGGTTAGTCCCTGGTTTAAATAGAGCACCTGTTCTGGAGCTTTCCATAATATTCTGTGTCAGACAATTCTGAAATCCCATACAATTACGTACAATATTTACACATATGACTGTGTATTATGTCTACACTAGTGTAAATCCGCGAGACATATGACGTAATGGTTTATAGTTATGGAGTCACAATGCTAATATCTCTGTCACAGTGTGGTATTAGATCTTGCTTGACTCGGAAAGCTGAGAGTCATCACAATGTAGGCAGTTTCTGTCGATTAATGTTGGAGAGTAATAAACAGAATACACTAAACTCACTAAACTCACTTCCGTGAAATACCATTTTAATCAAAAGGTTAGTCAATGTTATTGTTAATTTATGGTTGAAATAGAGGATGAATGACTGCTTTTTCTTTTCTTGTGTTACCATCCATGTCAACGGGGACAGGTTTTTTCATCCAGTTATCACGAAGATAAATAGTTTGATCCTGATGATGCGTTTCTAATGGATTTCAGTATACCATAGTTAATATGTAATACCATAAAAGATTAACTATTTTAAATGAAAACGTTTAAACTCATCCTGCCTCACAATTTGCATTTCTCCCTCTATAGCTTCTGAGTGGAATGTTTTCAGTTTCAGTTTTCACTCATAACAGCTGATTCAGTTGATATGTCGTAACAAGCTGGGTTGGCTACGGATCAGGCCAGATTGCCTCCGGCGTCTGAATTCTGTCATTGTCGGATGCCAGACTGATTGTCCCTACAAGGAGAACAATCTCTTTTGATTGCACTCGCTGTGGCTGGGACACCACCTGAGGGTTTCTAGCATTATCAGGATCCAATGCCGATTCACGCTATTATGAAATTCTGCATAAAAATTGTGAGTCGAGTGTTTCGCCAACGCAGTAGTACAAATGAGAAGATGAGATGAACCGTAGTTTCCGTAGTATTCCGTAGTTGTCATATATTCTAGCTATATGACGGCGGTCTGTAAATAGTCGAGTCTGGACCAGACAAACCAGTTATCAACATAATGAGCATCGATCTACGCAATTGGGATACGGTGACATGTGTCAACCAAGTCAGCAAGCCTGACCACTTAGTCTTTTCTTACGACAAGCATGGGTTAATGAAAATCCATTGATCTCCACGTGTATTGAATCGATAGAGAATGGAGAGGTGCAAAGTGTGAGACATAATGGGTATCGCATACTGTTTATTATACGTCTCTTGGGAGGTTTATTTGGTTATTTTTCTTATCATTACAGTTGCAGCTGAATATTTTGGATGTTTCAACACCGGCACTGTTTTTGATATTGCTCTAGATGTAGAAAATAAAATAAACGCCGATGTACCTTTCTACCATTGCATACGGACATGCCACGAGGGCACGTTTGGTATTAATGTAAGTAATGTTATCGTGAGTATATGAATGTTATGTTTATTGCTTTCAGCGGTGGTACCTGTACATTACACAGGTCTTTACACAATCCCTTCTGTGTCAGGTAATGAGTGAGTGACTATAAAGTTTTATGCCGCTTTTAGCAATATTCAAGCAGTATCACGGTAGGGACAGTATTAATACAGCTTTTTTTATTGTATACGGATATTAAGTGTATAGAATTATGTAATTTAAAACACTGAGTGACTGTTCTACCAACAGGGGAGGATATTCTTACCTGAATTGTTTTATTAATTTCAGAATACAGTTTCTAATTACAGCACCTTTTTATGTTGGTTTCATACACAGTTGTTTTACAAACTGATTCCCAGGTAACTCGTTAGTTTTCACTTGAGAATCAACACTTGACAGTCTAGATCACGGACTGTGTGTATCCATCTGAGAAATGTATTTTTGAATTTGTACCTATTTATCGTTGAATCATCTGACGTTATTGTGGGTTTGAAACAGAACCAGATTCGGCCACTTGTCTGGTCACAATACAATGGTCAAAGACCGTAATGTCTGACGTACTAACGCCATAAGCAAACAGGCTTTGCAGTATCCCGGCAGTGAGGTGCCTTTTTCAGGGAGTATGAGTTCGAATCCAAGATGGGACTCAACCTCCCAACCAACCAGAATTTGTGTTTTGCAAAGAATGTGTAATTCCAAATACTTGTTACATATCACCTGTTTCTAAAAGACATTGTGTATTTACATTTGTTTATAGTGTTTTAGGGGGTGCTACTGCCATTTCGCCTTCAAACGTCAGCATAAGCGTGTTGCAGACTCACGCTGCAATTCTCCGACTTTGTTGAGTGACGAGAACCCAAGATGTGGACGTTATGACAAACTGGCAATGTACAACATAACGGGGGTGGTGCTGGATCGATCGAAACCATAACAGTATATATTTGTAAACGTGTACTAATGGATCAAAACAAAAACACAACAAGGAACGCATTGAGTTTTCAATAACATTGATTCAACCAAAACTGAAAACAAATTCCAGAATTATTACATTTTCCTGGATTAATGTAAAATAATTAGCAATCTGAAGTGAGAACATGACACAGCCGGGGACGCTGGATTTATGGCATGTCATAAATTAAGACAGATTATGTTAAGAAGGAACTTGTGATCAAAGATAAAGTTCTGAAACAAAACACAAACATGTACGTTTGATTAAATACTATTATAACACTAATTATTAGTTTTGCAACGGTGAGGATTTTTCATTGTCATTGGATTAAACTGAAATGTTTTAAATGTCCATCAAACCAATGTTCAGTATTGTACCACATATCATCACTCATCAACAGTATAGCGTCATCAGATGGTAAACTCTGCACCCATGTCACCACCACGTATGTCAACTGTGTCAAGGTAGACGTCTCCCTCTGTATGTCACGCTTTCTTTCTATGTGTAATCACAACAAGGGTACAGCTGCTTCACGCGCAGTCGGACTTTCTGTGTACTATTTCCCAAATGTTTTGAAAGATTTCAAAATTATTGTACAATTAAGTGAAGTGAAGTCCTGGAGTAAAACACATCGTTCATAAGCTACTCTTCATAGGAAACCGTGACACAGTGACTCCTAATTGACGTTTATCAAAACAAGCGCTAAAATACCAAACCGTTGAAGTGGTTAATGTGAGAACGTTTCTGTGTCTTTGTTTTGGTACAAATGTCTTAGAGTAAACCATTTCGATAAGTTTCCGTAAAACTTCATATATTCAAACAACATAATTGTTTCAATATATATCCAAAGTGCACCGAAATTCTATCCCCTTTGTCTATTTAATGTATTCAGCAATCATTCGGTGTGGCCCTCTTATCATAAACCCCCCTCCGGGCAGGACCCTCAATGCTATCAGTAAATTAGGAGATAAACGTACTGTGTTTGGAAATTAGATGGATATTAGACCGAATTGAAAGTCTCTAAACTTCACTTGAAACCGAACGCATAGCGTGAGGTTTCAAATGATTAATTTTAAGACTGTCAATTCTTGTTGGTTCTTTAGCAAAGCATTTGTTTTAGCTATAAATGGCTGTGAACTTAAATTTACTAATTATTATGAGCAACAATGTCAACAATATGGATACAATGACACAACAAATCCGGAATCAGCCTGGTCACCGAGGTTCACCATTGCCACCAATACCAATGGTGTCATCTTTCAGCCTGCAGGAGAAGCTGGTGACATGTCCTTTTTCGGACTGGTCAGATCAAAGCGAAAATGTAAAATTCCAAACAACATGTACCCCCTCTCCCCTCTTACCAGTTTCCGCGTGATTTTCCAACAGTAGAAGTCATTAAATTAGGTTCAGCGCCAAACATTCGACTATTGTATACATCAAAACATAAGATAACATATATATGTTAAGAATTTGGGAATTTTATAAGAAACTGTCTATTAAACTGTATATGTATTCTACCACCTTTGATAAACTCCTACCCAACTAGCCCTACGAAGCAGATAACCTACCGTCAAGATACGTCACAAGAGATTCCATTTATACGGGGTTCACCATTGCCACCCAATACCAATGGTGTGATCTCTCAGCCTGCAGGGGAAGCTGGGGACCTGTCCTCTTCCGGAATGATCAGATCAAAACGAAAATGTAAAATGTACACCCTCTGCCCACATGTCTCCTGTAAAATGCAGTATCGTTATCGGTAGTACGTGAACATGGTTGTAATGGCTTGCTGTTTTAACTTGTTAGCTTTTCAATAAAATGAGAAAATGTCATTGGTGTAGGGGTTGTTTGTCAGGAGTGATTGTGCTCAGTGCGTGACTGGTGAAGGTAGGTTCATCGTTCCCAACAATGTATCTCAGGGTGATACTCTTCAGGTGTGTGAGTGTGTGAGTGAGTGAAACCAACCAAAGAGAACAGATATGTAAGTTGGGCAACCAGAATTCGAATCTAACATAGTACTCTGGTGCGCCAAAGGAACGCCAATATGTATATTAAAATTGCACCCGTGGAGATCCGAGTTAGAATTGGTCTTCAGCAACTCAATTACTAACGGAATCAGTCTCGCTGACTTGGTTGACGTATGTCATGGCATCCCAAATTCGTTGCTCGATGGTCATGTTATTGATCACTGGATTGTCTGATCGAGGCTCGATTATTTACAGCCCGCCGCCATATAGCTGGGATAATGCTGAGTGCGGCGTTAAACAACAACCAAACCAAATCAAAATTGCGGCGCTCTAGACCACTGGGCCACTTAACCATCCACACATACATTATGTGGCCATCGTTGCCTGTAGATATATTTCCGTTATTTCGCTGTCAGATAATTGGGGAGGTAAGACAGAAATCCCAGTTGATGTGGGAGACAAGCCCAAGTAAGGCAGCTTGTAGACCTTTACCACTGGACTAGCGAGGCGTGAAGAACCAAAACGATTATTCTGGAGTTTTCGCCAAGGGTCTCAACTCTGCGCAGCAATTTGTAGCTCCTTTAAAGGACAGAGCCTCCCATTTGCATGGATTTATTTGAAACACTCCTTGCTTACAGGCTACATTTGCAACCATATTACAACATACTACTACAGGCAAGTATTTGAGAAGGTAATCTATGTCAATCATGATGCCATTTGTCATCGAATACATCCAATAGCCACCAATGCGGGCATATTAATACACAAGATCGCACTTATCCTTGGTTTGTCAATATTTCATATTTAAGATATTCTATCAGAGATATTACTCAAGCTTTTATAGTGATAATCACATGACTGTGAGGATGGACAACTACAAAGTTGTCCTTAGTTCACACTATTCCGATTTTCTGATAAAGGATATATCACAGTTTTCAAGCAGATAACCGTCACGGTTCAGAGACACCTGCCTCAGATCTTAAAGAAGGGGTATTTAGGCTAGTCATGTGTAAATAACCAAGTCAACGGTGCGTATTTACGTCTGAAGCTCATTAGTAGATTTTGTGAGGAATTGTCTCCTTGGTAAGGGGATTTATCATCACAACATTTAATACATTATGCAAAATGAGCCAGGTGGGACCTACTGCAGGATTAGAACATACATAACCTGTTCGCAAACAGCGGCTGTCATCCCGAAGTTTCAGTGATTTTCACCGCTATTTTGCCTTTGTTGTCATTTGGACCTGTTTCGGTCGATAAATATGTTGTTTATCATTCATGACTTCACTTTTGATTTCATGTCGGTGATATTTACGTGTATCTTTTCTTGTAATTACCGGTAGTGACCTCAGCTTTGGCGTATTTACCGGTAGTGACGTTACTTCAGCCTAACTACCGGTAGTGACGTCACATCTGTTACTGTTATCTGGACATAAAAGAAATAATTCTCCCCGTTCCAACTTTGTGGCTGCTGGGTTGTGCAAATTATATGTTCTACCTGACAACTATTGCAAATGTTGGCAGTTACAAAATAGTCTGTTGAAAGGCAACAAAGATTTATGTAGGATGGCTACAGCCAAAACAAGAATTTATTGCTGTGAATAGAGGATGGACTTTCAAAGAAAATACTCATTTCACCAATGAGGGGAAATCAAACACCTGTCTTTGGCTGTCATGCAAAAGCTTTTACAAGGAAAACACACTGCCTACTAAAATTGGCCGTGAAATGACAACATTGATGAATGGCAAAAACAAGTTTCTGACAAAACTGTCGTATCATACTGAGGACAAGTTTTGGATGTCAACCAGCTCACAACAGATCAGACACTGCAGCAATGTGACCTTATGTTAGTGAGTTAATTTAGTTTTATGCCACGTTAAGCAATATTCCAGTAAAATCATAACGGAGGACACCGGGCTTAACACAATGTACATTTACACAACCTGACCTAAAGATGACAAATGCCAGATTAACATCTCTGGAAGACCTGATTTGTTTTCCTCCTGGTGGCAATAGTGTAGGTCTGGTATTCATCCCTGCAGAGACATTCCCACCCTGGACAGCATGCAATTAGCAAACACAACAAACAAGTCCATTGTGGAAAAGAACCACTGTATTTCTTGACTCATGGAATTATTAAACATCAGGAATAAAGTTTCTCAGTTATATGTTGTGACCAAATGCAACAAACGTAAGCACATTCTATCATTTACTAGGTAAATAGTACACAAATATTATCAGGTGCAACACACATCCTGTCATTTTCAGTCAGAATGTGGTGTGAATGGAGAGCGCACGTTTCTGTCCTGTAATCACAGCAGTGAAACAAGAGGTCATCATTCGCTCCTTGCTGTAACTGGGTGACTCATCTGGCGTTTAATGCTGTCATGTATAACAGTAACAGATTAACCGATATCACTCTTGTTATCATGGCAGGATTGATTGAAGTGGAATACGTTTCCTCAAGGCGAGATACACAACAGGTACTGTTTCAAGGCAACCTTCACAACAAGAATTCTACAAAGGCAAACTGTATCCAATGGAAGTGTGTTGGGAAGACTTGACGGGGTAGAGTTACTACAGTTGGAAACCATGTCAGGATGTTCAGTGTTCAATATCATTAGAGATATGTATTCAAAATCTGGTACATAAAGCGAATAACGCCTTGTGCTCAGTTAGTGTTTTTGGTAGGAGACTTAAAAATATTTCTCAAACTATTTTGTTCAAAATCTTTTACCTTCAGATAAAGCCGATACTTTTGTGTGCTTCGGAAATATGGGGTTTTCGGAAATGGGATGTTATTGAACAGTTTCACATTAGATTTTGTAAGTTTGTGTTGGGCGTAGGTTATAAATGCTCTAACGCTGCTGTTTTTGCGGAATGTGGCAGAAATTATATTTATGTTGATAGTTTATTACGTGTTATGAAGTATTGGTTCAAACTTTTACGCTTACCCAAGGATAGAAATCCAAAGCAGTGCTGTATATTTTGTGGCACAATTTAGACAAAGTTGGTAGGAAAACGTGGGTATATTTTGTCCAAAATACTTCGTTCAATTTTGGTTTTGGTTTTGTGTGGGAAGCTCAAGGAGTTGGCAACGAGGAACAGTTTTTGAAAGATTTTCATGTAAGAGTTTGTGATTGTCAAAAGCAATTCATATTTTCAGAAATGCACAAATGTTCATCGCTTGATGTCTATTCCAGTATCAAAAGTGTATTTTGCATTGAAGCATATTTAACTTTAGTGAAATCTAAAGATGCGAGGCGTCGAATAACAATGTTACGAATCGGTGCACTTCCAATATATAAAAATACCGTAAGGTTTGATGGAGTTCCGAGGCACCAAAGACTTTGTAATATTTGTAATCATAATTTTATAGAAAAAGGAATTTCATTTCCTATTTGTATGTAAAGTTTATCATGATTTGCTCTGTAAGTATTTTAAAGCATTACCACATTACATAGATCAGAAATACTTTCTGAACACATTATCCTGTACCAAGTTTTCAACACTAACAAATTGTTCTTCTTACATTAAGGAATCATTGTCATTGCGTTCTTTATACACTTAAACCTGATTGTCAAATACCACTATCTTATAATGACACATGTTTATTTGTATTGTACGTGGGCCTAAGGCCTTGTTACGAAATAAACTTGATTGATTATCGATACAGTTTTGAGTGTATCGATAATTGTATCGTCATGAAATTTGAATGTTTTACCGCTTGGAGACTCTGACTATGTGGATCTTTAGCCTGTGAGTCTTGTTAGCATTTCAACAATAAATCTGCCCCAAAGCCTTTAGTTCTGTCACCTGTCAAATACACAAACGTTCAAAATGTCGGACACGACAAGTGATCTCTTAGGTGATGCCATGACCTTGGTGCTGACAAATTCAAAAGTTCGTATGCATGACGGTTGGCTGCTGGTAGGACTTGGAGACGCAACTCTGCTCACAATTCGAAAGCGAGGGAATCTCATGATTACATGGCCCAATAGATATCTGCCCACCTGGTATCATAATTTACCCCAAAAGTTTCTACGGAAGGGTTCAAGTGGAACTATACGACTCGTCACTGAAATGTTCGTCACTGAAATGTGTCTGTATATCATAAACTAAATACATAGTATTTCTCGAAGACTTAGAATGATTTTCAAATGAATCAATTTCTACTGTTTGGCGGATATGGTTTTCTTCATAAAATAGAACTGAGACCTTTTTTCTGTCACACTCACTCTATGCAAAGGACGTTAAACTCTTCTCACTGTTCGCGAAATATATATATGTGTGTGAAATTAAACAATGCTAAAAGCTTTAAGGTAAAGTATAGTCTGCAAAACAAAGAAATGCAGAGGTAGAAAACTTATAAATATCTGATGGAGTTTTACTGTTACTGATACAAAATGAAAAGCAAATATGAATGTCTCATGTCTGAAAGGATAGGGCGTTGTTTGTTTCAGTAGAGTATGGCAAGTAGGGCAAAAAATATTGAACATGTGAGGAAATGCAAAAACGTAACTCAGGTGGGGGCGTTGCGGTCAAACACACCAACAAGACGTAATGAATTGTTGGGCTTTGATAACGACGGGCTTGTATTTGTCTGTCATCACAACTGTACATTAAATAAACATGCCACGACTGACAGAAGCTTAACGCAACAACGCATTCAGCCGATTGCAGACACGTGAGTCGGCTTTGGCTGCAGGCAGGTGTTTCCACGTATCTCCAAGCACCATTACAAACCTATAGAACTTTATGAGACGCAGGGGCCAACACTTGACCAACTCACATCCAGTCTACTCACATCACAACTACAGCGCAGAACAGGTTCATACGAGTTCGTCACTTATGATGATAAAATCATTTCCGATTTCAGCCTAGATATTGAGGAACCATCTACTGCCATTGGTGTTGATTCTGGGACGTCATTCTGACTGATGGTATCGTCAAAGGTATCAAGGACACAGAGTGGAATAGATATAATTAGCTTGAGTTTCATGTATACTGATGAAACAAGAAACGTTGTCAAACTGAATTTTTGACACTTTGGGCTCAAACACCGAATTTTGTGGCAAAATGTTTGGAGACAGATCACCTAACCACGCATAAACGATATACGGAATATTGATCGTTCAACGTTAGCCAGACCAAGGCCATTTGAAATTGATGAGCAATGTTTGACCCATATGTAGCATACCAAGCTATGAACATTGGATATGTATTCACATCGATCACTTTTAATACATAAATGATTATAGTGTCACTACAACAAAGGGAACAAGCCGTAGAAATGATAAATCAACGCACAGACTGCTGATGGCTTTCGATGATTGATGCGGAAAGAACTGTCACATTGTCATTATCGTAGAAGAATTCTCACCTGATACAAGATATTTGTATACAACACCATATGAAATGCCAACTGTGACATATTTTGCTCTGGACAGAACAAAACTAAGATTGCAAGTAGATATTTTGCCAAATTTCAAACTGAGAGGAAAACCCAGAAACGTGAATACCCACAGTACCATCGTATGCTTATTGCGGTTGTTGCTGAAGAACTAACTACTGCAGTTGTTGCTGAAGAACTAACTACTGCAGTTGCTGCTGAAGAACTAACTACTGCAGCTCCTGCTGAAGAACTAACTACTGCAGCTGCTGCTGAAGAACTAACTACTGTAGCTGCTGCTGAAGAACTAACTACTGCAGCTGCTGCTGAAGAACTAACTACTGCAGCTGCTGCTGAAGAACTAACTACTGCACTGTGTTCCAAATACAGTCAAGTGAATTCCCTTTTGCTTTCCTTTTGTAGTCCTTCGCCTAGAACGCTACCGAATTTAATTACGAGGACAAACCTTTCTTATCCTTGGGGCATGAATTGATGTGTACAATTTGCACATCAGAGTCATTCCTCAATGTACCTAAAACAATACACAGTCGATCCTTATCTGTTGAATCTCTTAACAACTAATTTACAACGTCTGAAAATAAAAGCATACTGTGTTAGCATTTATCACTGCGTGAGTGTGTATGTATGAAACCAAGCTTTATAAAACAGGAAAAGCAAACTCGCCATATGGATTTCCAGCATCATCAATAAAGGTTTTGAAAGACTGCCTCAAATGGTTAAGTGCTCTAAACATTATCTTTAACACAAATGGGCAATTTGATGAGCTATCTTCTCTGGTGTGCAAATGACATCGGTTTATAGATCAGGGAAACCAGCATCACGTATGAGACATAACTTTGGAATGTTTGAGGTAGCCTATATGGCCAAGATGGCAGATGTCTGGCGGCCTGCGCCCAGACATTTCTGGCTTATTGTGGTTTTACAATCCTTCAGACTTTGCTTCTGTGACACTTCACGTGGAGCCAAGGCTTTTCTTTGGTTGGCATCCGAATGTGCAATCTATTGTGCATTCAGAGAGGTGGCTGTGAGTTTTTCTTATACAATCATGACCTCTTGTCGTGTCGCTTGGTAAGAACTGTCACATTGTCATTATCGTAGAAGAATTCTCACCTGATACAAGATATTTGTATACAACACCATATGAAATGCCAACTGTGACATATTTTGCTCTGGATAGAACAAAACTAAGATTGTAAGTAGATATTTTGCCAAATTTCAAACTGAGAGGAAAACCCAGAAACGTGAATACCCACAGTACCATCGTATGCTTATTGCGGTTGTTGCTGCAGAACCAAAATACTGCAGTTCCTGCTGAAGAACTAACTACTGTATTTGCTGCTGAAGAACAAACTACTGCAGTTGCTGCTGAAGAACTTACTACTGCAGTTGCTGCTGAAGAACTAACTACTGCAGTTGTTGCTGAAGAACTAACTACTGCAGTTGTTACTGAAGAACTAACCACCGCAGTTGCTGCTGAAGAACTCACTACTGCAGTTGTTGCTGAAGAACTAACTACCGCAGTTGCTGCTGAAGAACTAACCACCGCAGTTGCTGCTGAAGAACTAACTACTGCAGTTGCTGCTGAAGAACTTACTACTGCAGCTGCTGCTGAAGAACTAACTGCTGCAGTTGTTGCTGAAGAACTAACTACTGCAGTTGCTGCTGAAGAACTAACTACTGCAGTTGTTGCTGAAAAACTAACTACTGCAGTTGTTGCTGAAGAACTAACCACTGCAGTTGCTGCTGAAGAACTAACTACTGCAGTTGTTGCTGAAGAACTAACTACTGCACTTGCTGTGTTCCAAATACAGTCAAGTGAATTCCCTTTTGCTTTCCTTTTGTAGTCCTTCGCCTAGAACGCTACCGAATTTAATTACGAGGAAAAGCTTTTCTTATCCTTGAGGCATGAATCGATGTGTACATTTTGCACATCAGTTTTTTTCGATTCATTCCTCAATAAACCAAAAACAATACACAGTCGATCCTTATCTGTTGCATATCTTAACAACCAATTTACAACGTCTACAAATAAAAGCATACTGAGTTAGCATTTATCACTGCGTGAGTGTGTATGTATGAAACCAAGCTTTATAAAACAGGAAAAGCGAACTCGACATGTGGATTTCCAGCATCATAAATAATGGTTTTGAAAGACTGCCTCAAATGGCTAAGTGCTCTAAACATTATCTTTAGCACAAATGGGCAATTTGATGAGCTATCTTCTCTGGTGTGCAAATGACATCGGTTTATAGATCAGGGAAACCAGCATCACGTATGAGACATAACTTTGGAATGTTTGAGGTAGCCTATATGGCCAAGATGGCAGATGTCTGGCGGCCTGCGCCCAGACATTTCTGGCTTATTGTGGTTTTACAATCCTTCAGACTTTGCTTCTGTGACACTTCACGTGGAGCCAAGAGCTTTTCTTTGGTTGGCATCCGAATGTGCAATCTATTGTGCATTCAGAGAGGTGGCTGTGAGTTTTTCTTATACAATCATGACCTCTTGTCGTGTCGCTTGGTAAGCACTCACAAACCAACGGAGATCGGGGAAGGGTACATCATGCGTCGTGTGGACAGGTCGCAGGTGAGAAAGGTACTATTGTCTTCTTCGGTGGTATTTATTCTTGGATTAAACATGCTGATATCTCATCAGTTATTGTGTAACGCTGATTCAATAGCGATGTTTAAATTGTAGGAATCTGCTGTTGGGGGCTGTCCTATGACGGCAGGTAACCATGATGCGCGGTGTCTAAAAACTTACCATGATGACACAGTTTGCGTTAAAGACAAGCAACATTCAAAGAAGAATGTTGAAGACAGGCAACATCCAAAGGATAGAGCTAAGGACAGTAGGAAACAACGTAAGTAGAGATTAATGCTGTTATTGAGTCTTTATTTGTCTATAAAGTGTACATTGTTACATGTTGATGCCAAGTTGAAACTAAAAGCTAACTGGAAACCAGTCCACAAAAGATGTGAGGGAAACCAAACAACAAGGAAATGTGAAATAACACCGAAGCAAAAGATAACAA
Organism: Haliotis rubra; assembly: GCF_003918875.1. Classification (NCBI taxonomy): domain Eukaryota; kingdom Metazoa; phylum Mollusca; class Gastropoda; order Lepetellida; family Haliotidae; genus Haliotis; species Haliotis rubra. The sequence continues at coordinate 484,918 of NW_025767075.1, forward strand.
ATCATATCCCTAAAAGGCATTGCAATGGCAGCATGACATAGAGCGGCAGTACCAACTCAATGGTAGTGCAAGTTCAGTGGAAATATAATATCAGAGCATTAAATGGTAAAGACAGTGATGGCAATAATCACCTTATTGCAAAAGTGAGTATCCCGTGTCAATATGGATCTTCCTACAACCGCTGGTCTTCTTGTAGAGTGAGATGTTATGTGAGGTTAGTCCCTGGTTTAAATAGAGCACCTGTTCTGGAGCTTTCCATAATATTCTGTGTTAGACAATGCTGAAATCCCACACGATTGCGTGCAATATTTACACACATGACTGTGTATTATGTCTACACTAGTGTAAATCCGCGAGACGTATGACGTCATAGTGATTTACAGTTATGGAGTCACAATGCTAATATCTCTGTCACAGTGTGGTATTAGACCTTGCTTGACTCGGAAAGCTGAGAGTCATCACAATGTAGGCAGTTTCTGTCAATATTGTGGTGAGTGATAAACAGGATACTAAACTCGCTTCCGTGAAATACCATTTTTATTGTGAAAAATTTAGCATCAAACGAGCAAAATAAAGAAGAGATGGGTCAAAATGGATAGAAGACATTTCACTAGGACTCAGTCGAATAACGTCAATGAGTTGGAACTCTCATAGCAACAATTATGGCTTCAGATACTAGTATACCACCTGGTTCCATGAGGAGGTTCAACTTATTACTGAAACGAAGATGTGTAGCTGTCTATGCAAATGTTATTGACCTGTGACCCCCTTTAATGCTATCGTTAATTTATGGTTGAATTAAAACATGAATGAATTTTCTTGTGTTACCATTAATGTCAGCAGGGACAAGTTCTTTTATCCAATTATCACGAAAATAAAAAGTTTGATACCGGTGATGCGTTTCTAATGGATTTCTGTACTTTGTTCCGAAAGAAACGCAACATTCATGTGAGTTTTCTTTAAATTTCCATAATTGTCTTATCTTCTTTACAATCATAACGAAAGTGCATGTTAAATGTCCTCTGAAACCGATTTTCGAAATGAAACTTCTGAATCAAGACTTTTAACGCCAGATTAGCCGTAACACCTGAATTTAATTCTTGAACATTTTTATGGAAAAACAACAACAGAAACGCATCACATAAACACATGCCCTGACTCGTTGTGCTCGTGAATTTAATGACACAGCACTTTCTTCAAGAAAAACGAGAGAAAGAACCCTTTAAAAGATGCGACGGCAATTTCTGTTGTGTTCTTTTTCTGAATGGTTCAGAGAACAATATGCCACATCTGAGCAATGAAGCACGGTTACGTGCTCTTGGGATGATTCATCCTGGTTACATCGGACGACAGTTTACCGACTGGTTGAACGCCAAAATCAAACGAATTCGATGAGAGATTTGACCTAGAGATTATAGGCCACGAGTGATGCCACACAGGCAGGACAGCTATATCGTAACGTCACATCTTCGCAACCGTTTACTTCCAGCTACTGTTACAGCCCGTCAGATAATTGAGATTCACAACAGACCGATTTCAGGAAATACTGTGCGTCGAAATTTGAGAGCACATCGGCTACACTGAAGGAGACCCTATGTTGGACCGATTTTGACTCCGCAGCACCATCGTCTGCACTTAGCATGGGCTCGCCAACATGGGTCAACAGCATCAATCATCCCGAGTCCTTCTTTCGGGGGTGATTCGGGGAACTAGTCAATGAATCGTGAGATCACACAACTGTACCTTTCGCCCGTTTGGATTCGGCAATAACCCTTTACATTTGGAAACCATCTACCGTTGGGGACGACTCGCCTTTGATTCCAAGGTGTGCAGCCCTGGACAATACATCTCTCTTGAATGCCGTCTGTTCACTTTCGCCAGATTTTCCAGCATCTTGTGACCTGCCAAAACAATGCAAATATCCCGGACACCTACTGTCGTATACTCAGTTCAATCTCTTTGTATTGATGAATAATCTCTTGCAGTTATAACTGTTGCGGGTCCTTTTTTAGAATCAGGTTTGGAAGATGTTTATTAGTCGTGTTTAGTGCCCCAATCTCAGTTGCACTCTAAACTTACTCACGCACTTTTGATCAGATTTCTTGTTTGAAGAACCCTGATTTTGACGCCGTGGCACCATGACGTTTCCTCTCTTCGTTCTTATGAGCAACACGTTAAACGACTGATGGCAAACTAATTGTCTCTACAAGGGGGAACAATCTCAGTAGAATGCACTCGCTGGGGCTGAGAGGCCATCTGATGGTTTCTTAAATTATGGGGATCCAATGCCGAGTCGCGCTATTATGAAATTCTGCATACAAATTGTGAGTCGAGTGTGTTATCAACGAAGTAGTACAAATGAGAAGCTAAGTTGAACCGTTCTCGTGTCCCGTCGTTGTCACATATTCCAGCTATCGGACCAGACAAACCAGTTGTCACCATCATGAGCATCGATATATGCAATTGGGATACGATGACATGTGTCAACCAAGTCAGCGAGCCTGACCACTTGGTCTTTTCTTACCACAAGCATGGGTTAATGAAAATCCATTCTAACCCGGATCTCCACGTGTATTGAATCGATAGAGAATGGAGAGGTGCAAAGCGTGAGGCATAATGGGATCGCATACTATTTATTATACGTCTCTTGGGAGGTTTATTTGGTTATTTTTCTTGTCATTACAGTTGCAGCTGAATTTTTTGGATGTTTCAACACTGGCCTTCTTCTGCATATTGCTCCAGATGTAGTAAAGAAAGAAAAGGCTGATGTACCTTTCGACCATTGCATACGGATATGCCACGAGGGCACGTTTGGTATTAATGTAAGTAATTTTATCGTGAGTATATGAATGTTATGTTTATTGCTTTCACCGGTGGTACCTGTACATTACACAGGTCTTTATACAATCCCTTCTGTGTCAGGTAATGAGTGAGTGAGTATATTTTCATGCCGCTTTTAACAATATTCCAGCAGTATCACGGACAGTATTAATACAGCTTTTTATTGTACACGGATATATAGAATTATGTAATTTAAAACACTGAGTGACAGTTCTATCAACAGGGGAGGATATTCTTACCTGAATTGTTTTATTAATTTCAGAATACAGTTTCTAATTACAGCACCTTTTTAATTGGTTTCATACACAGTTGTTTTACAAACTGATTCCCAGGTAACTCGTTAGTTTTCACTTGAGAATGAACACTTGACAGTCTAGGTCACGGACTGTGTGTATCCATCTGAGAAATGTATTTTTGAATTTGCATCTATTTATGGCTGAATCATCTGTCGTTATTTGGGGTTTGAAACAGAACCAGAATCGGCCACTTGTCTGGTCACAATACAATGGTCAAAGACCGTAATGTCTGACGTCCTAACGCAATAAGCAAACAGGCTTTGCAGTATCCCGGCAGTGAGGTGCCTTTTTCAGGGAGTATGAGTTCGAATCCAAGATGGGACTCAACCTCCCAACCAACCAGAATTTGTGTTTTGCAAAGAATGTGTAATTCCAAATACTTGTTACATATCACCTGTTTCTAAAAGACATTGTGTATTTACATTTTGTTTATAGTGTTTTAGGGGGTGCTACTGCCATTTCGCCTTCAAACGTCAGCATAAGCGTGTTGCAGACTCACGCTGCAATTCTCCGACTTTGTTGAGTGACGAGAACCCAAGGTGTGGACGTTATGACACACTGGCAATGTACAACATAACGGGGATGGTGCTGGATCGATCGAAACCATAACAGTATATATTTGTAAATGTGTACTAATGGATCAAAACAAAAACACAACAAGGAACGCATTGAGTTTTCAATAACATTAATTCAACCAAAACTGAAAACAAATTCCAGAATTATTACATTTTCCTGGATTGATGTAAAATAATAGCAATCTGAAGTGAGAGCATGTCACAGCCGGGGACGCTGGATTTATGGCATGTCAGAAATAAAGAGAGATTATGTTAAGAAGGAACTTGTGATCAAAGATAAAGTTCTGAAACAAAACTCAAACATGTATGTTTCATTAAATACTATTATAACACTAATTATTAGTTTTGCAACGGTGGAGATTTTTCATTGTCGTTGGATTAAACTGAAATTTTTTAAATGTCCATCAAACCAGTGTTCAGTATTGTACCACATATCATCACTCATCAACAGTATAGCGTCATCAGATGGTAAACTCTGCACCCATGTCACCACCACGTATGTCAACTGTGTCAGGGTAGACGTCTCCCTCTGTATGTCACGCTTTCTTTCTATGTGTAATCACAACAAGGGTACAGCTGCTTCACGCGCAGTCGGACTTTCTGTGTACTATTTCCCAAATGTTTTGAATGATTTCAATATTATTGTACAATTAAGTGAAGTGAAGTCCTGGAGTAAAACATATTGTTCATAAGCTACTCTTCATCGGAAACCGTGACACAGTGACTCCTAATTGACGGAAACGAAATACACCGTTTATCAAAACAAGCGCTAAAATACCAAACCGTTGAAGTGGTTAATGTGAGAACGTTTCTGTGTCTTTGTTTTGGTACAAATGTCTTAGAGTAAACCATTTCGATAAGTTTCCGTAAAACTTCATATATTCAAACAACACAATTGTTTCAATATATATCCAAAGTGCACCGAAATTCTATCCCCTTTGTCTATTTAATGTATTCAGCAATCATTCGGTGTAGCCCTCTTATGATAAACCCCCCTCCGGGCAGGACCCTCAATTCTTAATGCTATCAGTAAATTAGGAGATAAACGTACTGTGTTTGGAAATTAGATGAATATTATACCGAATTGATAGTCTCTAGATTTCACTAGAAGCCGAACGCATATTGGAGGTTTCAAATGATTAATTTAGAGACCATCAATTCTTGTTGGTTGTTTAGCAAAGCATTTGTTTTAGCTATAAATGGCTGTGAACTTAAATTTACTAATTATTATAAACAACAATGCCAACAATATGGATACAATGACACACCATATCCGGAATCAACCTGGTCACCGAGGTTCACCATTGCCACCAATACCAATGGTGTCATCTTTCAGCCTGCAGGGGAAGCTGGTGACATGTCCTATTTCGGACTGGTCAGATCAAAGCGAAAATTGAAAATTCCAAACAACATGTACCCCCTCTGCCCACATGTCTCCTGTAAAATGCAGTATCGTTATCGGTAGTACGTGAACATGGTTGTAATGGCTTTCTGCTTTAACTTGTTAGCTTTTCAAAAAAGTGTGAAAATGTCACTGGTGTTGGGGTTGTTTGTCAGGAGTGATTGTGTTCAATGCGTGACTGGTGAAAGTAGGTTCATCGTTCCCAACAATGTATCTCACGGTGATATTCTTCAGGTGTGTGAGTGTCTGAGTGAATGAAACCAACCCAAGAGAACAGATATGTAAGTGGGGCAACCACAATTCGAATCTAACATGGTACTCTGGTGCGCCAAAGGGACGCCAATATGTATACTAAAATTGCACCCGTGGAGATCCGAGTTAGAACTGGTCTTCAGCAACTCAATGACTAACGCAATCAGTCTCGCTGACTTGGTTGACGCATGTCATCGCATACCAAATTCGTTGTTCGATGCTCATGTTATTGATCACTGGAGCGTCTGGTCCAGGCTCGATTATTTACAGCCCGCCGCCATATAGCTGGGATAATGCTGAGTGCGGCGTTAAGCAACAACCAAACCAAATCAAAATTGCGGCGCTCTCGACAACTGGGCCACTTAACCATCCACACATACATTACGTGGCCATCGTTGCCTGTATATATATTTCCGTTATTTCGCTGTCAGATAATTGGGGAGGTAAGACAGAAATCCCAGTTGATGTGGGAGACAAGCCCGAAGTAAGACCTTTACCACCAGCACTAGCGAGGCGTGAAGAACCAAAACGATTATTCTGGAGATTACGCCAAGGGTCTCAACTCTGCGCAGCAATTAGTAGCTCCTTTAAAGGACAAAGCCTCTCATTTGCATGGGTTTATTTGAAACACTCCTTGCTTACAGGCTACATTTGAAACTATATTACAACATACTACTAAAGCCAAGGATTTGAGAAGGTTGTCTATGTCAATCATAATGCCATTTGTCATCGAAAACATCCAATAGTCATCAATGCGGTCATATTTATACACAAAATCACACTTATCCTTGGCTTGTGATACACCAAACTAATGTGCATTATTTCATCTTTAAAAAGTGTCCGTAAAAAATATTACTCAAGTTTTTACAGTGATAATCACATGACTGCATGATGATGGACAACTACAAAGAACCTTCAAGACGTTATCACTATTCTGATTTTCAGATAAAGGATATGTATCACATTTTTCAAGCATATAACACAGTGACGGTTCAGAAACACCTGCTTCAGATCCTAACGATGAGGTTTATGGGCTAGTCCTGTGTAAATAACTAAGTCAATGGTGCGTATTTACTTCTGAAGCTCATTAGTAGATTTTGTGCTGAACTTTCTCTTTGGCCATGGGATTTATTGTCACAACATTTAATAGATTATGCAAAATATATGAGAGATGGGACCTACTGCAGGAATAGGACATACGTAACCTGCTCGCCTGCACCTACTGTGAGTCCAATTTTTCAGTAATTTTCGCCACTTTTTTGCCTTTCTTGTCATTTGGACCTGTTTTCATCGATAAATATTTTGTCGTTTATCATTTATGACTTCATATTTGATTTCATGTCGGGGATATTTACGTGTATCTTTGGCGTCATTGCCGGTAGTGACATCACCTCTGGCGTATTTACCGGTAGTTATGTCACCTTTGGCGTAATTACCGGTAGTGATACCACCTTTGACATAATTACCGGTAGTGATGTCACCTCTGGCATAAGCTATGATGTAATAGAGGAAGGACATTCAAAGGAAATACACATACAACAATGTATCACCAATGTGGGGAAATCGAACACCTGTCTTTGGCTGTCGCGCAATAGCTTTTAAAGACTTGGAAACCACCCTTGACTACTAAAAGTGTCTGCCATAGAAACGACCATACGTTTACATTGATGAATGGCACGAATAAGTTTCTGACAAAATTGTCATGCCATATTGCGGACAGCCTTGGATGTCAACCAGCTATCAGCAGATGAGATACTGCAACAACGTGACCTAAAGATGACAAATGTCAGATCAACATCTCTTGAAGACCTGATTTGATTTTTAGGTATAGTATTCATCCCTGCAAAGGCATTCGCACCCTGGACAGCATGCAGTTAGCAAACACATCAGCTTGCGTGCAAAATAACAAAATCACATCTAGCTTGTCTGTAACTGCCATTACTCAATCCAGCTTAGGAATATCCAAATGCAGAAACCAAACCAGAAATGTTAGATCCAGCTGATATGGTGAAATATTCATTATTATAAAGAAACACAGGACCTAACATTATAGAACTGAACACATCACAATATTAGCATACAAGCATACAGTATGTACAGAGTTTACAGGTAGTAGAAGCAGTTGACCGTCTATGTTTAATTAAAGCTATGATTTACAGTTGCTGTCAAACTATCAACTGCCATAATACATCCCAACTGTGATCACGATATGTTAATGCTCTAAGGATGATTTTCAATTTAATATTTGAAAAATAATCTATTTCTATCAAATTTATCTTTTCAAACTTCATACAGCACTGCATAAACATAGAAGAAAAATAAATGTACTTCCTGGTTGCTATAGCATGAACTGCTGGGAAGTGGAAGTCTGTCAACAATGTCTTATCTTCCCTGCATCATTATGTCCTGTTCTTGGTTTGTATATTCTGTGAAGTAACTATATAATTTGGACACACAAATGATTTCACGCAAGCTGTAAGCTATCTGTCATCCTTTATACTCTCCCTGTCAATTTGACGGCACCATGTATAGCCTTTCACATGGGCAATGGACACACTTTCTGAATTCACCCATCTTCATTTTCTGACTGAATCGTGATATTTGATTGCATTTATGGCACATTAAAGATTGAGATTGAGTAAAATTTCAGATAGGGGGCAGAAAGGAAAACAATAAATATAGAAAACCATCACCATTCTTCATTACCATTCAATTTTTCCAAATTTATTGTCAATTTTACTGCATAATTATCAGATTTTATGAAATCGAGTACATGAAATAGCAATTAATGAGTGTTTCTTTGACGGAAAGTGATTCTTCTTCCTGTCAGTTCAGTACATGCATACTTATTAACCGACAACAAGGAATGTTTATTTTCTAGTTACACCATCTACCCTTAAAAACCAAAACTAGTAGATTTGTGATAGTCATGCCACTTACATGTACACTTACCAATCTTATGAAGCCAACTGAAGTTGTAGATATTCACAGAAAAGGATCACTAAGTCCTTGTTGCGATGTAACTTCCACTGTACAAAATCTTGATTTTGCGGGTAACTTTCTCCAAACAAACAATATCATTGCAGTTTTTTCAGAAATAGTTGTTGTGTTCAAGTCTTCCTCCTGCCTTAAGTCAGACAGTTTCTCCAAAGATGTAACTCCATATCATTCCACAATTCCAATGGTGATGGAAGGCTAACATTATATGGTTCCCCGTTTCATGATCAACCCAACACTGTCTTGTGTGTAATGCAAAACTAGGTTTTGAAGTCATGGCCATTCGATGTCATGTGACATTTAACAAAAGCGTCTCATGCGACTAAGACGGGGTACATTGAAGTATATAGAAAAGGTACTTCTCCAAATTGTCGATTCCCTCAAGGCCAAAATAAAGGTTTGGACTGTAAGAAGGAAAAAATGGGAAAAGAAAAATAAATTCATAAAACAGAATTTTTTTTTTAGAAATATAGAAAAACACTTCTACAGGCTGAAAACTGAAAACTAATTGTGATGGTGAGCATGATACACGGACTCCCATGGATGCCAATGAAAAGTTCTGGAAACAGTTGTGGTCTGTACCCGGCGACTGTAAACTGGATGCACCATGGGTCAGTGATTACGATCATGCAATGCATGAGAAAATAACTTGGTCGTTTGTTTGTTACATATCACCTGATTGCCTGAAAAGTGTCATAAAAAAAGCCTGATGGCATTCAAAACCGGTATTGGAAACTGGTCCCCTGTGTCCAAACACCATTACATCACTGTTTCAATTCTTTTGTGGACACAGGTTCCCCCATGGTTCTGCAAAGGTCGCACAATACTCATCCCCAAAAAAGGAGACTTGACTGATCCCCAAAACTCCCGCCCTATCACATGTTCGAATTCTCAATATAAACTTTCTACAGAGTGTTTGACAAACCTCGTGACAACTTACTGCTCTTCTAATGACATATTTTATAGAGAGCAAAAGGGGGCAAGGAAGATATGTTGGGGGTGAAAGGATAATTTTCTTTTACAAAAAATGATTTTGTAAGAGGCTAAAACATATCACAGCAACCTCTCTATGTGCTGCATTGACTATAAAAAAGCATACAACTCTGTCCCTCATGAATGGGTTCTGAAGTGTCATTGTATTTACCTCCCTGAGCGACTACTTGATTTACTCAAGTCTTTAATGAGTTGCTGGTCGACTCAACATGAGATGTACTCGCCATTGCAGGTGCAGACTTCGGAATCTATTCGAATCAGAAGGGGAATATTCCAGGAGGATTGATTTAGTTCTTTGCTTTTTTGTTTGTCTTTAAATCCTTTGAGTTCATCTGCTCAATAAAGAGTAGGTCTACCATCCCGGACCAGCTCAGCACAGATCACCATCACCCCCTTACTCATCTCCTTTACATGGATGTCATTGATCTCCTTGCCAAAGGAGATAGCAATTTGAAAGAACAGGTTCTCCTTGTCGAGTCCTTTTCTGACGATATTGGCATGAAATTTGGACTCGATAAATGTAATACTCTTCATTTGAATCGTGGCAAGGTAATTAATGATGGATCGGTCAGGTTACAAGGGGGAGGAGTTATTGAGCATCTTGTGGAGAATCAGGCCTACACCTATCTTGGAATGCAAGTTCGAGACAAGCTCCAGAATGTGCAGATTCAAGACAAACTTCGGGCCAAGCACATAGCTCGCTTAAAGAAAATCTGGAGCTCAGAGCTAAATGCTCGAAACAAGGTCAAAGCCACCAATACTTTTGCTGTGCCAGTCCTTTCCTATTCCTTTGGAGTAGTTGATTGGACTAAACAAGACATCCAGAGTCTTGACCGCCTGACCAGAAGGATCATGTCTGATCCCAGCATCCCCGTCCCTCTCTCTATCGTTTATATATCAGCATATCTTAAAATACATGATGGAATGGCTCGCTGCTATCATTACCGTCTCCGCCATGCCTGTGACTTTGAATCCCAGGTCTATTCATGGTACGACCCTGAGCATGTCCAGGGCATCATGGAAAAAGATGCTTTTAAACTTTTATGGAATAGGCCCATATACAGCCTGAGTAGAATTCCTGCCAACAAATCTGATCTTGTCCTTTTTGATAAAGCCAATGATTTTATTTATATCATTGAATTTTCGGTCCCTTTTGACAGCAACGCGATTGGCAAGATTCGGGAAAACCATCTTAAGTATGCGGTCCTTGCCTTTGAAATGTCTTGCTTGCATCCCAAGTACACTGTCGCCAGACTCCCAACTTTCTCGGTGCCCTTGGTTTGGTACATCCAGATTTCTTGGTGCAGATGAGGAGAGTGCCTGGGTTCTCCACTGGGAGCACAGCCCTTCTGACACTCTGGGTAATGCGGAAGGCCGCAGTGTTGGGGAGCCGACATATTCTCCGGAAAGTTCTTGGTGGGTTCGACTAGGCAGCGTTTCCTGGGAGAAGTCCCATTCGCTGCCTGGGCTGCGTGTAGATGGGACAAGGGTCCTGAGCTGATGCTTAGCCTTACCAGCCTGACTATGCCACGATCACCCGAACACTCTCTGCTGCATTCTATCTTTAACCTGTAAAGCATAATAATAGTCAAATTGTGTACCACCTATCCAGGATGAATATCTTGCACAAAACGCTATCATTATTACCCCGGATAACCCAAGCTGGCTGTGAGACGCTAGGGGGTTAAAAGTCACATGACTTATCCCTCCAGGTACACTTTATATCCTGGGCGAACAGAGGCAATTTTGAACAAACTCATTTACTTCAGGTGATACTACATGTATCACTTGCGCTTCGTTGTGGAGCAGGACTGACGTACTAGAAACTCTCAGGAGTCAAGCTGACACACACGGTCACCCATCCAAGGACCCATCCAAGGACTTCAACCTCCCTTAACTTCAACCGATTTGTAACCAGAGCTCTATGCTCAGGACCACAAACCATTAACAACATGAAATAGGATTATATGTCACATGTATTTTGCATGTATATCGTGATCCCCCCAACTGAGCACCCATGCGGCAGTTTTACAGGAAACCCCCGCTTATACACATTATACTGACTCGGAACTGATCAAAACTTGTTTATCCCCTAAATACAGAGCAGCAAGAACCACTCAGATCGAATAATCAATCTCCAGGCACACACTCCACCATTACACCATGGAGCCAGAGCAACTAGAAATATAACCAGTAAGGTGTTCCTTTTTTAGGGTATTTTATGGCCTCATGTTTCTTGAATGTAACCTTGTGAATCATGTCTTTTCACACCATCATTTGAGTAGTAGCTTTGTCATATTGCCTGCAAACTATTTCAACCAGGTCAAGTGAGGGCCAGATCATCTCCTGGGCGAGTCCTAGAACAGAGATTGATGCAATATGGAACCTATCCTTCTCCTGACTGAGTCATAGAACAGAGATTCATACAATGTGAAACCTGCCCTTCTCCTGGCTGAGTCATAGAACAGTGATTGATGCAATATGGAACCTACCCTTCTCCTGGCTGAGTCATAGGACAGTGATTGATGCAATATGGAACCTACCCTTCTCCTGGCTGAGTCCTAGAACAGAGGTTGATGCAATATGGAACCTACCCTTCTCCTGGCCGAGTCATAGAACAGAGATTCATACAATATGAAACCTGCCCTTCTCCTGGCTGAGTCATAGAACAGTGATTGATGCAATATGGAACCTACCCTTCTCCTGGCTGAGTCCTAGAACAGAGGTTGATGCAATATGAAACCTGCCCTTCTCCTGGCCGAGTCCTAGACCAGAGATTATTGCAATATGGACCCTACCCTTCTCCTGGCCGAGTCCTAGAACAGAGAGTGCTGCAATATCAAACCTTCACGTCTCCTGACCTACTGCAATTGCTGCTGAAGAACAAACTACTGCAGCTGAACTGAACACGTGTTATTGTATTCATTTTGCCAATGACTGTAAAACATTATACCAAGCCCACCAATGTGCACTAGTTTTACCACCTCAAAACTGTATCTAAAATACAATCAAGTGAATTCCCTTTCTCCTTACCTTGATGGATACATCTTATCAATTTTTGTTTTAATGCCACTCTATGTTGATTAATTGCTGAATTTGTGGGCGACTCAAGTTATGTATGCATAACGTCACCTGGTTCAAGTCATGCCACAGTAAGTATTCCTTCGCCTAGAATGTTGGCGAATTTAATTATAAGGATAAACTGCATATGATTTCTTTCGTTTCCTTGAGGCATGAATTGATGCATCACGCATCTCGTAACAAGTGATTTACAACGTCTATGAAGATAAAAGCATCATCAATAATGGTTTTGAAAAGACTGCCTCAAAGTGCTCTGAACATTATCTTCAGCACAAATGGGCAATTGATCTCCTCTGTGCCAATGATTTTGGTTCTTAGATCAGGGAAACCAAAGTCACGTATAAGTTTAGAATGTGTGAGGCAGCCAAGATGGCAGATGTCTGGCGGCCTGCGGCCAGATATTTCTGGCTTATTGCGGTTTTACAATCCTTCAGACTTTGCTTGTGTGTCACTTCACCTGGAGTCAAGAGCTTTCCTTTGGTTGGCATTCGAATGTGCAACCTATTGTGCATTCAGAGAGGTGGCTGTGAGTTTTTCTTATACAATCATGCCCTCCTGACGTGTCGCTTGGTAAACAACCACAAATCCCCGGAAATCGGAGAAGGGTACATTATTCGTCGTGTGGACAGGCCGCAGGTAGGAAAGGTCCTATAGTCTTCTCGTACCAGGGTGATATTAATCTTGGGTTGGACATGTTGATATCTCATCAGTAATTATGTAACTAAACCATCGCTGGGGGATGTTTGTCGACTGAAAGGAATGCTGATTCAATAACGATGTTTGAATTGTAGGAATCTGTTAATGATGGCTGTTCCCTGATGACATGTAATAATGATGCGCGGTGTCTAACAAATTACCATGGAGACGCAGTTTGCGTTGAAGACAAGCAACATCCAAAGACGAGTGTTGAATACAAACAACATCCAAAGACGAGTGTTGAAGACAAGCAACATCCAAAGAAGAATGTTGAAGACAAGCAACATCCAAAGACGAGTGTTGAAGACAAGCAACATCCAAAGAAGAATGTTGAAGACAAGCAACATCCAAAGAAGAATGTTGAAGACGAGCAACATCCAAAGACGAGTGTTGAAGACAAGCAACATCCAAAGAAGAATGTTGAAGACAAGCAACATCCAAAGAAGAATGTTGAAGACAAGCAACATCCAAAGACGAGTGTTGAAGACAAGCAACATCCAAAGAAGAATGTTGAAGACAAGCAACATCCAAAGACGAGTGTTGAAGACAAGCAACATCCAAAGAAGAATGTTGAAGACAAACAACATCCAAAGAAGAATGTTGAAGACAAGCAACATCCAAAGAAGAATGTTGAAGACAAGCAACATCCAAAGAAGAATGTTGAAGACAAGCAACATCCAAAGACGAGTGTTGAAGACAAGCAACATCCAAAGACGAGTGTTGAAGACAAGCAACATCCAAAGAAGAATGTTGAAGACAAGCAACATCCAAAGACGAGTGTTGAAGACAAGCAACATCCAAAGAAGAATGTTGAAGACAAGCAACATCCAAAGACGAGTGTTGAAGACAAGCGACATCCAAAGAAGAATGTTGAAGACAAGCAACATCCAAAGAAGAATGTTGAAGACAAGCAACATCCAAAGACGAGTGTTGAAGACAAGCAACATCCAAAGACGAGTGTTGAAGACAAGCAACATCCAAAGACGAGTGTTGAAGACAAGCAACATCCAAAGACGAGTGTTGAAGACAAACAACATCCAAAGACGAGTGTTGAAGACAAGCAACATCCAAAGAAGAATGTTGAAGACAAGCAACATCCAAAGACGAGTGTTGAAGACAAGCAACATCCAAAGAAGAATGTTGAAGACAAACAACATCCAAAGAAGAATGTTGAAGACAAGCAACATCCAAAGAAGAATGAAGACAAGCAACATCCAAAGAAGAATGTTGAAGACAAGCAACATCCAAAGACGAGTGTTGAAGACAAGCAACATCCAAAGACGAGTGTTGAAGACAAGCAACATCCAAAGACGAGTGTTGAAGACAAGCAACATCCAAAGAAGAATGTTGAAGACAAGCAACATCCAAAGACGAGTGTTGAAGACAAGCGACATCCAAAGAAGAATGTTGAAGACAAGCAACATCCAAAGAAGAATGTTGAAGACAAGCAACATCCAAAGACGAGTGTTGAAGACAAGCAACATCCAAAGACGAGTGTTGAAGACAAGCAACATCCAAAGACGAGTGTTGAAGACAAGCAACATCCAAAGACGAGTGTTGAAGACAAACAACATCCAAAGACGAGTGTTGAAGACAAGCAACATCCAAAGAAGAATGTTGAAGACAAGCAACATCCAAAGACGAGTGTTGAAGACGAGCAACATCCAAAGACGAGTGTTGAAGACAAGCAACATCCAAAGGATAGAGCTAAAGACAGTAAGAAAAAACGTAAGTAGAGATTAATGCTGTTATTGAGTTGTGTAATCGTTGCGTTGTTGATTATCAAGTTGAAACAAGCCCACTAAAATTAGAATCAAAACAACAGAGAAATGTGATATAACAACGCAGCAAAAGTTAACAAAGCATATTCTACCATGAATTCAGTAAACACTGGATTGTGATTGGTTAATTAAAGTCATTCAGAGGTATATAATCACGTTATACAGGTCTCTGTTTTCCGTGCGCAATCATACATGGTTTACGGTAATGCACTATTTTTGTCTGCCCACTAACATGGCGGACACCAAACAACCTACCGATGCATCGATAAACTACGGCGATTTTACTGTCGGAAATTACACATATGTCTTTACAGATGGATTTAGCGATGACGGGCTCGACTCACTACTTGCGTAAATCGCAGCAATAGGTGTTTATACATACAAAAGTACTTCGAAAGCATGGAAACAAATATTCAGTCGAACAAGATCAAAACATCGTCTGCTTTCCGAATAAAATTTCAGCAAAAACAAATATGTTTACGTTGATTCTATGTTCTGTCAAAATAGATCCAGCAATAGACTGCTACATAATTTCCGTGTTAAATTTATTATCAGCTTTCGTCAACGATATCGCCACTGATCTTGATCCGGTAACGGAGGATGCATTAACATCGAACGCCGAAGAAATTTTAATGCCTTCCGTCCACATAAATTAACAGTTGGGTTATCAATTCAAACAAAATGATATTTTGAAATTTGTACTGTTTCAAATTTAGCGGTAGTAAAACACAATTACAGAATCTGCAAACCGTTCTGTTTAGCCCAACATATTTTTTTTCTAAATGTATAATATCGTTGAAAAAGTTATTTAGCTTAGTCATGATCCCTCTTATCCATTACACTGCTTGATCTAAAGTAGTCTATTAAAGTATACCTTACCGTGTTTATGCCAGAGGTACACCCTCGTGTCCTGATCCACCCTTTCGGAAATATCACCACAAATCTGGCTCTTTGTCAACAGACTCGCGAACATGCCAGCCAATCCAATTCAATTTGAATTCACTACACTTTGAAGCCACTAGGTCACAAAACACTTTCCAAAATGCAGAAAATAATATCCGTAGAATCGAATTTGAGCACAAAGTACACACATGAGTGTGTAGGAGTCACCACAGCTGTCGCACGCAGACGTAGAGGTGCGTGAAATCGTCAAGTTGACAGGGCGCAAAATTCAACAGTATCTAAATTCGGTACAACACGGACTTCTCGTTACAGCAAAAGCGCCCCTACTCCTAAATTTTGTACCAGTACCTGTACCAGTAATTAGATATCAAAGACTATCTCAGTCATACAATCAGGTTAACCTTGCGCAAACTGTCAGAGGCTCGCCTGTCACATCTTTCCAAATTTGCACGTAAATGTAAACAATGACTTCGAGAAAAGGTCAAGGCCATGAGGTTGCTGCCACTATTCTGGTGGGGAAAGGGTCTACGGTGGAATTTTCAAATGTGAACCAAACTTTTTAAACTTATTTGATATATGTTTTCCAACTTATCAGTTAATGATTGGTGATTGATGCATTGAAAAAACAAAACGTGATTTGTTATTACTGGATCTGGAGTTTGTTAGTAATTGACGGCTTGCCACCAAACACCCCGTTTCGGGCGATGCCACTTCAGATTGGAATGCAGGCCGCTTCACGTATTGACTCGTAACCAAAGAAAGAGCTCCACCTGAAATTGTTCATAAAATTGTCATGGTAGAATGGAGATAAACCTACTGTGTTGGAAAATCAGAGGTATATAACGAAATTATAATAGCTCTAAATTGTTCATTTAAAACCTCACGCTACGCGTTCGGTTTTAAATGAAATTTAGAGCTATTATAATTTCGTTATATACCTCTGATTTTCCCACACAGTAGGTTTATCTCCTAATCACCACAAGGCATTGCAATGGCAGCATGACATAGAGCGGCAGTACAAACTCAATGGTAGTGCACGTTCAGTATCAATATAATATCAGAGCAGTGGTTATAATTATATAGACAGTGACTATATTCACCTTATTGAAACAGTGATCAAGCTTGTAAAGTCTTGGCTGATTATCTAGGGTCAATGGGATCTTCATACAATGGCTGGTCTACTTGCAACGTGAGATGTAATGTGAGATTAACTCCCGTTTTAAATAGAGCAGCTGTTCTGGAACTTTCCATAATTGTCTGTGTTAGACAATGATGACATTCAATACGATTACATACGATATTTACACCCATGACTGTGTATTATGTTTATATATTGGTATTCTCTTAAAACTAGGATTTCGGACCAATGCTGGTTTTATAATGCTCGGCAACTGAGATGTCATCTCGCGGGTTTACAACAAAATTACGATTGCAACTGCGATCGGTTAACGTCTTCGGGTATGATCCGAACAAGAATCTCCCTCTAGTCAGGCACACGTTCTCGCCACTAGAGCCAGGACAATGTACATTATATATATTGTTTTACATATACAGTAATCAATGAAAGAAAAGACGAAAATTTCTTTTGGTTGCCGTGTTTGTTGCTGCTCATACAAAATGTAAGCGTTTCTGAGATCTGATTCTCCTCATGTGTCAAGTCGGGAGACATGAGTTCAGATAGCAACCAGTTCCGAGTTTCAAACTTAAACTCACAAGACGTCAGCTATGACTGCGTGCGTGGAGAGCCCATATTGGACCGATGTTGACTGGGCGACACAGACAACAATGTGTACTGTTGTGCAATACATAGCAGCGGTTGTCTACTCCCATTTGTGAGCACTCCCAGTTGTGAGACAGTGGAGTCGGTAATTAACAACGAAAACACACCATACTCCCCTGTCTGATAGAATGGTTTCACCCTAACTAATTACTGATTTGCAGTCTCAAAGAATTTTAAAACCTAATTACAAACAAGATTTATATTGATCTTAATTATGGCTCTTGTTTTTGTCAAATCGTTCACTGCCGCCTCAGGCTCGGATCTAGCGACCCAAACGCCGATAAGTATACCAGACATTTAATAGACAGTGCATGTTGCTCTTGTGGATATCAACTACCCGTTATAACCTGGATAATTTTTTGAACGGAAACAAAGAATTTACTCCTTGTGTAAACCAGAAAATAGTTGAATCCGTCCACGATTATATCATCAAGACACAACCTTCAAATTTTCACAGGGAAATACTGAAATTAACTCAACAACCTTCTCGTAATTGATTTATATTCCTACAATAGCTTGTTAGACACACACAACTGCAAGTACTAATTATGACTACTTAGAGAATAGTTGTATTTGATGTAATCTGTATATATTTATATGTACTTAAAAATATATTTATGCAACAGTCAATATCGATGACGTCACATCCTCCATTTCATTTTATATTTCATGTTGCATGGGAGCGGTGTTAACATAAGCAGTAATACTTCACCAATCCCAATTCATTTTCATAAATAATAATAAAATATGTTTAAACCAAAATGACTTTCAAACTTCATAATAGTCAATAAAAATGAGTTATCATAATTACATATTCTTCTGTATAAATAAAATCTTCAATGAACTATTTCTTCTCTGTAAACATAATCTTTGATAATCTATTTCATTAAGCAACTAATCAATGAACTATGCCTCCTCTGGGTACTGGGCTGGGCTGATCCCACTTTCATTGTAGGGATGTGGAAACACCACCTATGTGCACTGAACCATTAATTAATGTGTCTCACAACTGGGAGTTCTCACAAATGGGAGGACGCCGCGGCGGTGGGAAGGTGTTTTCTTTTACTGACAGGTCTAGAATCCGGAGGCGGCGGGGAATACATAAGGGCGATTGTTGTGTTCAGAAGGTGAACTGCGGAGTGGGTGGCAGCTACTATTCATGGCAGGACACTTTTACACATCTCCCGTGGTCGGGATAATAGGTTCTAAGAACTAGGAACAGCAGGGACCTATTTTTTAATTCATTTATCATGGTGATAAAACGTTTTATCCTGGCGATGCGTTTTTAATGGATTTCAGTATACAGTAGTCGATATATCATACATAAAAGAGGGACTATTTTAAATAAAAACGTTTAAACTCATCCTGTCTAACAATTTGCATTTCTCTCGTCTCTATCGCTTCTGAGTGGAATGTCTTCAGTTTTCAGTTTTGAGAGCTGATTTGATTGGTCTGTCTCAACAAGTTGAGTTGGCTGAATATACTGCGGATCCGGCCAGTTTAGCTCTTGCGTCTGAATTATGTCTTAGTCTTAATTCCCAGGGTCCACTGTTTGAACGACTCACCTTTAGAGTCCTAGGTGTGCAACCCTGGATGATACCACTTGTTTGAATGCCGTGTGTTCACTTTTGCCAGATTTTCCATACAGTGTTGAGATTGGCGCATCTTGCGACCTGCCCAAAGAATGCAGATTTCCCGGATACCTACTGTCCACATTTCAATCTGTTTGTACTGATGAATAAATATCTTGCAGTTATAACTACTGCGCGGTTGTTGTTTTAATAATCAGGTTTTGAAGATGTTTATGAGTTTCCATCTGAATGCCAACGTCTTGTGTAGTGTCCCAATCTCATTTGCACTCTGAACACTGCTCATGCATTATTGATCAGATGTCTTGTTTGGAGACTCTGATGTTGGGTATGAACGTTTCCTGCCCTCGTTGCCAGACTAATTGTTTCTACAGGGGGGAATAGAAAAAATGGAAACCATTCTCGTGCTTCCTCGTTGTTTGGACTGGTTCTACATGGTATAAATTTCCTCGTGATTTCCCAACAGTAGAAGTAAATCAACTTAGGTTCAATGCAAACAACCTACTGTGGCATACATCAAAGCGTAAAATAACAAATGTTAAAAATTCAGACATTTGATAAGAGACTGTCTATTAAACTGTATATGTATCCTATCTCCCTTGATAAATTCCCACCCAACTAGCCCTACGAAGCCGATTACCTTCCTTGAAGATATCAACCGTGGTTTTCCGAACGAGAATGACACAAATGTTTAAAGAGGACACATCACAAGAGATTCAAGCTGTACGTACAGCATGGGATAACACATTGACATGGGAAGGTGGTGACCACTGCTGTGCGCCCTTTGAACTGGAAACATTTGAGCTCGAATGGAGAGGTGCAAAATGTGAGAAAGAATAAGTATTGCATACTGTTTATTATGTAAAATATGAGATTTCCTATTATGGCATTCGAATGTTAACGTCTCTTGGAAGGTAAATTTAGTTCTTTTTCCTACCATTACAGCTGCAGCTGAATATTTTGGATGTTTCCACACAGACTATTGGGGTATTTTTCCTGAGATAGTAAAGAAAGCAAAGGGCAATGTACCTTTCGACCATTGCATACGGATATGCCACGAGGGCACGTTTGGTATTCATGTAAGTAATGTAATGTAATGTTGTGAGTATATGAATGTTATGTTTGATGGCTTTCAGTGGTGTTACCTGCACATTGCACACACGCCCATTGTTTCATCCCTTCTCTGTCTGGTAAATCAGTGAGTGAGTATAATTTTACGCCACTTTTGCAATATTCTAGGAACACCTTGATTGGGATTCATACATTGTAGGGAATCGAACCCTGGTCTTTGGCATGACGAGCGAACGTTTAACCACAAGGCTACCCCACCGCCCCGTCAGGTAAATGAGGACGAGACACCGAACCCCGAAGTCTTGTGTGAAATGTAACAACAAGCATGCAACAGTTGCTCTGCCCTTACTAATATTCCTTCAAGCGTTATATGTTTAGGCAGTGGTTTTATAAAGGTCCCAGGATATGTACTCAAACGGTATTTATTAAAGTATATTACATGTTTGCTTTGATATAATGTTACAGATTAATGTAGTGGTCCACATCAAAGTAAACGTGTGAATGGTTGGGTTTGTTTTCTTGTTGTGTTTTTTTCCCGATTTTTTTAGTTTCATTTTATATATTTTAATTGGGGCGGGGGGAGCAGTTGTTGCATACAGAATTGTCTGATTTCCAATCTGTTTGAGTGCCCATATCGTCCACTGTTGCATCGTAGGAAACTGCCCTTTGATATAGAGCCGATTACAAGACTAGTCTAAGTCTCTTTAGCAACAACATGGTGGAAAAAGGTGTTTCAAGAATTCATATCCAAGGTTTGAATTCTTCGTGTTGGCGATAATGAAGGGGAAATTCAACAAATTAAGTCTTGCAACAATGTCTTAACGACATTGTTTTAGTCTGATTAACAGTACTGAAGTATATCACTGAATGAGTTGAAAAAGCCTTTCTTGGTTGAACACGAAAATTAAGTGTATTGAAATATGACACTTAAATTTTCAAAAGTAAAACATTGTGTGGCAGGTGCTACCGACAGGGAAGGACATTCCTACCTGAATTCTTTTCTGAATTTAGCTTATTTCAGAATACAGTTGTTAATTACAGCACATAATATTGCTGTTTGTTGGTTTCATACCTAGTTGTTTTACGGACTGATTCCCAGTTAACTTCTTCGTTTCCACTTGAGAATCAACGCCTAACAGTCTAGATCTCGTACTGTGTGGATCCCTCTGAGAAATTTCTTTGTGAATTTGTATCTACTTACCAATTGATTATTTGACGTTATTTGGGGTTTGAAACAGAATCACCACCGGGCACTTGTCTGTTCTCAATACAATAGTCACAAACCGTAATGTCTGACGTACTCCCGCGAAAAGCAAACAGGCTTCGCAGTACCTCGGCAGTGAGGTGCCTTTTTCTGGGAGTGTGGGTTCGAATCCAAGATGTAACTCAACCCCCTAACCAACCAGAAATTGTGTTTTGCAAAGAAAGTGTTATTTAAATACTTGTTATATTTCTTCTGTTTCTAAAAGACATTGTGTATTCACGTTTTCTTTATAGTGTTCTCAAGGGTGCTACTGCCATTTCGTCTTCAAACGTCAGCATAAGCGTATTGGAGACTCATTCTGCATTACTCCGAGGTGGATGGGTGACGGCAACCCAAGGTGTGGAAGTTATGCCAAACTGGCAATGTACAACATAACGGGGATGGTGCTGGATCGATCGAAACCATAACAGAGTACTTATGGCTCAACACAACAAAGAACGCATTCAGTGACGTGTTTTCAAGACAAATCAAAACACTATTTCCCGAATTATTATAATTTCCTGGAATGATGTAAAATAAATAGCAATCAATCTGAAGTGAGAAAATGACACAGTCGATAAATCTGGGGCATGTAAGAAATATGTTGAGAGATTACGTTAAGGAGGAATTTGTGATGAAAGATAAAGTTCCGAAAGAAAACACAAACATGTTTTTTCGTTTGAATGCTGTTATAACAATTATTAGTTTTGCAACAGTGCGAATTTTTCAATAATGCCCTACAGCAGTGTGGTGGATCCAGCATGTTTGTCATTGTATTAGACTGGAAATGTTTTAAATGTCCATCAAACCAGTGTTCAGTATTGTACCACAGATCACCACCCATCAACAGTATACCCTCATCCAATAATAAACTCTGCACCCATGTCACCAGCACGTATGTAAACTGTGTCATGGTAGACGTCTCCCTCTGTATATCACTCTTTCTTTCCGTGTGTAATCACAACATGGGCACACGGACTTTCTGTGTACTTTTTCCCAAATGTTTTGGGCGTTGGCTTCTGAAAGATTTCAAAATTATTGTACAATTAAGTGAAGTGAAGTCCTGAAGTAAAACACATCGTTCATAGGGTACTCTTCATAGGAAACAGTGACACGGTGACTCCAAATTGATGGAAACGAAATACGCCGTTTAGCAAAACCGGCGCTAAAATACAAAACATTTGAAGTGGTTAATGTGAGAACGTTTCTGTGTCTTTGTTTTGGTACACATAAGAAGTTATAAAAATCTTGTTTGTTTCTTAATTTCTTTGATTTTCGCTTTTGATATTCCAAAAACAAAACAACGCCCTCTCCCTACGTCTCCCGACAATATATCATAGTTGGCCTCTAACCACCCTACTTATCTGAAGGGCTAGCGTTTCGGTACACAAAAACTGACTTCCTCCACATCTCATTGAATATCAAGGGTAGGCTATTTGCAATCTCAGAAACCATGGGAGAGGCCCCAGAGTAGTTGTAATGTTACTGTAATGACAGCACTGAAGACACGGAGGATAGTCACTATGTTGATGGATTTTGTTATCAATGTCCAGTCTTTGACTGTAACTTTTCATTTTGCTTTGTTTGTTGGTTGTTTAACACCGCATTTGTTTCAGCTATAAATGGCTGTGAACATAAATTTACTAATTATTATGAGCAACAATGTTAACAATATGGATACAATGACATACCCAATCCGGAATGAACCTGGTCACGAGGTTCGCCATTGCCACAAATACCAAGGGTGTCATCTTCCAGCTCGCAGGGGAAGCTGGTGACCTGTCCTATTCCGGACTGGTCAGATCAAAGCGAAATTGTAAAATTCCAAACAACACGTACACCCTCTCCCCGCATGTCTCCTGTAAAATGCAGTAGCGTTATCGGTAGAACATGAACATGGTTGGAATGGCTTTCTGCTTTAACTTGTTAGCTTTTCAATAAAATGAGATAATGTCACTGGTGTAGGGGTTGTTTGTCAGGAGTGATTGTGCTCAATGCGTGACTGGTGAAGGTAGGTGCACCGTTCCCAACAATGTATCTCACGATGATACTCTTCAGGTGTGTGAGTGAGTGAGTGAAACCAATCCAAGAGAACAGATATGTAAGTGGGGCAACCAGAATTCGAATCTAACATAGTACTCTGGTGCGCCAAAGGAACGCCAATATGTATACTAAAATTGCACCCGTGGAGATCCGAGTTAGAACTGGTCTTTAGCAACTCAATGACTAACGGAATGTCTCGCTGACTTGGTTGACGCATATCATCGCATCCCAAATGCGTTGCTCGCTGCTCAAGTTATTGATCACTGGAGTGTCTGGTCCAGACTCGATTATTTACAGACCGCCGCCATAAAGCTGGAATATTGCTGAGTGCGGCGTAAAACTAAACTCACTCACTCTGATTTTCTGATAAATGACATATCTCATTTTTCAAGCAGATAACAGTGACGGTTCAGAGACACCTGCCTCAGATCTGAAAGAAGGGGTCTTTAGGCTAGTCCTGTGTAAATAACTAAGTCAACGGTGCGTATTTACTTCTGAAGCTCATTAGTAGATTTTGTGAAGAGTTTTCTCTTTAGTTAGGGGATTTAGCATCACAACATTTAATACATTATGCAAAATGAGCAAGGTGGGACCTACTGCAGGAACAGAACATATGTAACCTGTTCGCAAACACCTGCTGTCATCCCAAAGTTTCAGTGATTTTCGCCACTATTTTGCCTTTGTTGCCATTTGGACCTGTTTTGGTCGATACATATTTTGTCTTTATCATTCATCACTGCCCTTTTGATTTCATGTCGGGGATATTTACGTGTATCTTTGGCGTAATTACCGGTAGTGACGTCAGATTTGGCGTATTTACCGGTAGTGACGTTACCTCTGGCCTAACTACCGGTAGTGACGTCATATCTGTTACTGTTATCTGGACATGAAAGAAGTCACCCGTTCCCGTTCCCGTTGCTTGGTTGTGCAGATCATAGGTTCTACCTGAAAACTATTGCAAATGTTGGCAGTGACAAAATAGGCCGTTGAAACGTAATAAAGATTTAGATAAGAACATAAGAATTTATTGCTATGATGTAATAGAGGAAGGGCATTCAAAGAAAATACACATTTCATTAATGAGGGGAAATCCAACACCTGTCTTTTGGCTGTCATGCAAAAGCTTTTACAAGGAAACCACACTGCCTAATAAAATTGGCTGTGAAATGGGAACATTGATGAATGGCAAAAACATGTTTCTTACAAAACTGTCGTATCACACTGAGGACAAGTTTTGGATGTCAACCAGCTCACAACAGATCAGACACTGCAGTTAGTGAGTGAATTTAGTTTTATGCCGCGTTTAGCAATATTCCAGCAAAATCACGGCGGCAGACACCAGGTATAACACAATGTACCCATGTGGGGAATCAAACACGGGTGTTATGAGCCAACGCTTAACCACTAGGCTACCCCACCGCACCACGTGACCTAAAGATGACAAATGCCAGATGAACATCTCTGGAAGACCTGATTTGTTTTTTTTCTCCTGGTGGCAATAGTGTAGGTCTGGTAGTCATCCCTGCAGAGACATTCCCACCCTGGACAGCATGCAGTTAGCAAACACAACAAACAAGTCCATTGTGGAAAAGAACCACTGTATTTCTTGACTCATGGAATTATTAAACATCGGGAATAAAGTATCTCAGTTATATGCTGTGAACAAATGCAACAAATGTAAGCACTTTCTATCATTTACTAAGAAAATATTACACATCAGGTTCAACACACATCCAGTCATTTTCAGTCAGAATTTGGTGTGAATGGAGAGCGCACGTTTCTGTCCTGTAATCACAGCAGTGAAACAAGAGATCATCATTCACTCCTTGCTGTAACTGGGTGACTCATCTGAGGCTTTATACTGTCATGTATAACAGTAACAGATTAACACAAGGTGACAAATTTCCTCGATTCTTAAGCAAACAAGATAAATCGGGTGAACTTGGGATGCAGGTTAACTGACTTAGGTTACAAGTGGACTCACTCTTCTCCAGAAATCACACCTATATCTAACACAGTGACCTTTCTGCTCAACCAAATGTTACAATATGTGCAACCACAGCCATATTGTACACAGTAACTCCCATGCTTCACTGTGTTCAGGAATGTGCGAGCACAACCATATTCTAAACACTGACCTTGCAGCAGGGTCGGCAGTTTTCAGGCAAATAGTCCTATTATTGCATTACAAGACACAGTCCCCCAAGCCCCAAGACACGACAATTTCAACATGTTCTCTCACAACATAGGCTTCACTTTCCTCTCTTTGGCACTTTAACTGAATTGTAAGACAAGCTGGAGGGCAGGGTGTCTATTCAATCTCTTAAACTTTGTCAACCGATCACCTGAGCAACAGCTAATATGGAATAAACCAAAACAGTTGTTCACATCACAGCTTTTGACTCAGGATGTAACCATTTGTCGTTTCACCCCATTAAGACATATTTAGAAATCACATAAGAATATGTTTTCAAAACTTTTGTTTTCTTTACACCAAGCCTGGTGTTAAGATAAGAAAAATGATATATTTCTTACAAAAAAGAAGGTAGGTGGAAGGATGGTTTCCATTGGCGGATCCAGAGGGGGGTTTCAGGGGGTTCGACCCCCCTTTCAAAATTCCTGGATCCGCCCATGGTTTCTTCTGATCATTTCAGGTTCTAGTGCCCCAAATATTGTGCAAAAGTTAAGTCAAAATGTCATTATATTCTGACTGAAAATCACCCACATATGCAAACACACATAGATCAGGTAATTGTTTCGTAACCAATGCATTAAATAACTGTTATATTATGTACACTGACATGGATTAATTATTTACAAAATCCTACTGAATTTGTTACAGGATTTAGCAACATGACTTGGCAAGACATCAAGCTAGTCATCAGTATTGTGTAACATACAACAGTTCCTGTATGGCAGAATAAATACCATTGAAAAGCAGTGACAAGAGATTCTTACATGTGAATAAGATCCTAATTCTAAATAGCAGACACTGAAACTCTCTTGATACTTAGAATCATGAAATGAGTGGGCTGGGTTCAACACTGCTTTGACCTGAACACTGCTGATAGGAAACCCATCAGCAGTGTTGGACAAACCAAGGGATGTAACTCTGCAACACAAACTATATTGTATCAAAGCACTGGGACCCAAGTGCTTCCAACCATGTGAGTATAACTCACCAACCTTTTAATAAGTGTGTGTGTAATTTTAGTTTTACGCCACTTTAGCAATATTCCAGCAATATCACGGCAGGGGACACCAGAAATGGGCTTCACACATTGTACTCATGTAGGGAATCGAACCCGGGTCATTGGCCTGACGAGTGAACGCTTTAACCACAAGGATACCCCCACCGCTCCCTTTCAAGAAGAAAAACAGGAGTAGTTTTCAATGAGTAACTTGTAAATTTGCTCATTTTCATAATGTTTGTTTATCATTTCTGTCGACAGCATCTGCATTCCACGATGTGCAACAACTATAAGATAGCTTTGTTTGTCTGAGATGGATTTAAAACAGCCTTTATCACATATGCAATATGATGTGAGGGAGCATAATGTACTCCACTGCTCTTGTGGTATAGGGCTTGGGTAGGGGACAGGCCATGAGGGAGTGTTCTGGTGACAGTGGGAGATTAGTTGTTGAGAACAGAAATCCAGGGTCCTGTTTCACAATGTTATCTTTATGATACAACTCCCATGCTCTACTATTCCTCACAATAGTCTACATGTCGGTATGGACAGCAGATCTTGTAATCAGTGAACATAAGTGAGAGTAGGTCTGTCCTTCCATCAAACGATACTCTGCATCTATAATGACCCCCTATACTCCATGTCAGTCACCTCCAAGGTTGTCATTATCAACTCCATGTACCTCATGTCTTGCAAGAACATGGTTTGTTATGTAGGTTTGTGTTGTGCCTCCTTCAGCAATGTCCAAGGTACATGACAACAGGTAACTAAATCTTGGCCTGACAATCAGTAGACATCAGTAGATACAATCTATGTAACTGGTTTACAATGACATGAATCAACTGTGCCAGCAAGTCTGACCAAGCCTGTCCCCATAGCTTCCTCTTATGTGTAAAATACATGAGACACTTATGTCACTTTTCAATACAGTGAACAGTTTCAGGGCAAAACGTTTGTCACATCACTCAAACGATTTAAACAGTGAACATGAAGCCTTGCCATAAACAAACATTATCGACATGGCATCAACTCGGCATGCAAAATAACAAAATCACACCTAGCTTGTCTGTAACTGCCATTACTCAATCCAGCTTAGGAATATCCAAATGCAGAAACCAAACCAGAAATGTTAGATCCAGCTGATATGGTGAAATATTCATTATTATAAAGGAACACAGGACCTAACATTATAAAACTGAACACATCACAATATTAGCATACAAGCATACAGTATGTACAGAGTTTACAGGTAGTAGAAGCAGTTTACCGTCTATGTTTAATTAAAGCTATGATTTACAGTTGCTGTCAAACTATCAACTGCCATAATACATCCAAACTGTGATCACGATATGTAAATGCTCTATGGATGATTTTCAATTTAATATTTGAAAAATAATCTATTTCTATTAAATTTATCTTTTCAAACTTCATACAGCACTGCATAAACATAGAAGAAAAATAAATGTATTTCCTGGTTGCTATAGCATGAACTGCTGGGAAGTGGAAGTCTGTCAACAATGTCTTATCTTCCCTGCATCATTATGTCCTGCTCTTGGTTTGTATATTCTGTGGAGTAACTATATAATTTGGACACATAAATGATTTGACACATGCTGTAAGCTATCTATCATCCTTTATACTCTCCCTGTCAAATTGACACTTGGCACCACATATTGTGTCTTTTACATGAGCAAAGGACACAATTTCTGAATTCACGCACCTTCATATTCTGACTGAATATAATATTCAAATGCATTTATGGCACATTAAAGATTGAGATTTAGTAACATTTCAGATGGAGGGCAGAAAAATAACAGTCAAAAAAAGAAAACCAATCTTTGTTTCCAATGTCATTTTTAAACATAGTTTACTGCATTATTATCAATTTCCACTGGGCAAATCCAGAGTACATGAAATAGCAACCAAGGAGTCTTTCTTAAAGTGAAAGTGATTCTTCTTCCCGTCAGTGAAGTACACACGTAAATATCAACCAACATCAAGAAATGCTTATTTTCTTGTTACACCATCTCCTCTGTATAACAAAAAGCTAGCAGGTTTGTGATATTCACGCCATTTACATGTACACTTACCAATCTCAACTGTCAAATGTTTTCCAAATATTCACAGAAAAGGATCGCTCAGTCCTTGTTGCGATGCAACTTCCTGTGTACAATGTTTTTATTTTGCGGGTAACTTTCTCCAAACAGTTTCATTGCAGGTTCTTCAGAAATAGTTGTTGTGTTCAAGTCTTCCTCCTGCCTTAAGCCAGACAGTTTCTTCAAAGCTGTAATTCCACAGCATAAATTGGTGATGCTCTGCTAACATTATATGCTTCCCGGTTTCATGATCATCCCAACAATGTCTTGTGTGTAATGTAAACTGGCAGCGGTCACACATGCAACAAGTAGGTGCAACATACCGAGGATCTCAAGTCATGACCATCTGATACCATGTGACAGTCACATGATCCATGTCATGTGACATGTGGCTAGAATATCTTATGCATTTGACAAAAGTGTCACATGACCGTCACATGACTAGGACGGGGTACATTGAAGTCTTTCAGTGTCCTCAGCCTCCTCCTCATCTGAATCAGAGTCACTGTTTTCGCTGGAACTAGACACCTCTTCCCCCTCTTGACGCAACTGATAAAAAAGAAACATTTTTCACTTAAAAAAATGAATAAATGATTTGCTTCAGTGTGCATGACACTGCTCAAGTTAGCAGATCTTGTCTAACCAGTAGTGTTCAGGAGTCAATAACAAACTTTGGTTAGATAACATGAAATAGGATTATGAGTCACATGTAAGATTATTGCATGTATACTGCGATGTGCATTCTAGCCAACTGAGCACCCATGCTGCAGTTTTACTTATACACAGTGTATTGAGTCGGAGCTGAAATGCTGAGCAGCAAACAGGGTAGTGACAAGTACCAATACTTATATCATTCAGTATATATGAATCATTCTTTTTTTGTAACCATGTGAAGCCTGTCCTTTAACATATTCAATTCCAGCCACATCAAGTGTGGGCAAGATCATCTAGAGGCTGCATCATGATGCAACATACCAGGATGTCAGGACACAGGTACATTGCATCATCACAGATTTTAACTAGTCTTCTTTAATCAAGTGATAAAAAGCATGAAGTACATGGGGCCTATTCTCTGTTCTGTCCTAGCAATATGGAACCTACCCTTCTCCTGGCCGATTCCAAGAACACAGATTACTGCAATATGGAACCTACCCTTCTCCTGGCCGAGTCCAAGAACACAGATTACTGCAATATGGAACCTACCCTTCTCCTGGCCGAGTCCTAGAACACAGATTACTGTAATAGGGAACCTACCATTCTCCTGGCCAAGTCCTAGAACACAGATTACTGTAATAGGGAACCTACCCTTCTCCTGGCCGAGTCCAAGAACACAGATTACTGTAATAGGGAACCTACCCTTCTCCTGGCCGAGTCCTTGAACACAGAATACTGTAATAGGGAACCTACCCTTCTCCTGGCCGAGTCCAAGAACACAGATTACTGTAATATGGAACCTACCCTTCTCCTGGCCGAGTCCAAGAACACAGATTACTGTAATAGGGAACCTATCATTCTCCTGGCCGAGTCCAAGAACACAGATTACTGTAATATGGAACCTACCATTCTCCTGGCCGAGTTCTAGAACACAGATTACTGTAATAGGGAACCTACCATTCTCCTGGCCGAGTCCTAGAACACAGATTACTGTAATATGGAACCTACCCTTCTCCTGGCCGAGTCCAAGAACACAGATTACTGTAATAGGGAACCTGCCATTCTCCTGGCCGAGTCCTAGAACACAGATTACTGTAATAGGGAACCTACCCTTCTCCTGGCCGAGTCCTAGAACACAGATTACTGTAATAGGGAACCTACCATTCTCCTGGCCGATTCCTAGAACACAGATTACTGTAATAGGGAACCTACCCTTCTCCTGGCCGAGTCCTAGAATTGAGATTACAGCAATATGGAACCTACCCTTCTCCTGGCCGAGTCCTAGAATAGAGATTACAGCAATATGGAACCTACCCTTCTCCTGGCTGAGCGCCGGAAGTGGTGCATGATAAACCATAGCATCTGTCCATCAATCATCTCTGGTTCTTGCGTTCTCTCCTCATCTCTCTCTTTACAGTTCCGCTTCACTGCCTAAAAAATATGTTGCTTGTTGTGTAACACTGCACTTAACAATTCTAGTTACCTAACGACAGCCTCTAAATAACCAAGTCAGGACAACCTAAGCAGGGATTTACCACATGTCTAAACTTGTATTTTATATGGAAAAGAGTGTGTAAAAAATACAGAATGCATCAACCAGGACTTATCTATTTATTCACCCCTTAAAACAATCCAAAGTCAGTGGGGTTGTACCCCAACTGGGGTAAAATATCTTGAATCTTGTCACAGACGCTTGGGTTAGATTTTTGGAGTGAATTATTCAATACGAATATTTATTCAAGACTGGTGCATATTCCAGGAGATCTTTCTTCCTTCTGAAAGCTAATTGTGTGGGCTAGCAAAAATTAATTATTTTTTAAAAGTTTTTTAGCAAAATATTTAAAAATCAGTCAGCCACCCTTGAAGATCTGGGTTAGAATTGGTCTTCAGTAAACCACGCTTGTCGTAAGAGGAGACTAATGGGATCGGGTGGTCAGGTTACCTGACTTGGTTGACAATTGTCAAAGTATCCCAATTGCGTAGATCAATGGTCATGATGGTAATCTCTCGATTGTCTGGTCCAGACTGGATTATGTACAGATCACCGCCATATAACTGGAATATTGCCGAGTGCGGTGTTAAAATCCAAGCAAGTCAGCCCAACCAGTGGTTGATCGCCGGTAGTCGTTAGTTTATGATGATCTCAAACTAGATTTTAATATGGTCTGTGATAATCTAGTGTCCAACTTTCTGTAAGATATAGACATGTTTGTTCTCGGTGTGTGACTTTCTGTTGTCATGACATGGCTGAAATATTGCCGATGTGAGGTAATTCACTCACTTAACGCACAGGTTGCACAGAGCCAGCACAGGATGTACAGGAGGAGGGACAGGAGAGCAAGGAGGTGCTATTCATAGAACTGCAACCTTTCCAAATCCCACCAACTTAGTAATGATCTTTTGGTCAGGGCAATAAAGCCAAACGATATGTATCATCTATGACATAATCCAGGAACTCAGAATTCAAATTCAGAAACTTGATAAATCAATTAATCCCTTAGTTTCTACCTCCATTCCATCCACTTCATATTCATCTGCTCCATTGACATATTCATAATTGGTGGTAAGGTTAAATTTTCACACTTTCTATAAATACTAGTGGCTACGAAAAATATGTTATATTTCTCAGGTAAATCAAGACATTACTTGAATGAAATAAATAACAAATCTTAATTTTATATTTCAGTTTCAAATTCCTAATAAACACAACGACTTTATGACCATTGCCAGCTATGAATGTATATTTACCTTCCTCAGTCCCTTCAGTCTGGTGGGTTCCTCTGCTGTGGGTGCCCAGACCTTGACATCATGGTCTAACCCGCTGGTAGCCAGGATAGGAGCAAAGGGGTGGGGCTCCAACACATTGATCTGGTCACAAAAAGAAGAAGATAGTTTGGTGTCATTTGTTTGTTTAGTTCTGCTCTAGAGCATTAGAATATATTAAGGCAGTGTACAAATAGTGAGAGTGAGTGAGAGAGTTTGCAAATAATCTGTCTGGACCAGACAATCCAGTGATCAACAGCATGAGCATCAATCTGCGCAATTGGGAACCGATGACATGTGTCAACCAAGCCAGCGAGC
Organism: Haliotis rubra; assembly: GCF_003918875.1. Lineage (NCBI taxonomy): Eukaryota > Metazoa > Mollusca > Gastropoda > Lepetellida > Haliotidae > Haliotis > Haliotis rubra. Next base: position 517,483 of record NW_025767075.1, read on the forward strand.
CTGATTACCCGATCCTGTTAGTCGCCTCTTACGACAAGCATGGGTTACTGATGGTTCATTCTAACCCGGGCCTTCACGGGTACAAATAGTGAGAGAGTGAGTGAGTTTGATTTTATGCTGCTGTTAGCAATATCACGACGGGGACACCAGAAATGGGCTTCATGCAAATCGTGGGGTCTGGTAACTAATAGTGCAAATAATACATAGTGTTCGGGTATGATGATTAGTTATGTCAATCCATTTGCCTCTAACAACTAGAAAAGGTTGGTGTGGATCTCGGCCTAGAATTTCTCCTGGGTGAGTATTGTACCTACCCAGTTGTAGGTAGACAAGCACCTGTACCTAAACATGGGATTGAAAGTACAGAAGTATATATGCAAACCTTGTCTTCAGAGGACTCAAAGTTTTAGTTTTGTTTATTTGCCTAGCTGCATTTAGGAAATTTCAGCTACATGTAACAATCGAGCTGTTTGCAACTGCGCCTGTACAGGAAAATTGAGGGATTGGAACTGTTAGCATAAGAAATCACTTGAAGTATGTATTCACAATGAACTCACCACGCCCCCTTCATCGCCTTCCATGAAGTTGACGATCTTCGCTGTCTCCTTGTCCCAGAGGAACACATGGCCACAGTCACTGCCACTGACGATGTACTCACTCTTAGGCCCATAGAAGTTCACTCCCTTCACTGAAATACAACAACACTGCAGATAAATGCTATCACTCCCAATACAAATTTCAGAGAATTTGTTGACTTATGTCCCCTAGGAAAACAGTGTAATTTATTTATTTCTTTGATCATAGTACAGGCTCTGGGACTGTGTTGCTTTATGCCAAGGTTATGTGACAATCTAATTGAAACAACTGATAGCTTGGTATATACACTATCGTGTACATGTAATCCATTACATTCTGTATAATTGATATAAATAACATGTGTATAAGAGGCAATAGCATCTCCTGTTGAATGTACTTTCTGTCTTCATAAACAGGCTGATGTTTTGTTCTAAAATGTAATTTTTTAAGTAAAATTGATATTTTATACTTATCCTGACTCATGATCTTTTGCTTATCTCCTTCTATCATGCGAATGTTGGAACACTTGAATCCCTTGTAGCTCCCTAACGCAGACGTAAAAGTTCTCTCACCCACGAGTTGCCTCCCTTTTCCTGTCATGTGATGTGCCATGCTTGCCACTCTCTCCTCAATACAGCCCATGCACTTGGATCTACTGTGAAATCCTTATCCTGACTCATGATCTTTTGCTTATAGAATCCGACAGATTGGTGGTGGGTCAAGCCACTTTGTGGATTCATCAGATGTCCTTAGATACGTCCTGTAGTAGTACCCCATGGGAACTGCATAACGGCACTTCCTAGATCATATTCTTCCAACTTCCGTTATAAACTCGGGGGGACCACAATCTTGTCTTACTTCTCTCTCAGACAAGTTAATCTTCCATCGTGACTGCTTTAGCTGCTCTCGTGGAATAACCTCTTTTCTTCTAGCAGTGCTTAATATGGTCCACACGTGAAGTCGGAATCCTGTTGGCACTGTCGTGTGTCTGGATGGATCAGTAGATTCCGCCAGTCTGGTAGGCGCATTGTTGGTTCTCCTTTGAGTTGTATTAGGTCTGGAAACCAGGTTCACGCTGGCCAGTAGGGCGAGACCAAAAGCAGACGTAGTACTCTGGTCTGTGCTATTTTGTGCAGTACCAGGACCGGCGACAGAAATGCATATGCAATTAGTCCTTCCCATGGGATTGACAGTGCATCGAGAACTCAGGCTTGAGAATCCGGTACTGGTGAAACATCGTTGTCACTTGGTGACTGAAAAGTGTCGCAATTAAATCTATGAGAGGCCGACCTTTGTCTGCTATCAGTAGTTGGAATGCCTCCGGGTGTATCATCCACTCTGTGGGTGATGGATGGCGTGGTCTGGATAGGACGTTGGTTAACACGTATTTTGCTCCCGGTATGTGATATGCCTTATGCCACAGGCTGAGGTTGTCTGCTAAGCTGAATAGCTGGAACGTCAATTCTTGTAGAGGTGCTGACCTTGTTGAGCCTTGTAGACTTATGTAGAAGGCTACTGTCGAGTTGTCTGTGTGAATCATGAGAACTGATTCATTAGTAGCTGAGCCCAAAGTTGAACTGCGTTTATGACCGCCTTGAATTCCAGCTGATTTATGTGTAATCGTCTCTCCTGTTGTGACCAACTCCCTACTGACGTGTCCTTGTTGCAATGCGCTCCTCATCCTTGTAGTGATGCATCCACGAAGAGATGAACGTTGCATGCCGGCCCTTGTAGATAAGTTCCGCCGTAGACATTCAATTTCTCTGTCCACCACAGTAGGTACGACTTTAGATGTGGAGGAATGGCATTACTCTGCAGACTGAAGAGATGAGGCTTGAAAAAGCTTTGTTATGGTCTCAACTGTAACCTTCCTCTGTGGATGGGAGCCTGAGCCGATGTGAGAAGACCTAGGAGTCGTTGCCACGCTCTTATGTCTAGTAGAGTGTTGATGGCGTCTGGTGGACACGCCTGGATGCTCAACCATCGGCATAACTGTGTCAGTAGTTCAAACATAAACTGCAGCTGTCGTCTGAGTTGATCTGCTTGTTGATGCGTCTAGATTGCATTGTCCAGGCAGAATGCACTACAAAGTCTCCGCTGATGCAACAGTGGGCTAGGTTACACATGTAAATAGTCCCGGGCCAAGAAATTCCAGCGGGAAAATACCCTTCATTTCTGCAACAGGCAAGCAAGGGACATAAGTCTATCTTGACTTCACCGCGACTCACAGAGACGATCGCAAAATGAGTATCACCGCCATTTCTTTCTTCTTGTGCGCTTCTCATCCTCGGAGATAGGCATCAGCGATGACAATAACCTTGTCAAGAATGGCAATTTGCAGTGATGATTAAGGCTGTAACGATTCACTCGCATATTCGGTGAATCGAACCGTAGCCCTTCATGAATTCAATTCGTTGTTCGTGGTCACCAGAACCGAATATTAACGAATACTTACGATTTTTTTAAGGGAGCATGTTTTACTTGAACCCTTATGTCCTTTTCCAAAGTGAGATATGCAAGAATGGAACATATTCTTGCATTGCAGTAGCTCAAGTCATGTTAGTTTGCCAAGGCCGTACATGGTACTGTCGATTATAACTATTACAAACCAAATTTGAGTGTCATGAGATCACTGGTTATTGCTGTGACAAATCAAAACTGTCAACATGGGCGTTCCATATTGCACATCAATCACTTAACTACAATATTGTATTCGTGAATAATTATTCGTATTCGTAACCCAATATTCATGATACGTATCATATTCGCCACATAGTGTATTCATTGCAGCCCTAGTGATGATACATCATTCTTCCCCTTATATACACAGACGATCTGTGTTGATCAGCATACATCATTGCCTATTTATAGCAAGACTGGTTCCAGTGTAGTATCGAAGGGGACAGGTACTCATATAGGCTTTTATCAGCGAAAACTTCCCAGATAAACATCGTTTATCCTGCTGTCAAGGCTAGACATCTATTAGATTCCCATGATTAGATTCCCCGTAGTTGTATGCTGTTTTCAAGGCTGCAGATGAAATATTTCCCCGTACAACGGGTTTGTTTACTGTGATCTGACAGTAAGAGGCGTTGTCTGTCCTGGACAAATCAGCTTCCATGCATGACGTCACCTGTGTTGTAGCAAGTTGGCCTCCATAAAATCTGGTGCAATAGTTGGTTGAGTAAAGGTGCGCGTAATTCTACAACGCTCATTTTAACCTCTTGAATAAGGGCTGCTCCAAGTGCAAAATATTGTTCAGTGATATTAATCACGTATTCTCATTGTGGATAATATAAGCCAGCATGACGAAGGAGGCTGTCGAAACGTATTTCTGTATGGATCTTGAACAATACTGATGTTGAATCTAGTTGATAGGATATAGATTCCTAATCCCCACGCTGAGTGACGAGTGTTAATAATATCATCTGTTTGTCCTACCAAGGATTCTAAAAGCCCTTTACAAAGGTCGCCTTGAGGTTCTCCAGTACTTGAGATATCGGCTTCATATATACAGCAGCATATATACAGTACGTCTCTGTTGGGTTGGAGTGAGTGAACGACAATATCAGCAGGCCATCTGCATTAGACCTCCGCATCTGTGTAGATGAAGGGATTCCCCTCATCAAGTAGGTTGTCGTCCGAAACTGAACCTACTACAGGTGTAAGGTTCGTGCAGGTTGTAGAGTTGTGCAGGCTGTAAGCTGTAGAGATCGCACATGTTGTTCATCTTTTTATAGAGTCGACGTAATCATCCTGCCTGTTAATCTAAGGGTTCGCGAACCCTGTAGATGTCTGCGTTGCTGATATCTGCTTGTTGATCTGAGAGATGTCTGCGTTGCCTCTTCCCTTCGGGAACCTTGCCTTCTCGAAACTTCCTTTCGCGACCTTCCTTTCTCGAACCCTGCCTTCTCGAACCTTCCTTTCGCGAATGTTCCCCGAACGCGTGCATGGGCTGCGGGATCTAGATGAGGATCGACTGGATCTCGGAGAGGACCTTCTTGACATTTTCGAATGTTGAGGGTTCGCAGACGCATCTGGGAGGTTCATTGAACCTTCATCTTCCATGATGATAGAGTCTTCTGAGTGTGAAGATCTTCGCGAACGTGGCTGTTCGCGAACCACATCTGCAGTTGTAAACCTCTGGGGTGTAGCTGCTTCAGGTTTGCGCAGGTCGGAGGGTTTGCGAACGTTGACTGCCATCGTAGAGTTCTGCCAAGGTGCTGCTTCTTCGGCGAAAACCAACGCTCCATCAAGGCCATCATCTGCGTTGTAAACTGCCCCATAAAGTCGCCCGGGTCGCAGTTCTGCGTTGTAGGCTGGAACTACTGCGGCGTGGACGAAGCTTCACGAATGCTGAGGTGTTGTCTACGTCTACTTCGCTAATGACTGATGTCTGCGTTGTTGGAGGCTGGTCATCAGACAGCTGAGCAGCTGTTGTAGTTGCAGGAGATGATCTAGTCGTCGTGAGGTCGACTGTGTCGCTCTTATAGCCGATCTGAGAGGTACTTCAGGTAGAAGTATAGGCGGGTCAGCAAAAAAACCGTCTGCTTTGGCAGACGGCACAATGTCTTCATTAAACGAGCCCTGATGAGATGTTTTACCAGAACGAGATGACTTCACTGAAGGTCGGGATGCAGATGACTTCTTCTGCGTTGAAGTCGATGAAGACATCTTCTTAGACTGCGATGACGACGTCTCGGACGAGTTAGACCTCTTCTTAGCAGCAGTTAAATTACGAACAACAGCAGATGACTACCCCTGAAACGTACTCAGCAAATCACTAGTAGTATGTATTTTTGCAGTAGAAGACAACACACCGTTACCGGCATTATCTCCGGTTTATCAACAGTGACTTGAGATGACTTCCTCACCTGATCCATGGTACGTCTATAGATGTAAGATAAATATTGATTAAATTGCAAATCTGACAAATTAATACAGTATCTGTAACGCAAGCTGGAAGAACATGGATTAATGCATGTGAGGTGAGGATCAGTCACTGATAGCCAGTACCTGTAACACTGCAAGATTCATCAAATGTAAACAAACTACATTATGATGAATAAATGTCACAAAATATGAATAATTTTATGACTAGTTTGACACACGATGAAAACTAAATATAACCAAAAAAACTATACACAGTTTAAATTGGATAAAGGATCTAAATATTAATGGATATGGTGCCGTATAAGTGACTCCAGTGCTGGCCCAACCATCTGCTTGGGCGATGAAGGAGAGAGTGACAAGCATGGCATGACACATGACTGTGTGTGCGGGAAAAGGGAGGCAACTCGTGGGTGAGAGAACTTTTACGTCCACTTTAGGGAACTACAAGGGATCCAAGTGTTCCACTAACATTCACATAGAAGAAGGAGATAAGCAAACGATCATGAGTCAGGATAAGGAAAAACATACTAAATCACAAATAGAATCTTGACCAACAGGGTTTAACTGTCATAGTGTTTTGTTTCAAAGGCTAAGGTAACCTTGTCACTCAAAATTGGCTTGTCTGTAAGTCTGTGGCCATTTAGTTCTTGTAGTATTTTGGCTGAGCTGGTATTTTGGATCAATAAGTCTGTTGGACTATGAAGAAAGAAACATGAAACACACTGAGGAGTGAGTTATGATGGTCATGTCACTATAAAAATTACATGAGAGCACTGAGACTGTACCTGTAGCGTTATTACGATGACTGCGGTACCTCTGCATGAACTCTGCACCGTCGGAGTGGTGGTTGTTGAACAGGTAGATGTCCTCATCGTTATACGTCCCCAGCACCTCTACAACCAAGATGACATGAGGATGCTACATATACAATTCTTCACTTAATTATTCTTTCAAACTCGACTAGAAAAACCTGCTTGGCCACTAAAATAAGTCTTCCTGAAAATATCACTCATAATGTTCACATATTGAAGCACCATCAATGATGACTTCAGTGATGCTGGCAATCCAAGTCCTGATTTACTACCAGTTATCAAAGAACTTGATTTCATTTGAGGGGCGGTGGAGTAGCATAGTCATTAAAGCGTTCGCTCATCATGCCTAAGACCCAGGTTCAATTCCCCACATGGGTACAGTGTGTGAAGCCTATTTCTGGTGTCCCCCGCCGTGATGTTGCTGGTATATTGCTAAAAGCGGCTTAAAAACATTCTCACTTACTCACTTCATTTGTATAAAACACCTTGCTATTCTTTTGAATATATCTATTGTCATGAAAACCCACCATGGAACCTTGACATTGTTCACAATTCTAATTCAGTTTTGCATGATCAGAATTATTTTAGTCAAAACTTATTTTTTGTTTTCTTCACATTTGCTTATTATTCATTTCTTGTTGAAAGTTTCTTCCAAAGTAGACAAGGGCCGAGTGGGTTCTGTTTGAAGTGGATTGTTACACTGACTTCTGGAAACACTGACAATAATATATCATACAGTGCAAGCCCTAAAACTTGAAAACAGCCCTGGAGAGAATCAATGTATTGGCATTATCTTACAGGTAGAACTCACACATCCCACATAACACTAAACAAACCCAGAGGGAATGAACGAACGAAAGAATGAAAGAGTTGGGTTTTACGCTGCTTTTACCAATATTCCAGCAATATCATGACTGGGGACACCAGAAATGGACTTCACACATTGGGAATCTAACCCGGGCCTTCAGCATGACGAGTGACTCTTTCACCGACAGACTGCCCCACCTGAGGAAATGAAATTGTGTTTGTCTGAAGCACTCCACAACATTCCAGCTATCTGACATCAGCTTGTAAAATGTCTCATCAGGACCAGGCAATCCAGTGATTGATACTATGAGCAAAATTTCATGCTGTCGGGGTGAGTGGACAAGCTGACAACAAGGTCATAAACACAGACGAGCTGACCCAAGTGGTTACAGACAATGAAGAAATGACCCCCACACAACCCTCTCACCTGTTCCGTTGTAGTTGTAGCAGGCACAGGTCACGTTGGCCTTTACATCACTCTCCAACTGAAACAATACCCTTATGCTGCATTTACAATTTCACACAATATTTCTTCAGATCATCTGGTTTTAGAGTAAGTATGTAAGAACAGCCATCAACATTGCCTGTCACATCTGGACCAGTCAGTGGGTTGAGTCATGTTTGAGGACAGAGTGACTGTGTAACCATGATTCAGAAACTGACCACCACAAAACCATGTTTCACACACAAAACAATCAATCTTCAGCTTCAACTTTTTACTAATATTGATCAAACTGTTTTAAGTGCAGGGCCCCACCCTTGAGAAAGTATACAAAGTCACACATGCAGTATTTGATAAATATGTAACCACAAACATTTACGTAACATTGACCTACACCTCCTTGCATGTGGCAAAAATACCAGAGGTTCATGTGCAATTAGTCTATTGTAGGATATCTAACTTCAATAATCTTTCAGTAATTACCTGAAGGCTTATCTTCACCAATTATGTAAATAGAAATTACACTTGATATAGTATGACTTGAAACACGTGAGTATAAAGACCCGTGCCTCAGAAAACAACCATCATCAGACCATGTTATACAGAAATCCAAAGATAACCTTCCACTTGTTTTGATTACATCCTTTTCATAGCATATCCCATCCTCGAGAAGATAATGCCAAGTTGAATGATAAATGCATTAATTCATTCTGGAGTAATGAAACCACAATTTTTTATCTCATGACATTCACCTTTAACCTTTCAATGACATACAAATTCCACAGGGCCATCTCAAAGTAATTTGAAGAATCATCTCTAATAATATGTTTGCATAGTAGGCATGAATAATCACCAGCTACAGAAGTGGTCAATTCCAAACAAAAGCAGAGCACTTCAATTACCCATGTACTCAGAACTTGCCTATGACTACTGCAAGTCTGTGTTCAGGTTGGTTTGTTTCTTATCGCTGCACTCAGCAATATTCCAGCTATATGGCAGAGCCCTACGTTCAGGGCAGCAGTTACAGACTTGTGAAGATAAATAAATGTCATACCAGATGATGAGGGCAGAACTTCTTCAGCACCCCGCCATTGACATCCTGCAATCAAAAGAAGTCTTTTAGCCTGGCAACAAGCAAATACAACTGGTCATTTACAAATAATCTGGTTTAATGCCCCATTGAACAGTGTTTCTGTTATACTAAGGTGTGTCTGCCAAATGTAGAAGGATAACCTGAAGTGGACTGACTGAATATGGTTTTACACCGTTTTTAGCAATATGCCAGCAAAATCACGGTGGGGGACAGCAGAAATGGGCTTCACAAATTGTACCCATGTGGGGAATCGAACCCGGGCCTTCGGTGTGACGAGCGAACGCTTTAACCACTAGGCTACCCCACCGCGCCATCTGCAGTGAAAGTAGATCTCAGACGTTAACCACTTTAGTAAAATCCAAAAGCATGGGCTGGGTGCTTGGGTAGGATATCTGTAGATTCTGACAGAACTGACAGGGAAAAACTTAACATCATCATCCTCCTAATACACAATTTTGCCCTTCCCGTATGTTCAGTTGGTGATTTACAACAGTATTATTCTGATATCAGAAACTCACTTGGGGAACACTGTATTCATGGCAAGTCCACGGCTACTACTGATCTAGTACATAGTAATCAATCACTTCACGAGTCGGTATGGATCAAAGCCGCTTTTAGCCATATCATAAAAATGTCAGTCACTGAGAAGAACCACATGGTTTAAATAGGTTGACAAAATAGACCCCATCGATTAATGTTCAAGTATTCAGTTCCTTCCTGATGAGGTTACTGTACAAGGACACTACACAGTCTCTCACCTCAGCAATCCTTCTCTTGTCATAGATTCTGGAAAGTAAGCCCATACATAACATTAGTACAAGCTTCAAAACATTACGCGCCTCCTGCAACAAAACACAATCAATTCATGTCCTGGTACTGTGGCATACAACTTTAGACTTATCACAAACAATACACAATACACATCTGTTGCTTCAACCAAAGAACTAGAGTTGATTATAATATTAAACATCAATGACATGTAAAACACATCATCATTACTCGTAATAAATTGTTTCATATGTCACTAGTGGGGTGTATGTAGTCTCTTGAATAACAAGTACATGTTTCAGCACCATGATAATGATTGTAATTATTGCAACCAAGGGAGAGTGGACAAGGTCTTTACTGAGTGAGACAGCCAGTTCAGCCTTTTTCTGGGAATCCACAGACAAGCACAATTTCAGACTTTTCATCCTCGTGTTAGCACTGTTTAATCAGTATGTCTGTAACACATGCTGTCAACAGACATTCACGGGTTCCACACCCATCACCGAGGTTCATGCAAGAGATTATTATATGACTAAAAACAACAAAAAGTTTGTAAGGAAAGAATACAGATCTGAATGAGGAACAAATCTGCATTTCTTTTCAAAGAATGAGCTGTGATAATTTTGTTCGACATGAACATTGTATCTGCAATCTAACATTTCACGCACATACTGCCTTCACTGCAGAGACACTGACCTGACGAAGTGATCCCGACCTCCGACACAGAACTCGAAAGAGTTGCGTGGGTTGGAGTGGATGGAGTACAGAGCTACCTTCCGATCATTTTCTTTGGTTGTTATCAGTCTGTGAAACAAGAACACCTCATTTATTCTTTCATCAAATGTTTTTCTTCGTTGTTGCCAATTTCATCAAAGTTGTCCAAGAATAATCCATTCTGTATTAGAGAGAAAGCAGCAATTACAAGAAATCTAGGGATACAAGAAATCTAGGATACAAATGCAATTTTTTCAAAAGGTGCAACAGGGCACCAGACGGACAATTTAGTTCTTCCTTTGTGAAAATAAGTGTGGCCATATACTTTGATGATCAAATTTAACTTAAAACATCACAATTATGTCATTTCAATTAACTGTTTAATTGATCAGTAAATATGATGAAAACCTTCAAACTTGAGAGCTGGCTTTCGTAAGCACCATCAAGACTGTCGAGCATAGTTCAGCTTCATTTGTCCTGTACCATAAACTAACCCACAATCTATGTTACCATCCAATACAGGATTTCCTGTTATGGCCACTGGCATTCAAAGTAGCCTCACCCATGCTAAGCTGTGGGACTGAGAGTGCCACTGATATTTTTAAGTGTTCAAGTCGTGTTGCCAGGGAACACTGAAAATATTCCATCCATGTCATTTCATTTTTCAGTTGTCATATTGTCATGATAAAATGACATGCTGCAGCCTGGTCACAAAACCTGACCATCCACACCATTAAGTCATGTACACCGACACAGGTTGCCAATTTCAATAAGAAATCCAAGCGGAGATATGAGACAAATCTCAAATCCACCTAAATGGCAGTTCAAATATGTAATTTTTTGAGTAAAATTGATATTTTATACTTATCCTGACTCATGCTCTTTTTGCTTGTCTCCTTCCTCTTGCGAACATAGTGGAACACTTGTATCTCCCTAATTGAAGTTCCCTTCAATGTAAAATCACTAATTAGTACACCACGAGTTACCTCCCTTCTACAAGCGCGGGAACGAGGGCGCCACCTCTACCCATGTGCCTCACTCTCTCCTCATATACTGAGCCCAACATTTGAATTTACAGGGAAATCCAAAGTGTTATTTGGGGAGGATGGGAGGGCTGACCTCATGAGTCAGGATAAGTATAAAATATCAATTTTACTCAAAAAATTACATATTTTCCTTATCCTGACTCATGCTCTTTGCTTGTAGAATCCAACAGAAGGAGGTGGGAATATATAATACTTTGGATTTTAATAATTAGTGATTTGAACTGTGATGATTGTAATAACCCTATGGGAACTTCATAAAGGCACTGAATTGATGAATTCCTGCTGCTAACTTATCAGCTGCCATATAAAGGTTATTACAATGTACTTATTATGATAAAGTATATATAACATTAATACAATGCTTAAGACTAATAGACTTAAGCTTGTTAATATCTTAGTATAAACTCCTTAGAGTTTGTTAGCTAAATTACTTTAAAATATAAACATAGTACTAAGCTTAAGATATGATTAAACTTAAGCTAATTATATAATAGCAAAACTCTTTTTAGAGTTTGTTAGTTAATGTACTTATATGATATAGACATAGTGCTGAGCTTAAGATATGAATAAGCTTAGCTACCTATATAATAGCAAAACTCTGTAGAGTTTGTTAGCTAATATTTTTACAATATGAGTATAGTACTGTGCTTAAGATATAATTAACTCAAGCTACATATATAATAGCCAAAACTCTGTAGAGTTTATTAGCTTATAGATTTATAATGTAACCATAGTACTAAGCTTAAGATAAGATTAGACTTAAGCTAAATGTATATAGCAAAAAAACTCCTTAGAGTTTATTAACTAATATACTTTTATGTTATAACCATAGTACTGAGCTTAAGATATAATTAAACTTAAGCTATATATATAATAGCAAAACTCCGTAGAGCTTTGTTAGCTAATACATTTTATAATGTAACCATACTGCTTAAGATATGATGAAACTTAAGCTAATTGTATAATAGCAAAAAACCCTTTAGAGTTTGTTAGCTAAAATACTTATATGATATAAACCTAGTATTGAGTTTATGAAGGAAACCTTAAGCTACATATATAATAGCAAACACTCCGTAGAGTTTGTTAGCTAATATACTTATATGATATAAACATAGTATTGAGCTTAAGATTTGAAGGAAAACTTAAGCTACATATATAATAGCAAAAACTCCGTAGAGTTTGTTAGCTAATACAAGTTATAATGTAACCATAAAGTTTAAATTATGATGAAACTTAAGCCAAATATATAATAGCAAAAAACTCTTTTAGAGTTTTGATAGCTAATATACCTATATGATATAAACATAGTATTGAGCTTAAGATATGAATAAGCTTAAGTTACATATATAATAGTAAAAAACTCCGTAGAGTTTGTTAGCTAATACATGTTATAATGTAACCATATTGCTTAAGATATGATGAGCCTTAAGCCAAATAGCAAAAACTCTTTAGAGTTTGTTAGCTAATATACTGATATGATATAAACATAGTACTGAGCTTAAGATATGAATAAGCTTAAGCTACCTATATAATAGCCCAAACTCTGTAGAGTTGTTAGCTTATATATTTTTACAATCTGAGTATAGTACTATGCTTAAGATATAATTAAGTTAAGGTAAATATATAATAACCAACTCTGTAGAGTTGTTAACTTATATATTGTATGATGTAATAATCATAGTACTGTGATGATAAAAAGAACTTAAGCAAATTATATATAGCATGTAGCTATTTAGTACTGTTATAAGATAAGTAGAAATCTGTAAGATTGACTTATCTTCTCGAGGAACTGTCAACTGTTGTCGCGAGGACCATGGGATCGAATTGGTGGATACCCAGAGGCGTCCTCGGTGATGATATCTCTCAGATAATGGTTGGCAACCACCATATCGGATCTCAGAAAATAAACCCTCCATTATTTCAAATAATATTGTGTAGATCAATTGTAGAAGTTAGCGCTCTAATATCATGAGTATTAAAAGCTCATGGAGGGTCGGATTGGGTCCATCCGTCTTGTATGCACGTAGTATGACAGTTCTGATCCAAGCGGAGATATAGTGCGTGAGATTTCATTCTGCATAAGTTGATGATAGAGGAAATAATCTATTGTATTATTCCCTTCTGTTTGTTTCGGTGGAGATAAATTTACAGTGCTCTTGCTGGCCATCGTGATAGAATCATCGTATCATGGAGTCCAAGTATGTCATCCAGGCGTGTTCATAAACCTCACTTGTGAGGTGTTGAACACTATATTCAGATCCCCAAGTTGGAGGGTGAAACTTCCGTTTAATTCTCCAATCAGAAAGTTTAAGTAGGTTTACTAACCATCTAGTTGTGTTAGTAGCTTGATGATAAAATTCAGCTGTAGTCTGAGGCGCTGTGGATTTAGATCCACTTGTATCCCGTCGTCTAGGTTATTAGCTGCGAAGTCCTTGGCGATGTAGGTGCACAACCAGGTGTGTCTGTCCTCGTTGAACTTTATGTAAAATTGCCTGACTGCCGTGCCTCGTCCTAACTTGACAGGGGAGGTCTCTAACCTGAAGAAGGCAGCCCAATCATGAAGGTTCAGATTAACTGGACTGTAAGGAGGCTTGCTCGTTCACTGATATATAGTTGTCACTTGTAGCGTAAGTCTTGAACTGTGAACTAAGATCGACCTCTCGTGGAGTCGTTGTCCAACAGCGGTCCAATCAGAACAAGGCATTTTGATTCTGTAGAATACCAGCTGTGATGTCACCGGTGTAGCAGGAAAAACCTTGTATAAAATCTTGCCGTCGTTGATATTAGCATAATCGTCGGTCTTCACGTAAGCTTCGAAGTTACCCGAGTGACCCACGTGTTTGAGGTTAAAGGTACTTGCCTTGTGAAACCTCGGTAGCGAAATACCTCGCTCTGTAATATTAATGCTGGGTAGGTTATTTTCCTGGCTGTGCGTGAATGTAACTTCAGTTTTGAATATAATTCCGACTTCCTTATATAAAGGTACAATAAACTTGCAAGTTGTCAGCTTGTAGACTGTATACATGAATGTATCGTCATAATTGTAGAATTAAAGCTGAACTTGTACATATTTCTTCTCAGAAACTTTGGCGATTATGAGTTATACTCGCTGTAACAAGGCTGCTGTTCAATTTCGATATTGAATTGTCTGCAGATCTGCGTAATGGTCGCATGTAGATAATCGTATCGTAGTCGGGATTGCATATTCTAGCAATCTATCACGGAAAGGTTGATTTCTGTGAAGATCTATGCACAGCGTCGTTGATTAATTAATATAGCGGCGTTTTGTGTTGTAAATAGCCTGTGCAATTGTCTTCGCGTAGGCTTATAGGCGGCATATGGCATACAGTTGATAGACAACTTATCGCGATGTCTTGAGCGGACTGACAGTAGCTATATATGATGAGTGGCTAATATATGGAGACCTTGGAGGAGAATTCCTCGGTGGGCCGGAGACTTCATGAAGCTCTCGAAGTATCCATTCTAGATTTCCTGTGTGAGGTAGACTTGGAGCCACTTAGCCTTAGCGACCCAGCGAAGCGAAGGTATCGAAATCAGAAGCCCGATCAGTATATATATAATATATGGCGCTTGCTTTGAGCGACCTCTGTGTTCAACAGGAGTGAGTGAGTGAGTGTTTTTGTTTTACCCCACTCAACAATATGTGGGGTCGGTGAAGCGCTTCTCCTCCGTGGCGTCCCTTGTAACTGGTGAGGCTCTAGCTCCTTGGCGGAGGTGGCCTGGGACTTCCTTAGCGAAGTGTCTAGAATCCGATCAATATATGGCGTTAGCTTCATACAGGGTGTGGTTCTTGCTGGTTCTGCATAAGTAGAGCCGAGTAGATCATCCTATCATCTTCAGAAGTCGTGTCCACGAAATCTGGTGATAAGAATCTCATTGATCGTTCTAGATCTATTAATGCCAAGAACATCACGCCTCTGGCGTTTGAACTGTTATGGCTTTATGGTAGGCTGTGTCCACATACTGTGGCACCGCGGCAATCGAGTCGATCGAGGAGGTAAGGTGATGGCGTCTGCCTCGTCTTCCTTTATCAGGTATGTCTGCGCCCGAGTTGCCACTCTTGGAAGGTGAAGAGAGATCTAGGTTGTTTACCATCCAATATCGTATCTCAGCGTCTGAGAAAATGATGCCTCCATCATTTTCTATCCCAACATCGCTGATGAGATGTTGATGCTCTTCTGATGGTGGACTGTGTATTTCTATCTCTATGTCGGGTGGCCTTCGGGGAGACCTGACTGTAGACTTATTGTGCAGAACTTGTGTGGTGACCTGTGAGGCGATCGGCGTGGTGATGTGCGAAGAGATCGGCGCGGTTAACGGCGGCGGAGATCGTGTTGGTGATCTCGTCTATGGGTTGACCTTCTCGGAGACCTGTGAGGAGAATGTTGATAGCCGAAGCTCTTGTGTAGTCAGGTGTCGCCAGCGAAGAAGGCCTTAGAAGCTTCCTCTCGTCCGGTCCTGGGGAGCGGCGATTTGACCAGCGAAGGCTTCCGTGAGGTCTGATGGTCTGAGTCGCATCTAAGGATGAAGCGAGGAAGGTGATGATCTATCCCGCCAGCGAAGGCCTTCGCGAAGAGCTGTACATCTGGGTCCGCCGTGGAGGTGGTCTGTGACTTCCTTAGCGAAGGTGGCTTCGTCGTGGCTGTTGCGCTGATGGGGGTGCCTCTGGGGTGTCGTCTGCGTTGGAACCTTGAGGCTCAGGCCTTAGGCTGGCTGCTTCCCAGTCTGTAGTGGCCCTCCATCATGATCATGATTTGCGCAACAGTTCATCTGGGATGGTCTCGCGGCAATTAGTCGGTGCCCTCTGCGATGTTAGCGGCGGGGCCCTCAGGGAAGTCGTCTGGCGTCAGTGTAGAGACCTCAGGCTGCATGGCGATCTCTGTTGATGTCACTGTAGCTGTCTCCGGTCGCTTCTTGTATGCGTCGGGGGATGATGATCGGCTGATCATCGTAGAGGCCCAGTTCAGCAGCTGGAACAATCTCGGTTGAGAAAGTCCTAGTAGACTTCGTTGATTTCCCCTCAGAGGTCGACGCTGCCCTGGGGGTGCGAAGTCTGCGTTGAGTGTTGGTAGTGACGGGACCCTCAGGAAGATCATAGAATATCAGCGTTGGTACATCAGGCTGCATGTTGATCTGCGCTGACATCACTGTTGTCGACATCGGTCATACTTTTGATGTACATCAGGTATGATGATTGGCTGATCATCATACAGGCCCAAATCTGCGACGGGAACAATCTCGGCTGAGAAAGTTCAAGTAGACTTCGTTGATTTCCCCTCAGAGGTCGCGTTGAGATGCAGTAGAAACCCTCTAGTCTTCGGCTGTCTTGATGGGATGTCTGGGGAAGCAGGACGCTTCTTGGAGGCGGCGGACTCCGCGCCTCTCTACCACTCTAGCGGAACACCAGGCGGGGAGGGTCGACCAACAGCAGTAGACTGGCGAGGGTTCAGGTGTATCAGTCATCGCTAGACTCTGCATCTGCTGACCTATCTGCTGCGTGGCTCAAAAGCATAAAGTAATTATTTATTAAAGGTAGAATTGGATAAATTAGTATCGCAACTGCAAGCGTGAATCACATGAAACATGGCGCAGTACAGCTAGGGCATATTAAATGCGGATCAGCAGCAGAATAAAAGCGTAATGTGCAACAGTACAGAATTTTTATCAACGTAATCCACTGCAACAACAGCGGCGTCCGTGCATAAACAGTAGAAACACGACTAAATATCAATATATAATTGTTGAAAGATACTAGCTAAACCTCTATAGATCTCTATACGAGGTAACTAACTAAATATAATCAAAGGATATAGTGTGTCGGGAGACACAGGCGCTCTCACGTCCAGCTCACTGGGCAAGGAAGGAGAGAGTGAGGCACATGGGTAGAGGTGGCGCCCTCGTTCCCGAGCTTGTGGAAGGGAGGTAACTCGTGGTGTACTAATTAGTGATTTTACATTGAAGGGAACTTCAATTAGGGAGATACAAGTGTTCCACTATGTTCGCAAGAGGAAGGAGACAAGCAAAAAGAGCATGAGTCAGGATAAGGAAAAATATATGATACTGCCATCTTCTCCCAGTCTTGTGCACTGTTGCTTGGACAACTAGTGAGAAGCAGAAGATTAATCAGTTTTTTTATTTCATGCTTCTTGTGTCATGTCACAGTCAGCAACACATCACCTTCGTAGGTCAGAGGCATCAAGAACAAACAACAAGTGTGAACACCACCTGGCCATTCCACTTGGTGCCGGGGCCAATACTGGTTGTCTACATGAGTGATTCTGTCAAGGAAAGATGGACTGACTGAGTTTAGTTTTACGCCGCTTTTAGCAATATTCCAGCAATATCACGGCGGGGGACACCAGAAATGGGCTTAACACATTGTGCCAATGTGGGGAATCGAACCCGGGCCTTCGGCGTGACGAGACAACGCTTTAACCACTAGGCTACCCCACCGCCCCAAGGAAAGATGGAAGCCAACCTACTTGTTCGGCTTGTCCTGTCTCAGATCCATCTCGTATGTCATTGCATCCTCCCCACAGCTGAGAAACAAGTGAGGTGAATCAAACTCCAGGGCCAGCTGCACAAACATACAATAATCTGGTTAACAGCAAGGACAGAAACGTCTTGTTTTCAGCTGTACGACAAGGAACATATTACTAGGATGAGCCGCGTCCATTGGAATGCCAACAGGTAGAATATGTTTTAGAAATCTTTGGAATCGGTCAGTCTGATTTCAAATGAGCTACATAACAAGCATGTTTAAGACTTCTTTGTTTCATCTGTTTGTGCTGAAGCACATTCATCAGAGGCTTCATACAAGAATATAGTCAAAAGTTTTCTTTGACATTTCTGAGAGTACCCTTATGGGATCTTAAGTGTATCATGTACAAGCAATACACTCAGCTTGGAATCACTGGAGGGTCGAGGTCACTATATGTCCTTTACCTTGTGTGCTGCCCCCTTGTGTTGGGCCAGCTTCTTGGTGCCCTTGCACACACCAGTCAGAGATAACTCTGCCAGCCTCACTTGCCCATCTCGTGCACAGCTCACAACGTGACAGTCACCACTATATGGCATGAACTTTGCCTGCAACAGTCAGCGTGATCCAGTGTCAACAACAACAATAAAGGCTGGGGACAGGAATAAAAGAGCCTCTTTTCAGATACATATTTTTTAATTTGAGGATAACTTAAGGACAACGATGTCCTCACTTCAGTTTTCAAAACAAGAGATACTTCATAAAATTTTAATAGTTATTTAGATTTTCTGTGTGCTAATTAATCACTGGTTTATACACTAACCAGGGCTCCAGATAAGGGCCGTATCGGAGAATGTATGGATACAAAATATGCACGATACGGTAGGAAATAATTTAGAAAACGTAGCAGATACGCACCACAGCAGTGGTGTACGGTCTTAGAATCATTTACAGATGTATTTATCTGAAAAATGATTGTTTTATTGTTTATTGACCTGTTTACACAAGAGTAGCAATGTTGTGGTGCATATATGAAACGAAAAACAAGAGTACTGGTACTCCATTAAATTCCATTCAGTACTCTAAATGTACTCTTAGGTTTTCCAGTACTCGTATATTGAACAAATAAGGAGTACGTACTCCTGACGTTGAAAAATTATCTGGAGCCCTGATAACACAATGTAACAATATGACCACAGTAAGAGTGCATGTGATGAATACCAACCTTTCTTTCACTGCTGACTATTTTGTGGTAAATTGTACACTTCTGTCTACCAAGGGTCAAGAGACATTTCATACAGAATGTATACTGTTGACCATCAAGGTGTCTTCAATATTCAAACAAATGTCTGTTTCCCTATCTTCAAGAAACAGTGACAAGGTTACCAGAGGTAACCGGAGGACAGGGATTGTTCATTATTGTGTCATGTACCTGTACGCTACTGCAGGGGTGGAAATTACCCATTGCCTGATGTCCGAGTCCAGTGTTTTTTTAATTTGTATATCACACTGTACCGGTGTCCAGTTGACTTTCCAATGTTAATAATGTTATTTATTTCAAAAATCAATAAGAAAGCGGCCAGTATAGTGGGAAAATTATTAGGGCAAGTGATTTTACATTGCCACTGTACCGATTTCAAAAATCAATTTTAAAGTTATTTCCACCCCTGATACCTGTACGCTACTGTCAGTGTTGCACCCAGAATTTCCTAATGGGGTAAACACATTACATATATGATATAATTATGATCATAACCATGAGATCAATAATCACAATTCAGAGTGAAATGTACATTATGTAGGCTTCAGTTTGATTTAACCTTCTGTGACATGTTTTCAGAACATTAATGAAGATGAATTAAATGTGAAATATCAGGCACTGAGAAATCTTGCTGTACATATATTTCCTTATCTTCACAAGGCAAGAAGGTTAACTAGCTATAACCATCCTGTACCCACCCTAACTGACCCGGTGTATCATGTGACAGAGTAATGTTCATCCACTATGCAAAAACATACAGAACGGGCAAAGAAAAATACATATTGCATCCTCAGACACTCCCAATAATATTCACTCACTTCTTGACAAGAAACACATACTGGTAGTTACTGTAGTTGAAGTAATTATTTAATCTTACAGTACTGAACATTGAACAATACACCAGTTCATTCACATGACCCTTGCAATTCCCTGGTTTTATAGCTGAAGTAGGCTGGAACATTGGACGTATATTTGGTGAGACTAAAGAGTCAAAGCATAAGAAAGTGACATCCACTTTGTAAACATGGTGACTGACATGCAGGATTTGCAAAAGTTGTGCAATGCCAAAATGACATCAACAGACTTTTTCCAAGTCTTTTCCTTTATTTAAACATCTGCAGGTGATTTCAAGTATTTTGAAAGGTAGGACCTGCTTCATTACAATATGGATCTTGATTATTAATCAAATTTTATTGACTGGACTCTGCTAAGTTGTTTCAAACAAAACCTAGTTACATAAGAGGTGGATTCACGTTTGATTGAAGGGAGGGACATAGAAAGAAATAACTCAATGGTGGCGCTCATACTGAGCCATTGATTTCCAACCTCTGACAGCCAGGATGGAACCTTGAAATTAACAGTGATTTGACCCCCTTGCCTGGGGAGGATTGTTGTATAGACACATCTCCATTCTTCTTAGTTTTATGGAAATGTTTCACTATCACAAGAACACTATCCACTAACCTGCTCCAACAAAGATACCAGTCAAGAAATGTCCTGATGGGGAGCCTAGAATCTGTATTACAGATAGAATACTTAATAATTCACTATAGTCTGTTTGCAGTGAAAACGTACCGATGAATTTCACTCAAAACAAAAAAAGTAAATCAATTAAAGCGAAATTAAGATTGCCAATCCTCATAATTTTACCTTGCCAATTGAACATTCAAATCTCAGAATTTTATTCAACTTAGGATAAAAGTTGTTTAACAAGCGATGATAGTTTCAAATCGCTATTATTGGTTTGTATTACAAGGGGGTATGCACATTAGATGAAACACTGAGAACAAGTAGGGCTGGTCTAAGTTAACGCTCATCACGTACCGCACATGCATTTGTTTCACTGTTCCATCTACTGCGCTTACCCCCTTGTAATACAAACCAATAATAGCGAAGGCCGTTTAAGATGTACTTATACGTTTTACTTATCTTAAGACGCCCAGCATGTCCATCCACATGATTTAACATCTGTAACTCTGGTTATGTTTTTTGGAAAATTTCTTTCTTTGAATGTTTATCATAGCGGGAAGTATTTACTTTTCCAAAAAAAGACAAAAACGCCTGATTACTTGGTGCCTGAATAACAGTAATCTCCCTGCTGTTGTTGCTTTGGAGCTGCCTAGCAACAAATCTCTTTGTAAACAAGGCCAGCTTGACAACATAGATATTCACACAAGGGCCTTCAGCATCACAGACACTTCAGCCAGGAGGTGACAGAACAACCCAGTAATCTGTACTAGTGTTTACCTGAAAGACATTGCTCCGATGGCCGCTGTCATATACAAGGGCCGGTCGATTCCTGAGCCAGTTCCACAGCACTATGTTGAGATCATCAGACCCACTTGCCAGCAGTGTGCCTTCAGTCAGAAACAACAACAGTATAACTAACGTGGCTTCCACCCTGGACTTGTCCATGAAGCCACCTACCCAATTACTTTCATTATCATACACAAACACATGTGGTTATTTGTTGTGGTGCATAGAGAGCTTCATTACTCAATCTACAGTGCAGGGACAGATAATTAGAATAGGGTCAATTCAGTGATCAACATCATGAGCACTAGTGGTGGTCCGATTAATTGAAATAATCAAAGATTGGTCGCAGTGACTAAACGACCAAGCAATCGAACATGTTTTCTCATAATCGAACGCAACCAATCTTGGAACACTTGTTTGCATCAACAATATTTTTCACAAGGTTGCTTTTGTATGTGTCATTAAATTTACATTTCATAAGCACAACAAGCTCGTTCCAAGTCATGATTGAATTTATCTTAAAGAATCCAGGAAATCTGTGTTCCTAACATACTAATAATCCTTTAAATATGCAAAATTTGCAAATGGATTTTGTTTAATTTGCAAAAAACCCAAATTACTACATGTTTTTTCTTTATTTTTTACAAAGACAACAGGAACATTTGATAAATGACGCTAACCAATTATTTTCGATGATTGATCGGTTGTAGTGGACCAATCATCAATTATGAGATTTTAACCAATTCCCAGCACTAATGAGCACTGATTTACACCACTGGCATATGATGACACATGTCAACCAAGTCAGGGAGTCTGACCACCCAATGCCATTAGATGTCTCGTACGACACGCATGGGTTGCTGAAGACTTATTCTAACGGGGATCTTCACGAGTTACCAATTGAAAAAGAAGCCAACAATATTTTCGAAAATAGACATAAAGCAAACTAGAGATTGAAACAAAACAACTAAAACAAGCCTTTAGAGAAGACTTGGGGAGGAGTAACATTGCCACTACCATGGTCACAACTTATAAATGTCAACCTCACAAACCTCTGAAGGAACCTTATAAGATTCAAATAAGTGTGAGAATTTACATGGCAGTAGGTATTTTCCTGTGTATATTAGCGAGTATTTAAAGAAAAACAGAAGAAGTGTCAAAGGTGTACATAACTGCCAAGAAAGGGCTTGTTCTGGCCCCATCATCAGGTAAACTGAACAGTAACTGTTAATTCACAAAAGATGTCATTTACTGCAAAATTAATGGATCAATTTAGAACTGTGCAGATACTTATACAAAATTGTTGATTGAATTAGAAATGTACAGAGGCGTATTTATAAATGTATAGAATGTAAAAGTAATACTAATAGCAGTGTATACATAGAAATTAAGCTTTATACATGGGAACAGTGGACGCAGGTAGGGTATTGTCTTATTGTTTTATGTACCATGCATTTTGGGAGGTAGACACCCTGGTCCCTGTTTATTGCTGGTTTTGTGCGTTTGATGAAGATAGCCTCAATCAACTTGCGTTTCGCCAGTCACTGATATTTTTGAGAGGACTTCAGTTTCCCAGTCAATTTCATGATCGGGGATTAATCATAATGTGTTCAGAAACTGCAGATTTCAGATCTGATTTGTCCACTGAAGTTTTGTGTTCTTTCACACGTGTAGCTACTGGTCTGCCTGTCTCACCAATGTAGATGTCACCACAGTCACATTTCAGTTTTTATACACACAGCCTTTTAGGGTTGGATATAAGCGTGATTGCCCCTTACCATTTGTATCTGCACAGTTCTAAATTGATCCATTAATTTTGCAGTAAATGACATCTTATATATTCATAATAACATGTATTCTATTAGCCATGTCATCTGTATCTATTGACCACGTCATAAGCATTGTGGCGTCACGGCCAGAGTTAACAGTTACTGTTCAGTTTACCTGATGATGGGGCCAGAACAAGCCCTGAAACGTTGTACTCGAGAATAAAAAGAAGATGTAACCCAGAAAAATCTCTATGTTCATCAAATATCATCTTCTAAAATGCCAATCAAGCATCTGATTGAAAATTGTTTAGTACATTGCTGTTTTGAGTCGAGATAAATTTCTTAACGTAAAACCCTAACAAATACAAACTTGTTTACAGTTTTATAAGTGATCGACAATCCAGTGCACTTATTTTAGTAAAATCAATAAAAGAAAGAAAGAAAATTGTCTGGGCTGTTATTTTTCAAGATGCAAATCAAGGGAATTTGTATAAATAATTCAAAAAATATTGAACCACATTAGGCATTTAAGCAGTTTAAGAGTGATTAGTTAGGTTGAAAAAGCAAACATGTTTTCAACAACTGCACTGCTGCACTTTCATGTACAATTCATAGATAAACACTGCTAAAATGGTGAGGAGTAAGGTGGTTCCTCATGAATAGCTCTTGTGGGCTCAATGGTTGAAAAAGAGGATAAAAACATACAGTTTTGATATTCATATACTCATGAGCAGAGCCTAGTTTTCACTAAAAGTTTTTTTAACATGAGTTGTGATGAATCTACATGATCTAGACACAGGTCCTTGTGTCTTTTCGAGGATCAAAGATTAGAAATAATTTTATTCTTTGTTGTTGTGCAGACCTATCGTCATCCATTTGTGAGTACATCATTTATTTGAGGATCAAAATCAACTTTCAATCAACTTGCAGAAATAACAATAAACAATTGGTAGATGTCATGAGTGGTGGCCAAGAGGCTAATCATCCATGATTATGTTTACATGAAGTTTTAATCAATTGCATGCGATGGTACCGAAGTGTCCGGCCTTGTCATAATGTATTGTACTGAGAAGCATTTCCATTCAGGGGTCATCTCAAAAACATTTTTTTAAAATCTTCAATCCTCACAAAGACTCGATAGCCTGTGAATCTAGACCATAACCAGACATCTTTGGCAAAGGAAAATCCATAATGTCCTATATATTTCACTCTCAAAGGCCCCATGTGTTTCCGATAAATCCCCAGAAATATATACTGATTGCTCATACATTTTGAAGGTAAGAGTGTTTCTTTGATACTTCCCCTCACTGACAAATGCCTTCACAATGCAGAATATTAATCAATTCAAGCTGATGAATTGTATGACATTTCCATGACGAAAAAACCTGCCTTGCACAAAAGTAGTTGTTTGTTCATTTCTATTCTCAAAGACTTTGTAAATACTGATGGAGATATTGCATAAAATATGCTTTGGTTTTGCATACCCTATATATATATGAAGGTCCCTCGAATTTTAAAGCAGAAAAGACCCCGATCATCCTGTGCCTAGATCCATCAATGCACTAGACAAGCAGGGTTTTATGCAATGCACAATGTGCATCCAGTACACACTAACTGAAAAGTTTACAGAAAATTACACATTGCATCTTGAGTGACGCACAATAATATTCACTAACCAAATTCTTGACAAGAAATATAAAACTTCAGCAATCAAACAAATGATTAAATCTGTCATTAAAGTACTCTGCAGCATTTGATTGCTATGTAATAGGGCTGCGCAATATAACCGGTTTACAGGTATTTACCGGTTCAGACATGGAAACGATATGTTTTGCGATATGCTGATCGAAAACCGGTATTTTGACATGCATTCGGAAAACTTCGTAACACTCGGAAATCTTCGGATATTTCCGTTTTTTAAATTGTTCCTTTCCTTGTTTCATTTGTGCCAAACATTATTTACATTTATATTTTGCCATGATTAAAAGTTTTCTTAAAGCCTAATCAAGCATTGTGATTTTGCTTTACAAATCAAGCATTAACTCGATTATAAGTATTTTTTTTGTTAAAAATAATTCTTGAAATATATTGCAATACATATCGCAATACATGCTTTCGCATCGCAATATGAAAATTCCCTGCAATACCCATCCCTACTATGTAAACGAGACCCTTATATCTCCAACATGTAACATTATTTTGTAGGTGAAAACCCTGGACATGGTGATGGAAAGATTTCCTTCCACAGACACTGCTTACAATTAACTGAAAGCTTTATCCGTACATATTTTTTACTATTGTTTGTTTCAACACAGTCAAACTGTAGTGCAAAGAGGGTTGCGAAACAGAGAGACAAATGACCAGTCTTCCTATATGCGAGTGAAGCGAGCAAAATTTGTTT
This sequence comes from Haliotis rubra, assembly GCF_003918875.1. Lineage (NCBI taxonomy): Eukaryota > Metazoa > Mollusca > Gastropoda > Lepetellida > Haliotidae > Haliotis > Haliotis rubra. The sequence goes on from NW_025767075.1 coordinate 542,820, forward strand.
GATGTCAAACTATAATATTGCCACTGTGGAGGAACAGGAGAGTTAACTAAACATACTTGTTCAATCACATATCCACCATATGGAAAGTTCGCAGGAGACAATCATCCTTACCTCCCTTGCTTTCATTCACTATGTCAGAAGTGTTGTTTTTTAGAATACATGTTACGAAATTTCTAACAATAACGATGGCAGATAAGATAAATATTCTTCAACAGTTTAATGGTAAAATTAGGCAATATGATATTTCTTTTTAATTTCTGCTTACTCTTGTTCCTTCACTTCGTTGAACCGGAAGCTGGAAGGGGTGATCATGGTAATGGAGGCCAAGAACGATTTGATATGCCACAAGTGGCGCTTAAATGTTGAATGAAATATATTTTACGTGAGTAGGTATTAAATATGAGCTTGGAAATCTGAGAGCACAACCCTGTGATGAAATGGTTGTCTACCTTTGATGGTGGCAAATTTTATTTTGACATTGAGACTATTTTTCAATCTGAAGCGAGAGAAGTATGTTACCAACCTTTGTTCACACATAGGATGACTGGTCATTTTTCTCTGTTGCGCAACACTATTTGTGCTACAGTTTGCGTGTGGTTCCAGATATCAGTCATGTTTTACACAAACACTTTAAAATACTTCTACCCAGGGCTAATGACTTATACAAATTCTGAGGAAGGGATAACAGACAGAATTTCTACCTCCATCTTAAATATTCCAAGACACAGCACTGCATTTCACAGTGTTTGTTATGGGAACAAATCAGTTTAAATTATCTACTGATCAGATTTTGAAAAGTTGCATGGAATTTCCTTTGTAACAATACGATGGACACTTACATCATGTCACTGTCAGTCTATTGGCAAGACTTCCGCCCATATCCCCCTTAATTTTAACGATAAAGAAAAAAACAAACTCTGAGTGGCATTTTCAGAAGTTGGATGTATCTTTCAGTATGTTCAGATACAATTAAAGAAACACGTTAAAATTCATCCTGATGCTGGACGAGGATATATGTATATATTTTCTGGTGATATAATTTGACAAGAATGAAATATAAGGGGGGATACGGGCGGAAGTCTTTCCAGTCTATTTTCAACTAGTTTATTACCAAGCTTCTTTGTAATGACTGAGCAATTCTCCAAGAATGTCAAATTAAGCTTACATGTCTTTTTAGAAGTTTGGGAAGAGCCATGGCATGAATAGTGGGCATGAGTAACGAGTTTGGGGCCATGGTTTCACGGGATGCAGAAATGTGCTTCTGATTTACCAAATTCTTGAAAAGGAACATAGGTCCTATGGTTATAGTCACTTGCAGTTTAGTACACTACAGTAATACACTTTTTCACAGTACCCTCATATATCATACATGTACGTCCTGCTGAAATTTATTGTCAGGAGTTGCTCTAGTTGGATTTGGAACCCCAGTTTTGTAAAGCTAGGTAAAAACCTGAAGGGTATACAGTCAAATCCCGATGAGTCGAATGCCTGGGCGACCGAATATTATGCATAACTCGAAGTACCTGTCGGTCCCGACCATTCCCTGTTATAGTTGTCATCATTTGAATACCGGCTACACGAATTCGTCTCATAAATACACACGATGACTCGAGAAGGAAATTTGGTCCCATGAGATTAAAACAACAGCAATCTTGTATACATAAGCCGAAGTCAGTCAATGAGAAGTTGATTGGTGTAGCAAACTGATCCAATTAACAAACCAGCCCGGCTCACACCTTTCCGCCATTGACGGGTGAGTTCAAATGGCAGATTAGTGATTTTTTACGGAAATCACTGTCTGTGCTAATCAGACAGGAACTGATAAGGTGTCCCTATTAGTGATATGGAAATCATTAGATAAACAAATGCTTAGGCGGAGGAATTAGGACTGGATCATCTTTTTTTCTACCCTCATAGACATACCTATGTCTTGAATACATTGATAAGTCGAATTTATTACTTGGTCCTCAGCGATTCGACTCATCGGGATTTGACTGTATTTGCAATGTGTATCATAAAAGAAAGCAAAACAATAAGTGCTGAAAGAGTTACCGATTCTGTTGAAGTGTAAAGCATTGACACATCCCTCGTGATATTCCATCCTATACTGTAACTTTAGTCTTTGTACCATTTGAAGACTAGCATGAATCTTCTCACGAAATAAGGATGGAGGTGATCTATTGGTGTAGCCATTTTCCCGATCACGCAAGTCTGACACAGCTCGCCATTTATGACGCGGTCTGATACCATCATCATCAATGTCCATTTCATCCTCACTTTCAGACTCAGATTCTTTCTTCTTGCTGGTGTCGGCAGTTTCATTATCACTGTCTTCAGAGTCACTTGATGATGAATTGCTACGTTCATGCCTTCGTTTCCGTGTTCCGGGGGATCCGGTGTTAGTTTCAGAGTCATCTGCAACAATATTTGTATCACTGACATCATGACTTGGACTAGCAATGGGTGACTCAGTCATATTGGAAGTAGCAACATTTTCACTATCATCGGTGTCATTACAATCACGCATACCTGTGCTTTCGGATGAATCAATGCCAACATCTGAAGTTTCATCAGATTTAGCTTTCACATCTTCCCATTTGACATCACTAACCGATTCACTTTGTGAACAAGCCGCACTGTCATTCAGAGATTCACTGCACTCTGCATCTGACATCTCTTTCGCACTTGTAGTTGGTGACTTCTCCATGTCAATTCCACTGTCATCTTTCTTCAGAGTTCCTAGCGTGAAGTTGTCCCTCGATGTCATGCTGGACTCTGACAAATCATCGCTTGTGGTTGATGTTGGGAGGTTGGATTTGTCGTCAAACTCAACAAAATCGTTCTTGCTCCCTGAGCCACTGCACAGTCCATTTCCTTCTATGTTGTTGTTTGTGCTTGAAACCTCCTGATCTGATGCTTCTGCCATCTTGCAAGATGTTGCAAGACACTTATCAAGACGATTGGATCAACTAATTGGAGACGACGAACGCGATCTCCCTTTGGTTTCCTTTATGTTTTTAAAATATTGCAACTGTCATGATGCCCCGATGATCTCATGCTCTGAAATGCAGAAAGACAAGGTACCGCTGAGCCCATAAACATTAATTTGAAGTGCAAACACTGAATTATATGTGTAGGTAGGTTAGGCGTCTTGAGTGATCAAGCGGCCATATTGGGACATGAATTTACATCCAATAACAAGTTACATGGACCAAAATGTCAAAATAAACAAAACGTTATTGGCTATACTGTCAATGACATTACATGAAATGAAAGGCTAGACCGTGTCTTGTGATGTATTGTTATTAACGAGCGAGAGGTACACGCACACCAATTTATCTCCGACGAACTGCGCAAAGCGTTCTCAGGAAATGTTTCGAAGCTTTCTCAGCTGTGTCGAGATAATCCTTGTTTTCGTCTCGCATTTGGGCAGTGAATGAGAAACCACGAGGCGATTGGTCAAAATTTTACACTCCAATGAAGATAAAATTATCCCGGTTGTGTATGTATTATTGCATTTCAAGTTCTATCGCTATATCTTTAATTTAATTTTGTCACAATTTATATTATTTATTACTGCGCAATACATGTATGATTCTTTTACTGATCTTATATGACTCGTTCTTCGTGTAAATGCAACCGATTGACGGATTCCAACGAGCTTTCCCGAATGACACGAAGCGAACAACATTCGCTCCGTAACTTAAAAAATGGCTGCTGATAGAAGTAAACACTGTTTATCAGCTGTCAAGTTTGTCGCTGAGAATTGAAGAGGTGGTGTGACAGTAGCGTGCTTGAAGCAACAGATCAACACAGGCAAGTCTGTGGATAGAAGAAGACGAAACAATAACTTTAAGATGTCTCTTGAAAACGACAATCCCGGTCGCTTGCTGTCAGCACTTATCAAGGAACTGAAATCACTGGCTTTGAGCAATATTGAATACTTTCAAAATGGGAACCAGAGCCACCATGCTAAATATCACACGTCATTTTGTCTCTTGTACGAATATTTGGACATGGGTATCGAGCCTAACATAGCTGGCCTACTGCCAAGACTGTCTGATTTTGACGTGTCACCGGACCTAAAAGGAAATGGTTACAGAAGTTTGATAAGGATTGTTTATAAATGTTGTTTGCATTTAGCCCAGCTGCTGAGGTATATTGTGGTGAACAGAGATTCAATACTGTTCAGAAGAGCCCACTACTGTAAAGAGGTTGAAGCTTATGTCAGCACCATAGGCCAGCTGAGAGCATGTCTCTATTATGCTAACAAGCTCATCAACTACTGTCAAGATGGAAACCTGTTTGCAGATGAGGAAAATCTGAATGAAAATATTGCAGAGCAATTGATGGAGGAAGTTGAGATGTTAAATCAAGATTGTTTTTATGGTCGTTGTCTTGGATTCCAGGTGAGTACATACTTAATTTGTTCATGAATGTACTCCCAACCGAACTCAAATTTAGGCTCACTTTCAATTTCAGTTTTACTTGGTAATTCCATTTTTTACATTCAAAACAATGTGTGATGGTATTCCCATGGTATTGGCACCAAGTAAATAAAAGATCCTATGAACAAGATGAAATGAGAATGTATTGTCTACTTGATTTGTGAATATGTATTTTTTGTTCACCATATACATGAAGTTGTTACACATACAGCTTGTCAGTAATGGCTTATATGATCATGTAAAATTACAAACAGTGGTTTCCTTTTAGCAAGTACATGTACAGACTTATATTAAACCAAACATGCTAAAAGGAAACTACAGTTTGTAAGTTTGCATGATCATATATAAGCCAATACTGACAAACTGTATGTGTAACAACTTCATGTATTGCATGAGTTACTAATACAAGAATCTCTATCGAAACATTGCACTCACAAAATAAAAGAAGTTGTTATCCAAAAAGTTTGTCAGTATTGTACTTCCCAACTTCTAAAATGCCACTCAAACTCAAAGAAGTAATATATAATCCTGTGCTGTGAATTTGGATGTTGTCTATCATGTTTATTTGCCATTTTCATGTGCCATATCATTTTTAACATAAACAGAGTACTGAGCATGCTCCTGATAAAGAGCAAAATGATAAACAAAGTCTATAAGATGTATTTGCTGTACAAAGCATATAAATCAAGTTACATCATGTTTGGAGTAAGAAACAAGTTCTGTATATTCTGTATGAACATAATAATAAATATGTTATATGCTGTGAAGTAGTAAAACAAACATGTCAAACAGGTTCTTAAAACATATTCATTTGTTTATATAATTAGACTTTAGCTATGTTGGTGTAATATGTGGTGTGATGTGGGGTCACACAAAAGTGTCATTGTCATTGGCTGAGAAACATGGGGTGAGGCCAGGTAGATTACATCACCCGGAGAATGACCAGAGGTCAGTGTTACATAATAACCTTCAACCTTCTGAGCAAATCTGCTACATATGGTCTCACTGTCACAGGCTTCTCATACTCATTCTTTAGATGATTAATTGCTGTGTAAACAAGAAGCATGTGTAAACATTTTATTAGGTTTCACCAACATACACCAAATGTTATATTGTGTTAATCTCAAAATGTTAGGGACTTGCTGAAAGTTACACTAATGCACCCTCTAACTTGCTCTCTGATAGTATCAAGGACTCCAAGTTTTCAAAGGGTCCAGTGGAAAACAAACAAACAAATGAATTCTTTTTCAAAGGAGATCCTTCTTGGGGTGCTTATAAACATTTAAATGTCCATGTAAAATTCCTACAACAGTTGTATCTATATTTTGAATAAAATATTTACAAAATATTTCCAGTGAAAAAACAAGCAAACAAATGAAGTTACAAGCAATTTAAAATGGTGGCCATGACAATGAAGTCTTGATGATTAAATAAGCATACATGTTAACTGACCAGATAATTTAAGAGGGAAATTTGGACCAATAGAGGCTACTCCGTGTTCTTGTCTTGAATCACTGTCTGTCATCATTATCATCAATATGATAAATTGTGTTTATGTTTTATGTGACATACTGACCAGTAAAATATGTCTGACTGTGGTCATTAAGTTATGTTGGTCCGGGTGTCCATTAGACATGACCCGTGAAGATCCGGGTTAGAACTGATCTCAGTACCCATGCTTGTCATAACGAGGCGACAAATGGGGTCAGGTGGTGTGCGGAACAAAAGTCTTCGAAAAACGTACCGAAAAAATCCTAAATTTGGCTAGGAAAAAAAGATCAAAGACATATCTAAATATTTAATAAGTCCTTTTAATCACCCTTTGTATGTGAGTACTTCATGTTTTTATGAGCATCATTGAAAAAAGATGAAAGATCAAATTATCTATTTAATAACCCATATGTGTGAGTTATCAATGTTTTTCTTAAATCTTTGACCTCAAGGTTGATGAATAAATAGGCTTTTATTACATCAGGACTTTTTTTTCTGGAATCCTTTTTTTCTGGTACTTTTTTACCGTGGACTTTTTTTCCAAGGACTTTTTTTCCTACAATCGGTAGGCTCGCTGACTTGCTTGACACATGTCACCGTATCCCAGTTGCATAGATCAATGCTCTTGCTGTTGATCACCGGATTGTCTGGTACAGACTCGATCATTTAAAGACCACCGCCATATACCTGGAATATTGCAGAGTGCAGCGTAAAACCAAACTGACTCACTCACCATTAGACATGTGTACAGTATACCGACTGACCTCTTCTAATTATCTGTCCCTGCACTGAAGATTCAGTAATGAAGCACTCTATGTACCACAACAAATAACCACAGGTGTTTGTGTATGATAATGAAAGTAGCATGTAGGTATTTCCTTTACATTAATATACATTATCAGATTGGCAGACGAAGTAGTCGCTTGTAACATTGCTGATGCTAAAGTATATTTTTTCATCATATTAATATCATTATCCACCTAGGCACCATCTAACGTGTTATTGAAAGCCTGCCACCTGGTACACAGCACATGATGCAGTTCAACATTGTTTCTGGGAAATACTCAGTCTGTGTCAAAGGGGATGTGAAAGGTTGCAATGAAACTGTAAAATAACATGATAAATTGCTTGAATTAGATATATTGGACCCAGATATCTATTATGCATTTATCATGATCTCCAATTAAATATATCATTGCTGTTAAAATGGCAATGATCCAATGTTTATACACAGTCACTCACTGACTGGTATTAAGGGACCATGATCATGTTTATCTATCTAACGTGGGTGGACATGTGAGGGATGGTCAGTGTGCCACAGTTATCATATATCCACATGTATATAATATAGGCCATCAGTGTCAGTACAGAGATACTGTATCTAGAGATCAACCAGAAGCTATTTCAGTTCATTATGTGTTTATGTTTACTGTATGATTAATCCATATGTTGAACATGTTGACGTGAAATGGAAATAGAAAAAGGGAAAAAAGTTTTTAATCATGTTTAAAGAACAATAAAAACCTGGTTATATTTAGGGATGAAACAGGGGCGGTGGGGTAGCCTAGTGGTTAAAGTGTTGGCTCGTCACGCCGAAGATCTGGGTTCGATTCCCCACATGGGCACAATGTGTGAAGCCCATTTCCCCGCCGTGATATTGCTGGAATATTGCTAAAAACGACGTAAAACTAAACCCAGTCAGTTAGGGATGAAACAGTATACTGCGATATTAGTAGAACCGCAGTATTTTGTCCTCAGTTCAGTAAACCGTAATGCAATCCAAAAATTTGGTATTTTCTTTTTTTGTACCGACATTTTATTAACCTTTTCAAACCTTTTCTAAAATGTCTAGAAACTGAATCATTTTGTCAAAATCTATGCATATTTTAGCTAGACTGCTCTTGTCAATTTTCTGCATTATGATCATATCTCATATACCGAACCGAAGGCCTTGTACCGTTAATACGAACCGTACCATGGTAAGAGTGTACCATTTCACCCCTAGTTATATTGTGTGTTATATGATAAAAGTGATTTGCTGTTATCATCATAACATAACAGTTCACTCATTGAGTTTCCTGGAAGATGATATTTAGCATCATTTCCTGCAGATTGTAGTTTGTACTGTTGATGGGGAAGTAGTTTTTATTTCAAGCAACTTCCATCGGCAGTCAAATTGTTTATTCTATTATTCTATCAAAATTGGATTGTTTTAAGTTACTTTGTTATGATGTATCTTAGCACTGCCCTTTAACATGGTGTTCCATGTAACAATTCAACTCGTTAAGCCTCTTCCTACTTTATGGCACTGTTATCGGTTGAATACAGGTCAATTTAACCATGCCATCATATGCTGATATATGTTATCTATATTTACATAAAAGAGAAACATATTTCTTCCTATTTGCTATTTTTTTTCTGACTTTGCTGAAACATTGGCTTCAAGCCTTTGAGCAGGTCAAGATACGTCACTGATCAAAGTGAACTGTTATCAGCTGCAACTGACATTTTCTTGCAATGCTTCACAACAAATCTTATTACAATTAAGGCCAGACCAATTATATTTCTTGTTTTACGGATTTTTGTTCTCTGAAAACCTAAATCACCAGTGAAAGCAAAAACCCACATGAGTTCCCTCGTTAACTCTTTTGGTTTGTTTAGATCAACTAAAAATATGTTGAGTGAGTTTAGATTTCACACTGATTTCAAGAGTATTTCTCTTATATCACATTAACATTAGGAATTTCTTATTTGACCGGGAAAAATTAACTTTTATTTTTTTTCTTATTCTTATTATTTATTGGAAAAATACAAAAGGCGGATCTGTAAAACAAGAAATAACGGATCCGGCCTAATGCAGACTTTGAACTTTGTTGTAGTGTGACAGCTGCACAGTTAAAACAGTAAAACAAAATGTGAAATTAATTGATGTTTACTGTATATTGACCATTCACACGACCACAACTCCGAGCATGATCTATGATGATTATAAACATGAACCTCTACATGCTGAACAAGATGGTACCAGTAGCACTGGAAAGGAAAAACTTATCCGTGTATATATTTCAGCAATTTATTATGTTTCACATAGTAACATGTCATCCATGGTTATTAATCATCTTTGAAGGTTTTCCCCGGCAAATGGATTATAATCTGTTGTATTATGTTATGTTAGACTGACCTTTTGTTCAGTGACCCAGGGTGACATTGAGTGAAACACTATAATTGCAAGAAAGTAGGACACACATTTAAATCATGCCGTGTTACACATTAAATCCAAAGGGCACACCCCAACATCTTATGAAGTGATCTCTAGCACACTAGAAAATGAACTCGCGGCCATCCCCAGTACTAAATACAAAGTTCCTATGTGGTCAAGTAAGTGGTTTGAGTCCCGGCAGTGTCACACATAAGCAGATGTTACTTGTTGTTTCCCGGCCTGACAGTGACACTTGGTGTTAAGAGAATAAACAGAGGATTGGTTGTCCTGGTCTTTTATGTGTGAGTGGAGTGTGCATGGTGTCTCAGTGAGGAGTAACACTATAATATCAGCCTTGTCCAAGCATCACACACGCACACATGGCTTTGCAGGTGCTTCATCAACCGCCTCCGTGGTGTAGTGGTTAGAGCGTCCGCATGGAGAGCAGAAGGTCGCGGGTTCGATCCCGGACGGCGTCATACCAAAAGACGTTAAAATATGGTACTTGTTGGTCGCTGCCTGGCGCTCGGCATTAATGGGTACAACAAGGACTGGTCGGCTCGGAGTCAGTATGATGTGTCTGAGTGGGGTATTCATGCTTCACTGTGGCATGGTATCTCAGTGGGCTAGCACTATAAAACCAGCTTAAGTCTGGGCTAGTACAAGCAGCCACACATACACATACACACGCATGCACGTGGTCATATGAGCGAAATATTCTCAAGCACGACGTTAAACCCCATATCACCTCACCTCACAGGTGCTTCATCATGATGTTGCCTCACCTCATCAGGCCTGCTACTACTTCTACTTATGATTATTTTGCAAGGTTTGAGAGACCTGGTAGTTAAGTCCCAAACACATGGTTATGATGAACTATGTTCCTGGTGTTTTAGGGCACATGTAGAAATTGAAGTGGACCCAACAAAATAACTTTTGATGATGTGTATTATACAATGTCATTTGGACTAAACAGTACAAACACATGGTAATAGAGCACATGTACACCGTTAAATGGAAGGGAGCAAAATTGTCTACTGCTGGTGGGTAGTGTTGGGAATTGGTTAAGATATCATAATTGATGATTGGTTCATTACATCCCATCGATCATCAAAAATAATTGGTTTGCGCCATTTATAAAATTTTCCTGTTATGTTTATTAATGCACACAAAAAAACATGTAGTTCTTTGGTGTTTTTAGCAAATTGAACTAAATGGATTTGCAAATTTCACATCTTTAAAGCATGACTAGAATGTTAGGAACATAAACCTCCTGGAGTCTTTAAAATAAATTCAATCATGACTTGGAACAAGTGTGTAGTGCTTATGAAATATAAATTTAATGACACAGACAAAAACCAACCTTGTGAAAATATTGTTAATGCAAACAAGTGTTCCAAAATTGTTTGTGTTCGATTATGAGAAAACATGATCACTTTTTTGGTCGTTTAGTCCCTGCGTCCAATCTTCGATTATTCATTTAATCGGACCACCACTACTGATGGGTCGAAGTCAAACAATGTTGAAGATGAATCCATGTAAAATGTATTCTTATTGAAACACAGAGGTACTAGACGGCACACCAGAGCATTGTAATTAGTGTCCTGTGTCAAACTGAAGCAAAACATTTCCAACCCAGGTGTGCTTCCATTTAGTGGCTACAGACTGGACTTTATTGAATATACATGATATAGATGTGACAGAATAGTCATTCTTCAGCAACACATGCTCTCACCATCCAGACACACGTACTGGTTCACTTGCTTTACATGCTACAAGCAGAATGGAATAGTCATTCTTCAGCAACACATGCTTCTTTGAGTTGCGTTCCAGAAGTCGGGAAGTACTATATTGACAAACTTTATGGAAAATAAGTTGTATTATTTCATGAGTTGTCAAGCAGGAAAAACTATACAAGAATCTGTATCGAAATATTGCAAGAAGTTACTTTTCATAGTTTGTCAATATAACAGATGCTTGTCGTAAGAGGAAACGACCCATGCTAAGAAGATGTTAAACAGTCTGACTCACTGGCTTGGTTGATCGATACAGGATCCATGCTCATGATGGTGCTTTCTGGAATGTCCTGTCCAGATGCATGTATTTATAGCTGGAATATTGATAAGAGTGACATTAAAAAACAGCCAACAAGCAACCAACCAACATATCAAGCACATCATTTGTATACATTTTACCATTTCTTGCATAAGACTTAGAGTCCTTGTACACCCCTGCATTGGGGAGGATGCAACATGCCCACACAGGACATGTCCTCAGTTCATGGTGAAGTTTGTTGGGGTATATGGCTGCCACTTTTATCAGTATTCTCAATATCATCTGGGGTGGGGTGGGGTGGGGTCATGGGATGGCACATCTTAATTCATGATGACACTGCTTTGGGAGAAAACTTTGAGTACTAGTTTCAGACTAGCCATCTCTGCAGACCATTTATGTAGTCCTTCTGTCAGTCTTGACTCATAATTACACGAATCTGCTATGAGTACAATTACAACATCATTTAGATGTCCTATATGATGTTGCTGGAATGATGCTAACGGGGTAAAACCAAACTCAGTTCAGTCAGTCTGTCAGTCATGAGATAATTACATACTGTAGTCCTCTGCTGAGTAAGATTACAACATCAATATGTCTATATTTACTAACTGGTTTCTTCCAGAGTCATTCATTTGATTTCTATTTTTACTAATGCCTTTCTGAACATTTTTGCAGTTCTGTGACTCAATGCAGCGTCCTCTTCATGCTGTTGCCATAGCAATGGCATCTTTCTCTGAGGGTTATCAAGAAAACTCGCAGGTGATGCAGCTAGCCACCTCCCTTGTTAGCAGTGGGAAGTATTGGATGAACCCTGAACTCCGAGCACAGCAGGTTAGTGTGGGAGGCAGCCATGAGGTATCAAGTACGTAGGTATCATGAAATCCCTGCTAAATAGAGCTGTGACGATATATCGTAGTATCGATAATCGTAATACTTTATCTGACAATAAATATATCGACACATTTTTTCGTATCGTGATATGTATCGTTGACCTTAAAATTGTTAATTTTCATTAGATATTGACGGTTATGTCAAAATTTCTTGCTATTAAAATGTGATTTTTAAAAGAAAATAACTAAAGAAGCATATTGTGATATGCCTCGAAACGAATCATATCGTTCCAAGATATCGCGATACATATCGTATCGTGAAATTTCTGTATTGTCACACCTCTACTGCTAAATGCTGATCTGTAGCTATGACATCATAGTGGACAGACACGTGCCATTACCCTTTGTTCACGGTGTATTAATCCACAAGACAGAGGACAGAGAAGTGATTTTCCATTATTCCTGGGTTACTGAAGACATGAAATGGTGTATTGTGTTACATGGGTGTAGCAGTTCACGAAACAAAAGTATCATTTTGTCAAGTATCATTTTAAAGTGAAAATACTAATTTAGTTTGGATATAGCAGTTGTCGGCATAAAGAAGAGTAAAGAAATGGAATTTGACGTATCATTTTGTGTAAAAAGGCTGGTAACACAACAAAACTGGCATCATGGTGTTTATTTAGTACTGGGGCCCCATCAGTGACAATATCCAACTTGATACCAGTTTTCTGAGTTACAAGCCCTTGTGATTTTGTGTCCTTTGCTTTTTGAGGCATCTGCCCATGAGAGAGATCGAGACAAATGAAAATGCAAGGACAAAATTGGAGAAAGGTGCATAGCCTTCTGTTTGGAAAAATTTAAATCAGTATTAATCGGAATTTCACATTTTTTACAACAGTACTACAATAAAGTATTGTATATTTTAAAAATAATGTGTATTTCTATGTTGAAATGAATGTTTTACTTTCAAATTTGAAAAGCCTTTACATGTTGCAATCTTACAAGTGTGATGGTCTTCTTGTCAATTTGACTTAGCACTAGCTGATGTTGATGTGCATGGATAAGTGTAAGATCATTGAGCGAAGATTCAACAGCTGTGTCATTGTGTGGTAATGCTCTGTCAATTGCTGGTAATCTGCCAACCACTATAGAGAAACAGAGATGGTCTGCAAGTCAGCTATCAACCATGACTTAGGGCCTTGTGTTGACGTCTCTGCTGATTGGCACACAGAAAGAATGTGTCATGGGCTATTCCTTTTTGCTTATTTTGGAAAGCTGATATAAAAAAAGGATATTAATCATTGCTGATAAATGTATAGACTACTTTGAAATGTGTTTCCTTGCAGGTTGTTTACACAACTCGGACAGCAGACGTCAAGTTTTGCAAAGCATTCTGGGGGATCACTGAAACTGAAATAATGAAGGTATGACCTTGACATCACTTGTTTGATAAAGGTGTCTACTCTGAAATATTGCATATTGTAATTAAGAAGCTGTATAGCCATATCCGCCCTTGTTGATAAAATCGACTTCAAGTTGTGGACTGCGAATATAAGGCAGGAAATTCAGGAAAAAGGCAGGGCTTTTACTTAAATTGAAAAAAGGCTCAAACAACATTTTTCAGTTTCCATCACTTTCCTTGAACCCAAGAAAACAGACTTTATAGATCTTTTGTTAATGTACATGTATGAGAGATTTCTAAATGTAGTTTATCAGTACCTCTAGTCTCGTTGCTAATATACTAGCATATCCATGGAAATATGAGTAACATTTTGTTTTCTTGTCATTCCCCACATTTCTTCAGTTAATGTTGTTATTTGTGCGATAGAGGTGCTTCTTTATTCAACTGGGGGCGGTGGGGTAGCCTAGTGGTTAAAGTGTTCATTCATCACGCCGAAGATGCGAAGGGTTTGATTCCCCACATAGGTGCAATGTGTGAAGCCCATTTCTGGTGTCCCCCGCCCGCGATATTGCTGGAACACTGATAAGCAGCATAAAACCATACTCACTCTTTTTTCTACAGCATATCATTGAGAGAGAAGGATATCCAGAAGGAACTCCTGATAAGATTTGATACTGAGTAGAGAAGGCTCCATATTAAACAGCAGGATTACAGGTTTATGGAATGTAGGCATGACCTGGACATATTCCTGTGTTGCAGTCATTGCCGTCCCTGGTGTGTCCACCAGTTCAGGTGAACGAGGTTATCTCCCTTGGGCCAGATTCCTTTGAAATGCCCACAGCAGACGGGTCTGACATTGTTGTGATCACACCCCCATGTTCCCACACTGGCCCAGGACACGTGCAAGTCAGACTCATCTCATCAATCATCAGGGAGGGGCAGGTAAGGAAACTTCCAGGCTGATGGCGATTGTCCATCTTAAACTTGCTTAATGTGATCAATGTTCTATTGGGTACATCTATAGAGATACTTGCCTTGGTTTGCAATATTTCTACCTCTATGCTTGACAGTGGTTTACGTCGCTCAGGCAAGGCACACTTGTCTACGTCTTCCTGAGGCAAGGGAGTTAACTTACTGTAAATGTCCAGTTTCTTCCCTTGCTGAACTAGCCTCTAGGTTTGTTGCTCGATAGAGCCAGTAATGGCTGTTAAGAGTTATGTCCCTTGTGTGTCCCAATATACCCATGAAGGTCCGGGTTAGAATATTGATCTTCAGTAACCCATGCTTGTCGTAAGAGGCCACTAACGGGATCAGGTGGTCAGCCTCGCTGACTTGGTTGACATATGTCATCGGTTCCCAATCGCGCAGATCACTGCTCATGCTGTTGATAACTGGATTGTCTGGTCCAGACTCGATTACTTACAGACCGCTGCCATATATCTGAAATATTGCTGAGTGCGGCGTAAAACTAGATTCACTTTCTGACTCACTGTGACCCGATTCTTCCTCATAGGGCTGGGACGGGTAACCCGGATGCCCGGGTCGGGTGGATAATGAGTTGCACCCGGGTACCTATCTCAGTACCCGGACCCGTTATGATCATGTGACTAATAGGTTAAACAATGTAATATGTTATTTTTTCATGATTTAAAGGTTGTATTGTGTTTGAAGATTTAGACATTATTTACAATCACTCTTTTTGAATATAATACATGGTTAACACATTGAAAGAAAACAATGAGCCTTCGGGCTGAAGAATATATTGCCCTTTCTTACAAATTTGGCGTCAGGAATTAACATATCGGGTATCCGGGTAGGGTAGGGTAATAAGGGGTGGGGTGCCGGGTAGAAAATCGGGATGGGACCCGTCCCAGCCCTACTTCCTCACTGGCCATTTGCATTGGCTGTAAAAACATGATGGCACTGAAACAAGACATGTTCTGTTCAAGAAAATGAAAAATAAGTTGCTTAGTTACCAGAGGCACAAGATTTGATCAAGAATGATTTTATGTCAGAATAAAAAGTATGTTCAAGAATATTTATGCATTTTGTAGCATGTGTGAAAACAACTGAAATAATTACCAAATGCATTTGAGCACTTTAGTTAACAAGTCGAATAAGAAATTTGGAAAATTGGTGGCGTACATCTTTTGACATACACATCCTGAAGTTGTTGGCGAACTGATTGGCGATATGAATTCATAGTTTGTATCGGGCTTAGCTGTTGCCAATCATGCATTGTTGACAGGTGAACTGTTATCTCCCTTGGGAAGATGGATGTGATGTCATGATTTCATAGCCTTGTCTGTATCGGTAGCACTGGTATTTTTGACATAGATTTATGAAGCTGACAATGTTATCAACTAAGAATGGAATGGCATCTATAGAAAGTGGAGGAGCTGCTCAGCCACATGCAACTACATCAAACCTGTCTGACACACTTTTGGGGAAAGTGTAGATATCGATATGTCTTGACACAGGAAGAATGGGGAATATGTAGTGTAGATAGAACATGATATGTCTGACACAGGGAAGATTTGGAATTGGGTTGGATTACGATTTACATGGGACATTATATGTCTGCCATGTAGATAGTTACTGATATGTCTCACACAGGGAAGATTCCCATATGTAGTGTAGACAGTTGGATATGTCTGACACAGGGAAGATTTGGAATTGGGAATATCTGTATGTCTGACACAGGGGAAGATAGTTAATACGTTCAGCTGAACACAGGAAATTTGTGGGAATATGTATGTAGATAGTTACGCGATATCACACTATTCTGGGAAGATTTGAATTGGGAATATATGGTGTAGATGGGTTCTGATATGTCTGACACAGGAAGATTTGGAATTGGGAATATGTAGTGCAGATTCACGATATGTCTTGACACAGGAAGATTTGGAATTGGGAATATGTCACAGGCCAGATTTGGAATATGTCCTAGGGAATATGTGTGAGATAGTTACGATATGTCTGGACACAGGGAAGATTTGGAATTGGGAATATAGTGTAGATAGTTACTGATATGTCTGACACAGGGAAGATTTGGAATTGGGAATATGTAGTGTAGATAGTTACGATATGTCTGACACAGGGAAGATTTGAATTGGGAATATGTAGTGTAGATAGTTACGATATGTCTGACACAGGGAAGATTTGGAATTAGGAATATGTAGTGTAGATGGACACAGGAAGATTTGGATTGGGAACATGAAAGTGCAGATGTCACCATATGTCCGACACAGGGAAGATTTGGAATTGGGAATATGTAGTGTAGATACGATATGTCTGACACAGGAAAGATTTGGAACTTGGAATATGTGGTGCAGATAGTTACGATATGACACAGGAAGATTTGGAATTGGAATATGTAAGTGCAGATATGTCTCATATGTCTGACACAGGAAGAAAGAATTGGGAATATGTGGTGTGAATACGACACATGGATGTCTGACACACACACAGATTTGGGAATATGTGGTGAAGATAGATATATGTCTGACACAGGAAGATTTGGAATTGGGAATATGCAGTGACACAGGAAGAGTTGAATTGAACATGTCTGACACAGGAAGATTTGGAATTGGGAATATGTAGTGTAGATAGTTCACGATATGTCTGACACAGAGGGAAGATTTGGAATTGGGAATATGTGGTGTGAATAGTTCACGATATGTCTGACACAGGAAGATTTGGAATTAAGTGTAGATAATATGGAACATGGAAAGATATGGACATATGGAAGATTTGACTGGGAATATGTGGTGTAGACACAGGAAGATTTGGAATTGGGAATATGTAGACAGATAGTTACGATATGTCTGGACACAGGGAAGATTTGGAATTGGGAATATGTCCTATCAAGTGACAGATAGTTCACGATATGTCTGACACAGGGAAGATTTGGAATTGGGAATATGTGCAGTGAATAGTTACGATATGTCTGACACAGGAAGATGGAACATGGAGTCACCATATGTCCCATCGCGGAAGACTGATATGTCTGACACAGGAAGATTTGGAATTGGGGAATATGTGGTGTGGAATAGTCACGACATGTCTGACACAGGAAGATTGGAATTGGGAATATGTGGTGTGAAGATAGTTTCACGATATGTCTGACACAGGAAAGATTTGGAACTGGGGAATATGTAGTGGTAGATAGACACACATGTCTGACACAGGAAGATTTGGAACTTGGGAATATGTCAGTGCAGTGTGAATGGATTACGATATGTCTGACACAGGAAGATTTGGAATTGGGAATATGACAGTGAAGATGGAACACGATATATGTCTGACACAGGAAGATTTTGGAATTGGGAATATGTAGTGTAGATAGTTCTGATATGTCTGACACAGGGAAGATTTGGAATTGGGAATAACAGTGCAGATAGTCACTGATATGTCTGACACAGGGAAGATTGGAATTGGGAATATGTGTGCAGATAGTCACGATATGTCTGACACAGGAAGATTTGGAATTGGGAATATGTAGTGTGAATGAGTCACGATATGTCTGACACAGGGAAGATTTGGAATTGGGAATATGTAGTGTAGATGGATTCACGATATGTCTGGACACAGGAAAATTTGGATTGGGAATATGGGTAGATAGTTACGATATGTCTGGACAAGTGGATAGATTTGGAATTCGAATACAGGAAGATTTGGAATGTCTGACACAGGAAGTGGAATTGGGAATATGTAGTGGATATGGTTCACGATATGTCTGACACAGGAAGATTTGGAATTGGGAATATGTAGTGTAGATAGATTCGACATGGTCTGACACAGGGAATTTGGACAGTGTAGATAACACAGACATGTCTGGACACAGGAAGATTTGGATTGGGAATATAGGTGTAGATGGTTACGATATGTCTGACACAGGAAGATTTGGAATTGGGAATATGTAGTGTAGATAGATTCTGATATGTCTGACACAGGAAGATTTGGAATTGGGAATATGTAGTGTAGATAGTTCTGATATGTCTGACACAGGAAGATTTGGAATTGACACAGGAATATGTGGAGATAGATACGATATGTCTGACACAGGAAAGATTTAGGAATTGGGAATATGTAGATAGATGGAACACGATATGTCTGACACAGGAAGATTTGGAATTGGGAATATGTAGTGTAGATGGATACGATATGTCTGACACAGGAAGATTTGGAATTGGGAATATGTGGTGTGAATAGATAACGATATGTCTGACACAGGAAGATTTGGAACTGGGAATATGTAGTGTAGATAGCCAACGATATATGTCTGACACAGGGAAGATTTGGAATTGGGAATATGTGGTGTAGATAGTTACGATATGTCTGACACAGGGAAGATTTGGAATTGGGAATATGTGGTGTAGATAGTTACGATATGTCTGACACAGGGAAGATTTGGAATTGGGAATATGTGGAATATGTAGATAGTTACGATATGTCTGACACAGGGAAGATTTGGAATTGGGAATATGTATGTATATGTCTGACACAGGAAGATGTCTGACACAGGAATAGTTCACGATATGGACACAGGGAATGGGAATGTGGTGTAGATAGTTACTGATATGTCTGACACAGGAAGATTTGGAATGACACAGGAATATGTGGTGGAACATGTAGATAGTTCACGATATGTCTGACACAGGAAGATTTGGAATCGGGATGTGGTGTGAATAGTGAATGACATGTCTGACACAGGAAGATTTGGAATGGGAATATGGTGTAGATAGTCACGATATGTCTGACACAGGAAGATTTGGAATTGGGAATATGTGGTGTAGATAGTCTGACATATGTCTGACACAGGGAAGATTTGGAATTGGGAATATGTAGTGTAGATAGTTCACGATATGTCTGACACAGGAAGATTTGGAATTGGGAATATGTAGTGTAGATAGTTCACGATATGTCTGACACAGGGAAGATTTGGAATTGGGAATATGTAGTGTAGATAGTTCACGATATGTCTGACACAGGGAAGATTTGGAATTGGGAATATGTAGTGTAGATAGTTCTGATATGTCTGACACAGGGAAGATTTGGAATTGGGAATATGTAGTGTAGATAGATATGTCTGACATAGGAAGATTTGGACATTGGGAAATGATGTAGATTGATATATGTCTGACATTGGGAATTGGGAATATGTAGTGTAGATGGATTTACGATATGTCTGACACAGGGAAGATTTGGAATTGGGAATATGTAGTGTAGATATTCTTAATGTCTGACATATGTCTGACACAGGGAAGATTTGGAATTGGGAATATGTAGTGTAGATAGTTACGATATGTCTGACACACAGGGAAGATTTGGAATTGGGAATATGTAGTGTAGATAGTTACGATATGTCTGACACAGGAAGATTTGGAATTGGGAATATGTAGTGTAGATGTAGATATGTCTGACACAGGAAGATTTGGAATTGGGAATATGTAGTGTAGATGTTACGATATGTCTGACACAGGGGAAGATTTGGAATTGGGAATATGTAGTGTAGATAGTTACGATATGTCTGACACAGGGAAGATTTGGAATTGGGAATATGTAGTGTAGATAGTTACGATATGTCTGACACAGGGAAGATTTGGAATTGGGAATATGTAGTGTAGATAGTTACGATATGTCTGACACAGGGAAGATTTGGAATTGGGAATATGTAGTGTAGATAGTTACGATATGTCTGACACAGGGAAGATTTGGAATTGGGAATATATGTAGATATGTCTGACACAGGGAAGATAGTGTAGTGTAGAGTTCTGATATGTCTGACACAGGGAAGATTTGGAATTGGGAATATGTAGTGTAGATAGTTACGATATGTCTGACACAGGGAAGATTTGGAATTGGGAATATGTAGTGTAGATAGTTACGATATGTCTGACACAGGGAAGATTTGGAATTGGGAATATGTAGTGTAGATAGTTACGATATGTCTGACACAGGGAAGAATTGGGAATATGTAGTGTAGATAGTTACGATATGTCTGACACAGGGAAGATTTTAAGTATGGAACATTTAGTGTAGAAAGTACTGAAGTGACAGGTCTGGAAGTTCACTCCAGATTTCAGTGTAGCTCAGATCTTTATGTACAGTGAGTACACAGTGATAGGTTAACATGCTGATGTTGTAGGAATATCACCTGAAGCAGCCTCCGAAGTCAAGAAATGGCCGTCCAGCCCCAAAGCTGGCTCCCAGAGCTCCTGGCCTGCTGGTCCACTGTCATGGGGGAGGATTCGTGGCTCAGTCATCCAAGTCACATGAGGTAACAAGACTTGATGGCTAAAGTGCCGTATTTCTCTAAGTATAATTGGCACCAAGTATAATGCACAACCCCTCTCTAGGGGATTCAGTATTTCGGAAGGTGAAATATTTCAAGTTTTACATGCAGACAAATAAAAATTACATCATATGCCTTCAGCGAATTCAGGTATCAACAAACATATAAACTTGGTGAATAAAGAATTGAAATTTGAGATAAAATACCACTAGGTTGGTTGCTTATTAGTAATAGAAGATTATATGGCGCTCATCCAGGGTCGTTGCCTGCTCACAGTGCTAAGTACATTACTATCCCCGGTCATAGGACACTATCATACTTTCCGATACTTTTTCAACTCCCTGGGGAGTATACAGCCATGCTGCATGTTAGGTGCAATGAACTAAACACTCACAGGTACCAATTTTACAGCTGGGTGAACTGAGACAATTTGGATCTAAGTATCTTGTCCAAGGATACTATGCAAATGTGCCCACTCGGGACCCGAACCTAGGTGCCTCCACCGGGGATCGAACCTGGGCCTTTAGCGTGATAGGCACTATTGTGCTCCACTTATTATTGAATGTTTGCATGGAACTGACACATATTCTGTTACTGACAAGATGTCCAAATAGGAAAACAGGGGCTAAGTTATGTCATATACCCTGAAGGGGCGGTGGGGTAGCCTAATGGTTAAAGCGTTGACTCGTCACCCCGAAGACCCGGGTTCGAATCCAAACATGGGCACAATGTGTGAAGCCCATTTCTGGTGTCCTCCGCCGTGATGTTGCTGGAATATTGCTAAAAGCGGCGTAAAAACCAAACTCAGTCAGTCAGTCAGTCATATACCCTTAAATTGGTTCATGCAAAATTATGATGTGATATGAATAAATGATAACCCAAATTCATTAAATAATCAGTAAATTATGTTTAACTCACACTTTAAGATGGATCAAATTAGTTGCAGAAGCCTGCAACAGGCTCTATAATTAATCTGAATTTTGTCATCGTTCAGTATCCTGGTGTTGGTATCTGGCTGCAACTCTTTGTTTTCACCTGCATGTCCAATATGCAGTTTACCTTTAGAAGAAAAGGTATCAGTATATGGGAATAACTTGTGATGGATTTCCACAGCAGAATGTTTGTAGTTTGAGAACCAGTCATTCCTCCGATTGTTCCAGGTGTACCTGCGCCACTGGGCCAAGGAGCTGAACGTACCCATACTGTCCATAGACTACTCCCTGGCACCTGAGTTCCCCTTCCCCCGCGCCCTGGAGGAGTGCTTCTACGCCTACGCATGGGCCACGCAGAACTGTGACAAGCTGGGTATGTTTGCCTGTTGTTTGGTGTACCACAGCAATATTCACACAATATGACACAGATCTGTGAACAAGTCCAAACATGCAATTTATTGATGCCCGTGGGCAGTAATCAGCATGGTTGAAACGAGATGTGTACTGTACAGTGAATCAAATCACTGACAACCTGATACAGTTAACCAACCCTTGTGACAACTACAAATAACTACACACCTGTAACTCTATGAGCTTGCAGAGTGGGAGATGTGTGATAATATTTTCCTTTCTGACTCAAGCTTCAGTTAATGAATTAATCAATAGTGATTTTGTAGAAATTTAAAAATTTTTATTTTTGTTATGTGTACTAATCATGTACAGTGTCAACATAACCTCTGGCAGAAGTTTCTCCCACTGGGTAAACATGTATTATGTTTCAGAAATAATCATTTTTCCTTATCCTGACTCATGATCTTTGCTTATCTCCCTTTCCCTTTCGAATGGTAGTGGAACATATGAATCCCTTGAAGTTCCCGAAGTGGACGTACAATACTCACCCACGAGTTACCTCCCTTCCTCTTTCCCGAGCGCAAACGTACCATGTGACGTGCCCAGACTTGTCACTCTCTCCCTTTTCGCCCAAGCGGATGGTTGGGCGAGCACTGAGTCCCGTATACGGCAATCTATCATTTATATTTAGGCCTATTCTTCTAAATTAAGCTGTGTATGGTTTTTGTTATAATTACAATGTAATATTTGTACAAATTTGTTGAAATTTATTGACTTTGAGTCGTGTTTTCATCGTGTTGTAACTTTGTTTACAATTCATGAAATTGTGTTGTGTGTGTAAACACAGGTTGTCGCTGGCTGATCCTCACCCCCAATGTCCATCATGTACAGATCCATGTTCATCCACCTTGTGTTGTAGCTACTGTGTTGATTTAACTGAATTACAGTTTAATCAATATCTGTCTTATGTTTATAGACGTGCCATGGATCGGGTGAAAAAGACATCTCTAGTCACATGTGATAAATCTGGAGATCAGGCCAAAAACCGTATGTTGCTTGCTGCTGATGTTCATAATAGTGATATGTTGCCTAGTACATTACAGAACCAGTCTGCGGCAAAGGGGACTAAGAAAAGGTCGTCATCCTACTACACATGCTACCGCTGTTACACAGAAATCTTTCAACGATGAGATCGTACCGCCACATGAGAAAGACGTGTTTGACGACCCCCCTATACTTCTACCTGAGGTATCGATGCCATCTATGACGCAGTCGATGTCAACTGCTACTAGATCATCACCTATGAATGTCACAGCAGGCCAGCTGTACGACATAAGACCTCTTACTTCGAGGACAGAGGTTGAGGCAAGGAAAACAGCATCGCAGCTGACACAACTAATGCAGAACTTCGACCCGGGGGAGTTCATGACGCAGTTCACCAACAAGATGATGGAGCAGAAATTCCAGCAAGAATCTAGAAAGACCCAACAGTCTTCTGACACAGTGCGCAAACCCACTGGCCTACACGAATCTACACCCATCAGAGCTACACCTGCAGTTGACGTTGGCGAACATACTCCTCCGCGAAGGGCTCCACAACCAGATGACTCCATCATACTACGAGACAGCCCAAATGAAATGCAGTCCACGTTCGCGAACCCTCAAGGTTCGCGAACCTCTAAGAAGCCTGCCCCGACGCCTAGCCGATCCACATGTAGATCACCACGCAGTCACAGCTCGCGAAGGCACAGCTCACCACAAGGAGGTTCGTGAAGAGGTTCCAGAGAGAGACGTTCGCGAAAGGGAACGTTCCTATGACAGAAGGCCTCTAAGTTCCAGACGCAGCAACTACCATCTTTGAATAAAAAGAGATTCCCCCCTACATTTGTGAAGGCGCCGGAGTGGGACGACAACATCAAGTTGGTCAACGATGCCAGGACTAAGGTGTATAAGGTGGACGATAAGAAGTTATCACAAGTGGATACAGCTTCTAGAAGATCTTTCTTCGGACTAGCAAGATCTAGGGCCATCAACGAAGCGTTGATACAGAAATTCCAAAATTCCACAGCGGAAGAGGATAAAATGATCTACTCGGCCCTTGTCACACAAAAGAAGGATCAGTTCTTCCTATCGGACCACCTCACATCAATTTCGGCGGCAATCACCTTAATACGCAGACAGGGTTTACTGGCGTCCTGCGCCTGGAATGACAGATTTACGCAGCCTCTACTACGAGCTCCGTGGGAGGCACCTACCATCTTTGGAGGTCTATTGGATGATGCAGCTAAACAAGCTACACAAGACTCCAGAGAGGTCATGATGATCAAGACCATAGACACCTTGGCCAGCGTCATCCGCCATACTTCCCAGAGATACAACAACAAGTCTAAGTACGCTGGGATACAGAGAGCTAAAGACAGAAAGTACTCTAACTCCAGAGATGGCAAGGACTCCTGTCGTCGCCCTTCGGGCAACTACAGAGGAGACTCAGGAAGAGGCCGCGGCTCCAGAGCTTCCAGAAGTACCAGACGCTGAAGCCACAGTTCGGAACGACTGGAGTCTTCCACCCCCAGCCGTTCCTGTAAAACTATCGACAGTGGGTTAACGTCTACAAGGGTACTGGAAAAATTTGGGAATTCTAGGAGACGACTACGCCTCTCAGGTACTAAGAGAAGGTAACAAAGTACAACTGAAAGATGCCCCTCCATTAACCCTCAGCCCGATGGTCTTCAAGTACGGAGAGGAGCAGGCAGACAGATTACAAGAAGCCATCAACGCACTTCTCTCGAAAGATGCAGTAGAGATAATGGACCAGAATCATCTCACCCCAGGGTTCTACTCCCCAATTTTTCTAGTACCAAAGAAGAACTCCACTGAGAAGTTCAGACTGATTTACAACATGCGCAAATTCAACAGAGACTATCTACTGAAACCAGAGAGGTTCAGCATGATCCACCTACCGCAACTGAAACAACTCGTCCGTCCAGCAGATTACATGGCAAGCATAGACTTACAGGATGCATACCTGCACATCCCGATACATCGAGAATCAAGGAAATATCTACGATTCCTGTTCAAAGGGCAACACTACCAATGGAGCGTGCTACCGTTTGGAATATCTTCGGCTCCATGGCTATTCACACGAATAACCAAGCCTATAGTCGCATACCTTCATCTACGAGGTCTACGCAATGCCTTCTACCTGGACGACGGGATTCAGGTCCACCAAGATGCAAGTCTACTCAGACTACAGCTGAACTTCACGATCAAGTTGCTCACTCAACTGGGATGGTTGGTGAACCTAAGGAAGTCAGAATTGGAGCCAAAACAAGATCTACAATACCTGGGGATAAGATTCATCACTGCAGAGAATCGAATCATCATCCCAGAGGATCGATGGGTCAAGATACAAGCCATGATTCTGCCAGCAGTCACCTCTCCGTTAACATTACGATCATGGCAAGTTCTACTCGGTCTACTAACCTCGGCGCAAGACTTGACGCACATAGGAAGGTTACAGCTAAGACCGCTACAAAGGTTCCTCATAAAGCATCTGAACAGTGTCGACCCTATCCTGCTGCCCGAAAACCTCAAGAGGTATCTACTATGGTGGACACACAGGTCGAATGTCTGCGAAGGAGTCTATTTACAAGAGCCGGTCTTCGAGACACACCTCTACGCGGATGCCTCGTTGCAGGGATGGGGGGCACATCTCAACGATCAAGTAGCGTCGGGAAAGTGGTCTCATACAGAACAAAAGCTCCACATCAATCTACTAGAGATGAAAGCAGTGATCAACGCAGTACAACTATGGTCGAGCTTGCTGAACAACAAGATGTTGATGATCCACACAGACAACTCCACAGTGGCGTTCTCTATAAACAGGCAAGGATCCACAAGATCACCAAGCCTACTGCAGCTCACATTCCAGTTGTTCCAGATCACGCAAAAAGCAGAGATCTGGATAAAAGCGTGTCACATACCCGGAGCAAAGAATGTACTAGCAGACGCTCTCTCAAGACCACTACGCCCATCGCCAACAGAATGGATGCTCCATCCAGAAGCGTTTCTGAACGTAAGGGAAATAGCATTCCCCTCCATAGACCTGTTCGCCACGAGGTTCAACAAACAGCTGCAGACGTTCGTCTCACCAGTTGCAGATCCTCAAGCCTGGGCAACAGATGCACTGAGCATGTCGTGGGAAGGACTAAACAGCTACGCTTTTCCACCCCCGATACTACTGCCCAAAGTACTGGTCAAGATCAAACAGACACAGACGCTACAACTGACTTTGGTCGCGCCTTACTGGCCAGCGAGAGTATGGTTCCCAGGTCTACTAGAAACCCTAGGAAGCCCAGTAATCAAGCTTCCAGATTGGCCGAACCTACTGAAACATCCGCACACCAAGCAAGTCCACAGAAACCCAGCAGTGTTCCAGCTACACGTGTGGACCGTATCAAAATGTGTTTGAAGAAAAGAGGATACTCCGCCAGAGCAGCCAAAGTGGCGGAATATCTATGTCATCTGAGACAGACCAGACATCTGAAGGGTTCACCTCTATCTACTTACCTCGCTGCAATCAGTACAGTAATTACCATGAAAACAGGCATCAAGTTGACGAAAGTACCAGAATTACTCGCTCTCTCAGATCTTTTAAGTTGGAGGACCAGCAAAAGAAATTCAGAGCTCCAGCCTGGGATCTGAATGTAATTCTGCGTCATCTTACCAGTGATGTCTACGAACCACTAGACCAGATCACGATCGAGCTGCTAACACAGAAGACGCTGTTCCTGCTAGCGTTAGCCACGGCAGCTCGCATATCGGAAATACATGCGATGGACTACGGTCGAACCACATTCGACAGAGGGCAACATGATGCAGTTCATCAAGGACGTAGATGGGACTTTATTGCCAAGAATCAACTACCTGGTCAACCAGATAGATAATTCCACGTACCAGCGCTGTCAACAGTCCTCGGCCCACAAGATATATAGGACTTATCCTTGTGCCCAGTCAGAGCCTTGAAGATATATCTTTAAAAGACTAAGACGAGGAGAAGGAAATTCAAGCGCCTATTCATCCCATTATCAACGGAGACATCAACTGAAGTCTCAAGAACGACCATATCGTTCTGGATGAGAGCCGTCATATTGAGAGCCTACAAAGCAGCAGGACTAGAACCTCCTAGAGCTTCCAACCCACACGAAGTGAGAGCACTGGCATCAACACTAGCTCTACATGGAAATTGCTCTATACTGACAATAATGGAGGGCTGCTTCTGGAAGTCGGACACGGTGTTTGCCAACCACTACCTCCGAGATATAGCCACTGAAGACGTCTCAGGCATTCACCAATTTTGGCCTCTCGTTGTAGCACAGCAACTAACGGTTCCTCAAAGGCGCTGAGTTGAAATCTCACCCTTTATCACGTTGACTTAAAGATGACTTTTACTAGGAAAAGTATTAGTTTGAAAGTCCATGCGCACAGTCTAGGACAGACTAGCATGAGTGATTAAAGATCCTGTGTGGGTAATGACCTTACCTACATATAAAGGGATCGCAACTCATTTATGATAAAGACCTTATCATAATCCATGGGTTGTTATAAGATATCTAGTACAGGAGACACTAGTTTATCTATAACCACAAGAATCTACATGATTCAACTTGTCTGAGATTGAAGTAAGACAAGAAGTGGTCCCCCCGAGTTACTACGCAAGTTGGAAGAATAGGACCACGGAAATGCCGTTTGGAGTTCCCATGGGGGGGATACAGGACGTATCTAAGGACAGCTGTTGAATCCAGTGGCTTGACCCACCACCTATACCGGCGGATTCTATAAGCAAAGATCATGAGTCAGGATAAGGAAAAATATGTAATTTTTTAAGTAAAATTGATATTTTATACTTATCCTGACTCATGACGAACAAGCCCTCCCAACCTCCCCATTAAAGACACTTGTGATTTCACAGCAGATCCAAGTGCATGGGTGAAATTATAAGGAGAGAATGACAAGTCTGGGCACGTCACATGGTACGTTTGCATGGGAAAGAGGAAGGGAGGTAACTCGTGGGTGAGTATTGTACGTCCGCGTCGGGAACTTCAAGGGATTCAAGTGTTCCACTACCATTCGAAAGGGAAAGGGAGATAAGCAAAGATCATGAGTCAGGATAAGTATAAAATATCAATTTTACTTAAAAAATTACATATTTACAAACTGGAAAAAGGACAGAGAAGAATGATGTGATATTTATCTTTAAGCTGCAAAAATGCACCTTCTAGAAATAAGTGCATTAATATACACAGACGGGGTGATAGCAACATTGCTGAAATGTTAATTTGTGTGACAAACAATACAATTTACATATTTTGATGAGGTACCTTCTGTTAGTAAGATGTAATACATGTTTCAGGTTTCAGAATTGTTAAATGAATTGTTATCAAATGCATGGACAATGTTTTTGTACCAGTTCGAGCAATGTATATCTACCAGTTTAGCTGGTCAGTTCAGAAGTCATGTGCCATTTGAAGTAAGGTAGCTGTACTCAGTACTCAAAGTCCCATTACAATTTGTCACTAATGTACAGTAGAGATTGACGAGTGCTGACTGTTGACCAGGTACAACGGGGGGAGAGAATCTGTGTGGGAGGCGACAGTGCGGGGGGAAACCTCATGATATCCACAGCCATGAGAGCCGCTGAGTTTGGCATCCGCTGCCCAGACGGTATCATGGCTGCCTACACCCCTGTACTGGTGCGCTACACACCTTCTCCGTCGCGGCTGCTCTGCCTCATGGACCCACTGCTGCCAGTCGGCATTCTGTCCAGGTGTCTCGCAGGTATGTCATGGTGTCAGTAACCATAGTAACATATATACATTAGTGTGGAAGTTATAACAGGAAGTTGAAAAAACTATGTAATTTTTTGCAAAATGAGGAATGAATATGATGATAGATGGCTGAAAGTGTCTTGTTAGACATTTGAATGTTAGTTGTTAATAGCAGTACATATTACAAACAGTTTTTCATTTGAAAAGCATGAAGTGTTTTGTGAAATTGTTAGTGCTTTCCTGAAACTGTTTGAAAAGGGCAAGATATATCTCTATCTTGTTGCTCATATCTTACAGTTGATTGTTCCAGGATTGCAAGGATAACCTGTTCACTGTCACAGCATGTTATATCATGGATATATTATAGAATTCAGGACAAATATCTGCTTTCATTGATTTCCTCAGTGTATTCTCTTATACAATTGAGATCTTTAAATTTTATGCTCAATCAGAGCCAAAACAATTATCCACAGAGAAATACTTTGTTCACTCTCACAGCACCCACATAATTTGTTTTGGCAGCGTATGCCGGTGTGTCAGATGAGCTGGCATCCGGACTGGCAAGCACAGTGTTTCCTGGTGACAAGGACTCGCTCAGTTCCATCAAACTCAAGTCTGATGAGTCGACAGACACAGACTGGGTCATCATTTCCCAGGATGAGAAGGCAGCCAAGACCAGGGGTCCAGTTATCCACTCTTCACAGATGGACCAGCTGACTCCATCTCCATGTGCCGATGGTATGGACCATCTGATCACTCAAAGTGAAGTGCTGGACTTGAATGAGGGATCAGGCATCGTTATGGACTCCCCGTCACCGGACACCTTCTTCACTCCGGGAGAGGGCAAGGGGGAGGTAGGTTTCCAGGATATGGCCGAGGTGCAGCGTGAGTCACTGGAAGACATTAGGCTGGACAGTCCAACACCAGTGTCAGAAGGGCAGAGAATCTGTAAGGAGATTGCTGATGTGTTAGCTGAAGATTCTACACAACAGATCAGTCAGATGAATCTAGATCGGGACTCTGATACATCATCTGGTTATGAAATTCTGTTTGATAAGAACCCACAGTCTGCTAATGGACAGTCTAATCAAGCAGAAGGTGCATTTAAAAAGGGAGATAACTCCGAAGGCCATTCTAAACAGGGAGATAACTGTGTATCTGAACTTGAAGGCCAGTTTGTGATACAGGCTCCTGTTTTGAACCCTGACTTAAGGATGACGTCCACTCCATCTGTAGACAGTGGCTGTCATATTGAGGAACAGACATCTACACAGCAGGAACACCAAACACATAGTGCAGACATGGCTCATTCTAACACTGATGCCAATACTGTCGATATAACTGACCTACCCAGCAGTGCAGGAAGCTCAGCTCAGAACTCACCATCAGCCCTCCGATCAAAACTGCATCTAAATTTGAAAAAGACATCGGAGTCACCCCTCAAAACTAATCAGCCCCCAGCAACTCATATTCATCGATCTGCCTCAGCGGGTGTTTTCAAGACCACTGTCAACAATCCTGGGTCCCCCACAGACTTCCTCCGGCACCGCCACACCGCTCAGAGCCCGCTGCATGCGATACGGCGCCTGCCTATAGTGAAGAACCCCTTCATGT
Organism: Haliotis rubra; assembly: GCF_003918875.1. Taxonomy (NCBI): domain Eukaryota; kingdom Metazoa; phylum Mollusca; class Gastropoda; order Lepetellida; family Haliotidae; genus Haliotis; species Haliotis rubra. Next base: position 573,269 of record NW_025767075.1, read on the forward strand.
CTCCACTACTGGCCCCAGATCACATGTTGAAGGGGCTGCCTCATCTCAGTCTGGTGGTAAGTAGAGACCTTTGTAGCTGTATCTAACAAGACTATCTGTATCATGTGGACACTTACTGAAGGCCTGTTTAAAAAGTTGCCCTTCAGCAACACATACTTGTCATAAGAGCCCAAATCTGGGATCAGCATGTCATTGTATCCCAGTTGCATCCATGATGTTAATCAGTGGATTGTCTGGCCCAGCAACAGTTATCTACACCCCACCAGCATATAGCTAGAATGTTGCCGAGTACAACCATAAACAAACACTAAGTGAGGGGAGGACTCCCCATTGGTTATGTGTTCTTCATCACTACAAAGGCTGTATTCCCACAAAGTATTTGTCTATTTCCTATGCCCCTGCTGTCATACTGCTGCTAAAGCAGTAATTTTTCCTTATCCTGATTCATGCTAAATGCTTGTCTCCTTCTTCTTGCGAATGATAGTGGCACACTTGAAATCCCTTGAAGTTCCCTTCTAAAAAAGCGGACGTAAAATCATCACTAACCAAGGATTTCAAGTGTTCCACTATCATTCGCAAGAAGAAGGAGACAAGCATTTAGCATGAGTCAGGATAAGTATAAAATATCAATTTTAATCAGAAGATTACATTTTACTGAGACACTAATGATAGTGTGTCACTCATGTTAATGATAGTACCCATGACAGTACTTCTCAACCTGACCGTCAGTTCACTAAAAATAAGTGTAATGTGGTCTCATCTTAAATAATAATAATATATTTTTACCTTTGACCAGTTCCACTACCCAAGAGGACAGAATTAGCATGATTGTCATTGTGAAAACAAAAAAATTATCCTTATATCTGGAAATCCCACTTTTAGATGCTCTCTTGGGTCTTAGTTGTTTAAAGTCATGCAATTTGAAGGAAAACTAAGTTCTATAGATAGTCAACTTCTTTATTGCAACGAGTGCGACGTTATGGTGTAGGTACTAACATCATCATTATGCAAGTCACTTGCTTGATAATGGTGTTAGTATGTACACCGAAACGTCACACTCATTGCAATAAAGAAGTTGACTATCCATAGAACTTAGTTTTCCTACATCTTCACAACTTCTGAAATGCCTCTCAAAGAAGTCATGCAAGTTGCTGTGTAGAGTCGCTTCCCTTGGCTTCCCGTGCTTCTGTGTTTACTGTCACTGGGTTATACTTCCTCATTATGGATATACACTGGGTTATGACTGGAAGATTTATCAAAATGGCCTAAAACCCAACTCGTACACTAAAATAAATTCTGTAGAAATTCTTTGTCATTTTTGTTGTAAATAGACTTTCTGGATCCCTATTACAGACAGGAGCTTCTGCCTTGGAAGCCTTGAGGGATGAAATATGTGACATCAGGTTTTTCTGTTAACTCATTCACACAAACATTTTCACTAGTTCTCTGTGCAGGGAGTTGTAAGTGACATGCTGCATATCTTTCAGTTACTATACACTGGAAGTGTTCATTCCTTGCTGTACAACCATGACTATGCTGTAGTCGTTTGAATTCAGGTTTACTGCATTCAAATGTAGGTTTTATTGTGGGCTGGTCATTTTTCAAAAGTATTTTCTAATATAATGTAGGTTAGTGGTTGATGTGCATGATTTAGTTATAGTTGTTATATTTTCCTCTTTAACCCCATAATTGATTAATGTACAATATTGTCATCAAATTATTGTTGTTAGTTCCAAGGTATATTAGTGTACTGTACGTTATCCTTGATAACTCCATGTTATTGTGTAATTTGATATTGTTATTAGAAGTTCCAACTTGATTACTGCATAACATAATGCAAATAATGATATTGTTATTGTTATTAAGTTCCAACTTTATACTGCGAGATGTCATCAAAACATTATATTGGTACTATAAGTTCCAACTTTATACTGCAAGATGTCATCAAAACATGAAATTGGTACTATAAGTTCCAACTTTATACTGCAAGATGTCATCAAAACATGATATTGGTACTATAAGTTCCAACTTGATTACTGCATGATATTGTGCAAATAATGATGATGTTATTAGAAGTTCCAACATGTCCAGGCATTATACTTCATGATATCTTGAGTAACTCCATGGTATTGTATATATAGTGGTTAACAAATTCTATATGTCTAAGGCATATCACTACATCCATACCATGGCTAGCACAGTGTAATTATATGAGTAATGATATCCTAATTTCACAGGCATGTCACCTTGACCCTATCCTGGACGACTCCATCATGTTTACGAAGAGACTCAGGAAGCTGGGGAACTCAGTTGACCTTCACCTTGTAGATGACCTACCTCATGGTTTCCTCAACTTCGCCCTGGTTTGCAAGGAGGCAAGACAAGCATCCGAAGTCTGTATTTCCAAACTGCAGGACATGTTGGCGTCCAGGTAGACCAGCCACGTGTACTGACACGCCCCTGAAGTCCACAGGTACGCAGGTTGTATCACTGCTGTACCTGTCCACAAGTGCTTCAACGCAAACCACAACCCGGCAACAGCAACGATTGGTGTATTTGTCATTCATGCAGATTTCATGCAGATAAGTGTTCATGACATGGTAGCAGATGTGATTAAATATATATTTATGCCTCGTATCCATGTCTGTTAGAAATATAATGTGCATTGCATGCTGGAAGTGATCTCATACATGGCAAAGGAATATTCATTATAGCTGGATTTTTACAAAATGTGTTTTTAGATTTGAATTCTGACATCTTAACTTATCTAATTATCTATCTGTAAATTTTGTTACGTTTCTGCTAATAATATTTTGTGATGTTATAGGATGATTGAAAAGCCTTGATAAACCTTCATGTTAATATGCCAAATTTGTTAATTCTCTGGTCATGGCTTTGTGATTGAACCTATTCAGATAGGAAAATTGATAGTATGATAAGAAACATAATTTTGGAAATCCGATAATGTTTTAATTGTATGTACATGATGTAAATATCTAAGATTCCAAAAGGAAATGCATTGCCAGTGTTATAGTTACATGGATACGTTACTTAACATCTCACTGATCTCAATTAACTTAAACACACACCTTGGAAGACACACACACTGTTGGTTTATATACTGACCATGGGCCAGTGTTCTAGGACTGGAAGGGTTAGTGAGGGCTGAGAAGGAGTCCCTGAAACTGGTCATGGTGGGGGACATGAAACTGACATTAGTGTTTCTGTGCATGTACAGAAGAAAATTATTATGGCAAACAATTGTGATGTGATATAAAATATATCGTAACATCTGTCATTCTTTTGTTGTTACAGATGTAGTCAAATTTTCTCCCATGGGTAAATGTCACCTCTTAAATGCTTAAGTGTTCTGAACAAATCCAAGGGTTGTAAAAAAGGTTGCACACATGTAGAAAGGGTAATTAGATTTTGTTGTTGTGAATGTGCCATTATATAGCATCAGTCTCTCTGTGTTTATACACAGGATGATTGCCAGTAGTTGATGATATTAGTATGGAACCAGTATGAGAACAGAGAACGGTGTAAAGCTGTACTATTGGTTTTATAACTGTGCAATTTTGTTTTGATAAAGTGCTTTACGAAGTCCTTTAACTTGAATATGCATGGATTTGTAAGTTCACACCAATTGTACTTGTCAACATAATAATAATAATATTGTGTCCATATATATAACACCAAACTCCACGCTAGGTATGTTCACAGCGTTAACTACCAATAGCACAGCACATTATTACCCCGGATAACCCAAGCTGCCTGTGAGGTGCTAGAAGGTTATAGTCACATGACTTTTTCCACCGGGTACCCATTTTCTTGCTGGGTGAACAGAGGCAATGTGAACAAACTCACTTGCCTAAGGTGAGACCACATGTATCACTTAGGTATAGGTGTAAGTCTTACTTGCTGCTGACAGCTGGTGTTTCAGCTGGAGATTGTACAGCTGACTCAGGTAAAGTCAATCATTACCATACAGCTGCCTCACTCAGTATACAAGTGTACCCCTGCAAATGTTCAGCTCTTAATTACCATGACATTAGGTATCCACAGTGTGCTGCTTCCAATACAGGGTGATGACAGGACCTCACCTCAACACGTTTTTCCTCACACGTTACAGTTCCATGTCTCCCATCACCAGAACCTGCTAAAATTAAACCAGAAATTCATTTGTTTTAGACTAGTCCAGAAAAATAGTGCAGGGCTTGATTTAAGGAAATGAAATCAATTTCCACCTATTGCAACCCTAGGTAATGACCTGGTTGCACCAGACAAAAACAGGTTGCACCTGTTTCTCAATATATAATTATATATGATGCTTGAACTTGGGTATTGGTGAATTAGAACATCCTTGTAGCAAAATTATTGTGATTTTATTTTACTTCATAATTTCATGACATGAACAGTAGCAGTTATTCAAACACTGTCTGTGTTGTCATCAGAGCCACTGCTCTAAGCCAGTTCCTCATCATTCTGTTTCCCAGATGAAGTCTGTGTTATTTCAACAGCAATATATCAACGTGCACTAAGGGCAAGTCAGTATAAATATGTGGTTGCATTTTGCAGTTTCAGGTTGCACCAGTGCAAGTTCTAAATGCTAAAATCAAGCCATGTAGTGGAAAGCTTATTTCAATAGTCCTTAGAGTTTGTGGCTAGGCCTGCTTGAAGAAGAGAAAACTGTTTACTTAATGTACATTTTCTATCAGTTTCAGAGGCGGATCCAGGAATGCTTTTTTTTTTTTCTTTTTTTTTGGGGGGTGTGTGTGTCAGGGGTTTGAACCCACTGGACCCCCCCTCTGGATCCACCAATGACTTTTATTCAGTTCTTATTGGTATCAAAATTGAATCATTGAATAATTGTTAACAATAATTGCTGACAAACACTACTAGTCAATGGGACTTCCATCCCACCTTATCCTCAACACAACGTAGTTGTCTTGTGCTAGAAGACCAGCAGGAATTTAAAACGCTGTTTAACATGTTCATGCATAGAACGTCAATTCAAATACAATAATTGATGCCTTGTTAATGTTACATTTCCTTATATGTGATGAATTTAAACGATACCAGCCAAAATGAACATTTCAGGTGGCTAACCAGTGCAGTATTTTGTACTCATTGTATATTTGCTTGTTTACAACAGTGAAGTCAGATGAGATTCTCTATAGGCATTTTCAACTTCTAGTTTAGGCATACTAAAAACTTCAGGGCTACCTGGCACTTTTTCCAACTGAGTAGGGGCGGTGGGGTAGCCTAGTGGTTAAATGTTGGCTCGTCACGCCGAAGACCCGGGTTCGAATCCTCACATGGGTACAATGTGTGAATAAAGCCCATTTCTTGTGTCCCCCGCCGTGATGTTGCTGGAATATTGCTAAAAGCGGCGTAAAACCAAACTCAGTCAGTCAGTCAGTCCCACTGAGTACTGACAGGATGGGAAAACTTATCACAACTGGCTTCTCTTATATGAATCTTATTTAGCTGGCATGATTTGTATACTTGTAAGCATGTCATGTTTGCCCCATTCTGTCATTCAGGGAGGGACAAGAAGTAGCCTTGAATTCTTGATTATGCATGAAACGGGAGTTGTTTTTCATGATACTCCAAGCCATTATCTGGTAGTTGAGAGAGATAGATACACAGTCAGAAATACAAGGATATTAGATAAAAATAAGTTTATAGCTCAACAGATTTAGCAGGACAAAAGTGCCAAAATGTCAAAACTTGTGTCTTCTCTATGGAATAGCAATATTTTTGTACAACAAATATCCTCGATGATAGTGCAGAATATGTTCAAATTATAGATGAGAATATAATGATCACTATAATACTAAGATATAGGTTTGTGCTGGAATCTAATACTTAGCATCGAGTCTCAGTTAATGTGGTAATACTTGTTTGATGTAGTGCTGCATACATTGTTATGGACACTACAGTGGCTTCAAACAAGCATGTTAATTTAAGTATTGAGTAGTGCGTAGTTAGTATCCAATGGTGATATCAGGAGCCCCTGACTATATTTTTGTATACATTGATCACTTGGATCTGTGGGAAATGTGAAGTTCTAATCATGCTAATCCCAGTTTTAATCAGTTGCACATCTCCATGGCATTACACCATCTCTGGAGGAGGCCATTGATCCAACTGGCAATACATTGCAGTAATGTTCCTTGATTCCTGCAAATCCTTGAAAAGGCATCATATTTTTAAACTTATCCTATCTCACGGTATGCACCTCTCTTCTTCTAGGACCATGTGTGGAAACGTGCTGTAGGCTAAGTTGAATCAAAATGACAGGCAATGACCGTCAGATGATCATCTGAGCGATCTGCACGCTTATTGTGATGATTGACAGGTACTGCTATCGGAGTGGGGGCAGAGGTCGGGGGATCAGAGGCCAGATAACTTTTGATTCAACTTAGCCTACAGCACGTTTCCACACCTGGTCGTAGAAGAAGAAGAGAGGTGCATACCGTGACATAGGATAAGTATATAAATATACAATTTATATTAATATTTTCAAACTGATATCAACTCCTCTCTGGAAGAATCCTTGTCTTAATGGCAAGTTTGATGGTTAAAACTTATTTTCTGCACATTGTCTAGTGCAGGGTTTCAGATAAGCTGGTGTTTTTTTTACATTTATGAGATAAAACCTTGATACAACACCCATCAATATCACTTACAACCGGACATGTTAACATGATGTGTATAAATGTAACATTCAGTATTGTATCTCCATTCTACCCTGACTATATTAACATTGGAACACTTTTTCTTGCACATGGAATCCTGTAATGATGATGTGGTCCTAATGTAGTGGACTCCCATTTCTTGTCACTGACATGGGACAACCCATCATCAGGCGGGGGTCCTGTTTCCTTAACAACTTATGTGTGTTCAGGTGTCAGTTGTCAGATGCTCTTGTAGTAAAACAATACCTGGAAGAACATAGAATTCAAGTGATAAATAGATCTAGTGTTTACAATAAGATCATCATCCATCCACTATCATGATAGATTGACTTGCTGTCCCTGATTTTATAAACATATAAAAAAATTGTTGCTTCATAGCCTGAACAATTGTAAATGTGGTGTTTAACAAACAAGTCTCAGGCAATGTTCTTTTCCTAGGGGACTTAGACAGAGATGTTCTAAGACCCTGCATGTTCTTCATCAACTTTTGCATGTCAGGACTGTCCATTGGGAAAAGTGAGGAACATTTTTCCGTAAGGTGCTTTGAATGTTCTAGTCAATTACCACCTGGCCATATACTGTCACTCAGCAGGAACCCCGGTGATTGTGGCCATGTTGTTTCCTGGACAGGGTGCTGTTCCTTTCGTGTTCGCTTTGTGATTTGTGCAGAGTGCTTATCAATACAGTGGTCTTCACACAGTCCACTGGATATAAAGACCACGTTCCACTTCCATGCTACAGCTACCTGCAGCAATCTCACTGTAGTCAGACCCTGGTGCCTGCTACTGCAAGGATCTGAGAAAATTCATTTAAGGTCACATCTGAATGATGGTTTGTGAACTTTGACCAGCCTGTGAAATGACTACCAGGAGCTTGGTTTAAGCAAGTCAGAAAGCAGCTTTCTTAGACTTTATGTCACAAGTTTCAATCAACCACTGTTCAAGACTACCCACCTTTTTTGACAATGCTCTCCATTTAGATATTGAAAACTGAAGAAATTATTATCTGGAATGTTAAATAGGCGACTAAGATTGAATGAGAGCAATTTTGAAGAGCTATGGGAAAGCTCTCTGATTTCAAATATTTATCTAGTTGATGTTAGAGGCAGATGTTGAATTTGCCAGAATTAATCATACTGTCGTTAAGAATACCATGCATTCACCTTGTTCAAGCTGCTTGATTAGGAAACTCATTTGGTTGTCACTGTGGCCATGTTGTTGGTGATGCTCTGTCTGATGGATGAAAGGTCATTCTGGCATGACCTGGAATGGGATGTCCACACATTGATTTATAGTCGTGAGCACTAACATCTGATTGTAATGATGTCTGCAACTCCTTGTTTTCAGGCTTGCTAGAGTCTGTGCTCAGATTTTGTGGATCTTGACAGTGTGAGAGCATGCAAGGTTACCTTAGGTGTCCGGTTGTTGAACCCTTCTCCCAAGGCACTCAGTCTGACCACTGTTCTCGGGATGATGTAGCTGAGATAGTTTCAACAAGTCCTGTGTGCTGTTCAATTCGAAATAGCCAGGTTATAGTATCACTGACTGGTTTCTTAATGTCAGTCTTCCATGATACACCCTCAAGTCCAGTCCTGTTCCCTGAGACTCTCATGTCAATCTTCCATCATGTACCCAGTGCTCAATAACCCTATTGTATTTATCCTGCACATTTTCCATATTGTTCCCTGTTAAAAATGCCCCTATGCTTTAATCTGTCATGCACATCTTTCATTGTGTTCCCAGTGCTCCATAAAACTATTTTTGAATCTGTCTTGCATATGTTCCATCAGCATGCCATTCTCTCTGTATACCTTCCATGTCATTCCCAGTTGTCAACAACCCTTGGAAATGTTATGTTTATCTGCCATCGTGTACCCAGTTGTTCTTACCTGAAACTAAAAATGTTTCATTCTCTACCACGTGATGGTGCCTATAATGGTTGTGATGTTTAGAAAGCAATTTTCTGTATCAATATTTATTTTCACACATTACATGGTGAGTCAGCATGTTTGAGCTATGAGTCGTTTATTTGCAGTCATGAATGATCAAACCTGTCCACTATTCATTTTGAATTAGTGATATACTTAGGGCTACCAGACTTGGAAACAACCAGCCCTGTTATTTCCATCACTGACTGATGACGTGTAAAACCCAAACCAAGTGCCTTTTTCAGTGTTAACCTGGTACTTGAACCACGGTCTGTTGATCCTTGAGTGACAAAGGAATGCAGTGAAATATTGCACCTTTCGGACACCACTTCATCCTCTCACAGGAGTAGAAGCTGAAGAATCGGGACATTTGTCTCTGAATGTGAGATGTTCCTCACTACTTCACCTGTTCAACCTGAGTGTATCCACTCTCAGCCTCTGTTCCACCCCAGGCTTTGTCTCACTGTTATCTGCAGTCTAGTCATATACTAATTATGTTTATAGTTCATTGTTGTTTCACTGGCTTGCATTGTTTCACCTAAATAATGTACCTTATATTCCTTATCACCAAATGTTGTTTTCCAATTTTATTTTCTTCAGTTTAAAAAATGTGTTTGATGTTTATTTATTTCAGCTGTTTTCATTTTTTTTTACAACATAAGTTATGTTACAGCACGTTGATGAGACTATTTGTGCCATGTGTTTGCCCCGTGTCTTGTTTATGTACAAAGGTATGTTAACACTCGAATACCAGTGTTATTGGTTGGTTATTGTTATTTTCCTAAAATTCCTTACTTTAGTAGACAGTGTCTAACTGAGCATGAACAGAATATCATTATCGTGCCAAATGATATACTTTGGGTATACATTGTCATGGAATTTTGTGAATTTCCAATTTGGGTTCCAAAGAAAACAAATCCACCAAATAATAATCTGTTTGATATGTTTTAGGAAACTCATTTTCCTGATTAACAACAGATTTGTCTGTTGCCAGGTCATATGACCATAAACTTTTGCTAAGGAGGCCAGATTGTTTCTGTAACTTATATTACTCTTTGTTGTTCAATTACAAGATGTTACAATGTTGTTGTGTAATACATGTGTTGGTATGTTTTCTTCTTTATCTACAAACTGGAGACATTGTTACAGGAATATCAAGGAGCAGAATGTAAAAACTTTAGTAGTTCTGCACATGATCAAAATATACTTGTGGACAACCATTCAAAAGATGTCTTCACACAACATCTGTTTTATCCTAATGCCCGGACAATGGATTCTGTCCAGGGATGATGGAGTCCTGTACATTGGTTCCAGATGAGCCATGACAGTATCCATCAGCTCTCTATCTAACTGTACCTTATATTATTCCAATTGCTTTTTGGTGGATGTTCACAAATGACACTTTTTTAACACTTGTCAAAACATGAGCAAATGCTTCAAGAAAACTCTTGTGATATTTTTCAAATAAAAGTCAGTCTGTGGTATGCTTCCATATACCTCATTCTTGCATACTGACCTGTGGCAAACTCAATCTGTTCAGTTCACATTTTGTGTGGAGATTACTAGCCTGTGATATATGTTACATTGTACATTGGTATGTTGTAACTACCCTTGTTTACAGAATGATGCTTGTCAAAAATGAGAAAGGTTTATCTGTTTTCTGTGAACAGGTACACTTTTAGATGTTAAACCATTATTTTCATTCTCAAGATTGAATGATGGAGTTGTTCAAACTGCAATCTTAATGTATGTACTAAATATGTGAATCAGATATGATTGTTTATGTACAATCTTGTGTGCTGTATTGCAGTATATGGTCACAACAGTCTTTCTAGTTAGAGATGCTTCATCACAGCAAATATTTGCAAACATGGATTTTGTACTGTGAAATGTTTGTTCAGTGAAAAATGTTTTTTTATAACTATTTTCAGTGGACATTTTACTGTCTTGTTTTACCACCTGTGAGATCTTATATTTATGAGACTGGTCTCCAGGTGTTTCTAAGATCTTGTCCTGTCAAACTATGTTGTACAGTGCTGTCTATTTTCAGATTGGTTTACATGTTCAGATTGTCATATCAAGCTGTGGAGTATCTCCCGTACACAGATCTGTGTGAGATTACAGTGTCATTGACCGTGGGGGACCACCAGTGTCATTGACTCCTCCGGAAGTCATATGTACAGTCATGATTCCTTACAACCTTGTCACTTTGCAGATGCTCCTTTATCAAAAATGGAATTCAGATTGACAAGGGTGTTTACAAAGATGAATTTTACAACAAAAATGGCTTTGGCTTGGTGTTGTCAGAGTTCAGATGTATTATGTGTATAAGGACACAAACCAGGTCATGAATGTTTTGTTTTTCATCACACACCAATCCTAAGCAAACTTTACACAAATGCTGTACAGTGTGTTTTATTGTGTTTTAGTTTGCAATCTTCTGACTAAATCTGTGAACCAGGGAAAATAGATTTGGCCTGGATATTGTTATTCTCCATGGGGAATTCAACTGTACCTTCTATTATTCCAATTGCGTTTTGGTGGATTTTCACAAATGACACTTTTTTAACACTTGTCAAAACACCAGTTTTAAATATTTGCAATTGGTACATATTTTGTGCCCCCTTGCTTTGATGCCCTAAAACAATTTGGAGAAATTTGGTGTAAATAGGTATGTTCTGTATAATCTTAAATAGTAAGTAATGACTATATTTACCTGGCAAAATTGTTGAATCTCGTTCTAAGAACTGATGATGGTCAATGACAGGATCACTCGAAACCTGATCAGTGTCTGTCTTTTATCATCCCAAACTGACCTTCACAGAATCTAAGATGAAATTGCCTCATGATATTCTGTAGACCATTGTGAGGTCATCAATCACCAAGCCCCACAAGCTGGTTAGCTGTACTTACACCCAAGGTACTCTTTTGTACTGTTAAAATGGTTAAGAAAGTATATCATGAGACAGTGTTAGTAAAGATATTGGAGAATATATGTACATATATATATGTATATGTCTTTTGTGTCACTGCGGTAAACTGTGGGTGAATGGTTTATAATGTGATAAATATTCATTCTGTTCTGTGCATAGATGATCTGGAAGCCTGTAGATACTATTTTAATTAAATATATTTAACTCTACATTGTACTTTGTGTGATTTTTATAAGCGAACATGGCTGTAGACAGTGCGACTCAGTGGAGCAATGGTCACGTATCAGAATTGAGATGAAGAATACAAGAGACTAGTTCCACTAGTTTGGTAGGTGACTTGGTTGATTGTGTGTTATTATCGGCTTGTTTCTGTTCATTTACAAGCTGGCACTCCATAACGGGTCAGAATTGGTCTTCAACAAAGCATGCTTGTCAGAGGAGGTGACTACCGGGGGTCAGACTCGCTGACTTTGTTGGCACATGTCATGTATCCCAATTGACTAGATCAATGCTCATGATGTAAATCACTAGATTGTCAGGTCCAAACTCGATTGTTTACAGATCATCGCCATATAGTTGCAATATTGCTTAGTGTGACATTTAACAAAAGCTTAGGTTGCGCAGCACCTGTCCAGTTAGGTATCACTCTAAACAAGAAAGACTGTTTGTGCACTGGAATTACCTCTCAAGAAGATGTTGAGCAAAGTTTCTGTCACTGTAGATAAAACAGCTGCGTCCCACTCACAAGAGACTTGTGAGAAAGTGAACACTACGTCGGTGGAGAGTACTGAAGCATGGAGGCAACAGCTTATTCAGCTTGCCATGGGACATAATCATAAAGTAAATAGTTTATCCAGCTACATTATCATTTTCTCTGCCAGATAAAACACTCGTTTCTCAACTCGGTTGTTTCAAATCTCAAATAAAATATTTAAAAAGTGGTGAATATGAGTTATTATTCTGCATTCCCATTAAGACAGGATCCAGACTGGGTAACAAGTGACATCATTTGTTGTGGTATGACGCTGCGAAACACCGACTGTCCGCCCTTCGGACGGACGCTATACCCACTTGACCACGGGAGCTAACACCCCTGGCGGAGGCTCTATCCATGTGACAACAGGAGCTCACTCTCCTGGCAGAGTCTCTATCCATGTGACAACGGGAGCTCACTCTCCTGGCAGAGTCTCTATCCATGTGACAACGGGAGCTCACTCTCCTGGCGGAGGCTCTATCCATGTGACAACGGGAGCTCACTCTCCTGGCAGAGTCTCTATCCATGTGACAACGGGAGCTAACACCCCTGGTGGAGGCTCTATCCATGTGACAACGGGAGCTCACTCTCCTGGCAGAGTCTCTATCCATGTGACAACGGGAGCTCACTCTCCTGGCAGAGTCTCTATCCATGTGACAACGGGAGCTCACTCTCCTGGCGGAGGCTCTATCCATGTGACAACTGGAGCTCACTCTCCTGGCAGAGTCTCTATCCATGTGACAACGGGAGCTAACACCCCTGGCGGAGGCTCTATCCATGTGACAACGGGAGCTAACACCCCTGGCGGAGGCTCTATCCATGTGACAACGGGAGCTCACTCTCCTGGCAGAGTCTCTATCCATGATACCACAGGAGCGGTCAGGGACACGCTTTTCAAGTTGTACATGGTTCATTCTGCATTATGGGGGGAGTCTATGTCAGTGATCAACTTTTGGTTTCTTTCTTAAAGGTCACATGCAACCAAAAAATCAAACAATAATTAAAACACAATTATCACTTATTCATGACATATAATATACATTGCTGGTTATGAAAAATCAAGATTATAAGCGTACAATCGCAAATCAAAAGTGCAATATTGTGTACTTGGGTTTACTTCCCAAGAAACAAAGCAGCCGGGATACCGAACCCAGTCAGAGCGGGTGGGTGTGCACTCAAGTGTAACGGCTGGTTCATTTGCAGATGCCCTCATGGCTCATTGTGTGTGTATATATAGAGATGTTGGGTTTTGTAAATACATGCTCATTTTTTGTGTATAATATTTTGCAATCAACAGACATCATAACATGTCATGTGTACAAGTATCACACCTGCCTGTCTGTGTAATTACATAATGTGACAGAGACCGAACTCGGGCCATAAATCAATGCATTTTGTTTATGGAGTATAGCCTGATTGGTGTTAAGTTCAAATTGCATGTGGTCAGTGATCGCAGTTGTGTATTGAATATGGTCATTAGTAGACAGGCAGGCAGACACATAGGTGTCAATAAAACAGACATTGAGTTTTGTCTGTGACAACGACATATCTATATCACAGTTAGAAATTCTGTCAACGCTAAATTATGACATTGCTTTTAAATATCGAACTGAGAAAGAGACTCGGTAAGAAGAACGTGTGGTGAAATAGACAAATGAAATTATATAAACAGTTAATCTACTGTCATAACATATAAAAAGCTCGCGCCTGTGAAATATCAACAAAACATTAGAAAAATAGCTCACACCAAAGTCTTCACCGAGTATTCACCGGACAACCCACTTCCAAGCTGCGCGAACCTATTTCACTGCGCACGTGCTATGAGCGCAGCCCAGCTGTTGAAACCACTTGAATTCCCCCAAGCGCTGGGGGGAAATTAGTGAATCGTTTGAACTACGATTTCGCGCGGTTTTTTTCATCGCGTTATTTTTCCACTTTTTAAGTTGAATTTGCATTTTTGATGATTTGTTTCGGTAAGTCAATACCGAAAGGTATCAGAATCTGCACAGTTGTGGTTTGCGTTGCATGTGACCTTTAACTATCGGCGTTAAACAATATTCACGCACCCACCTAATCTTCCTTTCGTAATAGCCAAAGATGACACGAGGCTTGAAAGTATATAAGTAAAACTTTGTTACAAACAATACTCATGATTTTAGCGTGAACGGATATTTCAAAATTATTTTAGGTGAGTGATTTGCTGCTTTGGACAATACTTTTCCGTGTTTTCTTTCCTGAAACTCACGAACGTGGGTATGGTCTGACAAATAAGTGTTATATAATACACAAGACTAATATTGTTTCGAGCCCAGGTCATAGCTTTCTGGTACGATAATGGAATGTGAATTTCACAGAGAACTGGCGTCTGATACGATGTACCACTATAACAGGACTGAAATATAGGCTTAAACATAAAACCTAACGTTCCAAGCTTAATGTCAAGCTATAAACCAATAAGTGAACTGCCTTTAGCAATATGTGTATCTGTCGTAGTGTAGGTTATCGATGACAACAGTGAGTGAGTATGGTTTTACGCCGCTTTTAGCAATATTCCAGCAATATCACGGCGGGGGACACCAGAAAGGGGCTTCACACATTGTACCCATGTGGGGAATCGAACCCGGGTCCTCGGCGTGACGAGCGAACGCTTTAACCACTAGGCTACCCCACCGCCCCTCGATGACAAGAGTTTCTGAACGAATTAAATAGGACTTGTATTGACAGTGTCCATATACTTTAGAAACAGTTCGGCTGTTCAGCGATGGTATTAGTTCGTGAGTGAGGTGAGCAGTTTAACGCATCTATGGAAGAGTGGTTCAGTTATGCGGCATTAAAGCTAAGTGGAGGGGAAACCGTTGTGGTGAAACCGACGATTACAAACAAGGGGCTGCAAAGTCAAGAAACCAGATCAGGGTGAATCTGAGATACACATGCTCACAAGATTCTGACATGTATAAGGGACGCAGCTCTGCGGGTTGATTCATGGCGCCTTAGAAGATTGGCCCTTCCATGGCCCCTACATCAAGCTGATACCCCTTGATACGATACTCAAACGACTGCCGTACGCCCACACCTCACGGGGGCCGTAGAGTAGGACTTTCTGTGCTGCGTGAATCTATTGCTATGTCCTCCGGACCCTGTAAATTGTTCTTGTTGTTATCCCAGTTAGGTCTCATCGTCTGCAGACACCGCCATGTTCACGTATTGCTTCTCCAGTTGCTCGTAAGGGGGCGCTTCAACAGGCGTATCCCTGTCCGATGTCAGAGCTTCGTAAGTGTTCCGGGATGTTCCCTCACCTGTAATAGTATTAGTCACATCATCCTTCTGTTACAGGTAACGTGTCAAATTAATTATTTTTTTTTTAAACTACTTAATCTGGAAGATTCTGTAACATGCTTGGTCAGACTACTCTGGATGATATGGCTGTTCAAAAAGCTTCCAAACCAATCTTGGCTCCTAGTCAAATAGTAACTACCCAACCACTGCCTCCAACTGATCGTAACAGCAAAATGTAATATGATTACAACATTGTTTTACAATGAATATAAGCCACTGCCACATAAGTGAGTGATTGATTGAGTGAGTGAGTGATGTCATGTAAACATTATCAGAAACCAGAGAAACCAACGATGCCTCATAACAGCTAGTTGTTCTTTTAAAATGTTTCTTCGTTTCTAATTTCGAAATACTATACCAAACAAATACCCTCCTGATTTGACGAAGATTGGATATGTCGATTTTATGCCTGGATTTTCAGCCATATTCATTGGCCTAGAAGCAGTAACTAGTCATTCGACAGAAGCTTGGTCACTTCCAGCGTATGTAGAATCTACCTCTGTCTCTACTGTATAACAATCAGCATATGAATTTATGGATCCGACCAAAACAGTATCGATCACGGACGTCACCCCAGATCTATATTCGGGTTCAATAAACCATCTACAAACAATATCCACAAATCAGATCTTTTAATGACATTTAGACGTGATACACATAAAAGAGAGGGTTTTTACGGATGTCAACTTCTTTATAAGGAACACAACGTTTCCGTATATATCCTTACTCCTTCACCTGATGGAGTAAGGATATACTCCGAAACGTTGCGTTCCTCGTAGTAAAGAAGTTGACATCCATAAGAACTTTCTTCCTTATGTATCTACAAAGTGTATAAGCCTTGTCTACCTGGCTGCCTGTCTTGCTGGCGACTGTGTTGGACTGTCGCAGTAGAAGCTGCTACTTCATGGTACCTGTACAAACAGATTGCACTGACATAGAGTTTCCATATTGGATGAATTGACGTCCCTATACAAATCGCGTTTTATCACAAGTAATTGGTTATTTTGAAATACATTAATATCTATACAAATGATATATACTTCTGGGCTGGTTTCATTTATTAAGCAACATAATGTTTTAATTCCTAATTATTTAAGTAGTGAAAATGTCTTACACAGACTCCTCTTCTTTCTTCCTGGGCGAATCTGAAAGGAAACCTCGCGTGTAATTACAACGTCTTTCTGTGTTATAGTTAATAAGTCATCTCTATTACTGTGTATTTATATCATCACAAGGTCCCCGATTAACTTGACGCTAATCATTATTGGTAGGCCCTGGGAGTCTCCCTTATTATTTTATTTCAAAGAGTAAACAAACTGGGAGTAATCAGCAACAGGTACAGTGCATTATTAAGTGTCGGGGTGCTCCATTATATGTTTATGTTCATGAGTAGTCATACTGGGAGTAGTCATACTGGGAGTAGTCATACTGGGAAGATGCCGTGTTAGGGATACATATCCCAGAAGCCATGTGAACATACCATTCCTCATTGACCGTCTCCTCTTCCTGCAGATACAAACTACAGCCAGCGACACAGCTACAGCAACTACTGCAACAGCAAAGCCGACGCCCACCCCTGCACCGAACGATAGCTCACCTGGACACAGACAAACATGTTAGTGTTGGAGTGCTTCATCTGTCAAAATAACTTATCGGGTAGGAATACTGTATCGATGATTATTGACCGTAGGTCGTTGGACTACAGATAGGATACTGGTTGATGATGGACCATATAAGAGCATTAAATCGCGTTGCTATATCTGTTGGTCTGGTGTTGAAGTGCAAAACCTTTAACTTGGTTCACTAAATTCCCGAGCCATGAGATTATATAAAACCTTCAATAAAAAGATATGCCTAATGCACATTAATTCTTCTTTGCTAAATTATGCATAAGATTATTGGTATGTTATAAGCGCGAGCGCAGCAAAAATCCGGAAACGATGGACAGTTAAAATCAAGTATTAGTGTGACGTACCACTGGGGACTACGGCAGTGAATGTTGTGCATGACGCTGTCACAGGTGACGTCACTGCAGTATCCTCTGTAGCATAGAGCCTGAAGAAGACGGTACTGCCTCCATACTGAGGCAGGTGTATTTGCCTCAGCATACCGTCACTTACAACACGGGCCGAGACTGTAGTCCAGTTGGCCTGTGGCAGTCTTTGCTCCACCAGGAAGCCGACACCCCGTGTCTCAGCATCACCACCTGGTGTCCACTGAAGGATGTAACCGCCGACCTTGTTTTGACACTGGAAGTTCTCCGGTACAGACAATGGAGCTGTGTGTGAGGAGGAGCATTGATTAGATTGAACAATGACACGATGTGCTCTGATTTGATCATGCGAAAAACTAAGGAGTTACAGGTCATCTCTATGTGTGAGTTTTGTGTAACGAATATCTATTACTTTACGCCGCACCAACAGCAATATGGCAGCTATTCGAGAATTAAGTAATAAAAGCATGCGTATATGATAACAACAATAATGGCAAAATACCACAGAATATAGAGTCACATATCACAACAAAACAGAGAAGGTTCACTATTTGAAATAAAATCTATATCATAATAAAGATTTATTTTCTTTAAAGTATGTTACGATCTTATGTTTACGTTTGGATGAAAATGAGATGCTTGCACTATTTTGGGGTTCGGCTCCACTAGTACCCGGAATTGTTAGCCAGACCACTTGGGAAAGTGTATCATTATTATTATGTAAATATGTACTTCATCTGAAAAATGTATTAGACCATCCTCTCTGTTCATCTGCTGTGCAGCAATAGCTGTCATTTGTGTACATATGTGATATCGACTATTTACTTATACAGCTTGTGTTACTAGGACTCATATTTATATTCATGTACATACAAACTAGGGGGTGGGTGATATTACCAATTGCAAATCGAACTTCACAATACGATATATTGCGGTACACTTTTCGCAAACCAGTTCACCCGATACGATCGGTAATTTTCGTGATGTAGTCAAAACTACTAATAACATTTGTATTTCCTTTATATTATTAAACATTAATAATTTTGAGAATGTTTATTGGTCATATAATTGCATTTGCGTGACTTTTAAACCATATAAACAAAACATATAGATGGGTACCGGCACTCGTTGTAAGGATATTAAACAAACAAAAATGGCGGACGCCGCTGCAGACGCTTATTTTCGAGTTCCAAACTTTAGAGCGAAGTCTTCAATTTTGAAATCTCTTGTACAATCACATCTGAGTCCTGACAGGAGCCAGTGGCATTGTGTCAAAAGAAAGGAAACAGTAATTTCATTACCTTAACCCATGTTGCCATACGCCAACACATATCACAATATATCGCAATACGAAAATTTTGGCAATGCCCAACCCTAATACAAACATCAAGTATTTGCTCTGAGTAACATCAGGGTTATTGAAATCTTCGGATGTAGATTCTGGAGCAAATAAAGAAATTAATTCATTAATTCATTCATTCATTCATTCATTCCTCATCTGCAGAACATCGACACAAATAACAAGATATCTTAATAAGTGGCGTTTCCGCTAAAACGTATTTCATTCAAACCTACCTTTCTTTCCTAGTTGAAATTGCATTCGGAACCTTCCCAGAGGATTTCTGACGTTTACGTGATAAACTCCATAATCGTTCTCTTCTGCAATGTCCGTAACGATATATGACGTCATGGCTTCGTCGTACTGGCGCCACTTTGATACGTCGACAGGCTCTTCACTACCTCCATTCTGTTTTAACCAGGTGAAGGTCGGACGTGGAAAAGCCAGGATGTGAGCTTGTAATCTGACTGGCTGGCCTATGTCAACATACACATCTCTCTGTGCTGGGTATTGAAAATTGAGTCGTGGGGAACCTTCAAGAACAGAGCATTTTATGTTTTTCTTCGTGTAGTGAAATTATCCCTTATCGAGTATTTCCTTACATGGAAAACGACTAAAACGTCCTGTAGATACTAAATGCAGTGTTATGGTTTTCGATTTATAATATGAATAATCAACACCTCGATATCCCATTGGCGTATTAATGATAGATTTTATTATTTACAGTCCTTTAGATATGACGAAATAACTTCCTGTAACATTTGCCGGCCCATACTTGTTCAGGTACAGCCGGAAAGTCTATCATGAGGTGTGTGTTTGGAGTTTATTAATCAAATACCTCATAGTTTCATCAAGGTACCTACATTTTGCATTCACTGTTACTGACGCTGTCGTTTGCCCAGCTATGTTCCTCGCAACACACGTGTAGACGCCACTGTCAAGGCAATCTGCTTCAGTCCAGTTGAAACTGGCTGTGGCTGCTTCGGTCACGTGGTTTAGTCGGACAGTGCCGTTCATGATGGATATACTGGACAAAGGATTACTGTCTACTGCGCATGACAAGACCACGGAACCTCTTTCATCAACTTCAGCAGTACCAGACAAGCCGTTAGCCATTACAACTGCAGCTGGTGAATCTGAGCAGAGAAAGGCGTTTAGTTGAACACAGAAGTTGTTCGAAATTGTTAAACAGGAAATAGGGAAATATGAATGTTTACTTCGATTTTGTATTGTAACAAAACAGCCATGAGGATAAAGCAGTAACACCTACCATTAGTAAAACAATGTGAAACACCGTGAAATATACGATCTACGTACGACCATGTGTGGTGTAAAATTTCTACTTTCATGCAAGCCTCATACTGTCACCCATCAGCTTCTATGTTGGTCGGGTTGTTTTTTTTGTCTAACGCCGCCCTCAACAATATTCCAGCTATATGACGGCAGTCTGTAAATAATCGAGTCTGGACCAGATGGATCAGATAGCCCAGTGACATGACTTGTCGTACTGTTCCATTTTGCGTGGATCGATGCTCACCATGTCAATCACTGGTTTGCCTGGTCCAGGCTCGATTGTATACATACGTAACATCTGGTGTAACTCTTAACAGACACAGAATTAGTGGGTCCAGAACAAACATGGCATTCTGCAATACGTACACTGTACATCAAGTTCCATAGCCCGACTCTCTAATGTGCCATATATATTATCCGCTGTGCACACGTAGCTGCCAGCCATGGTCCTGTTCGCGGCACCAAGATCGAGCACCTGTCCAGTCACGACTATCTGGGATCCTTGTTTCCAGGAATATGAGCATGTAGGTCGACACGTGCCGACACACGTCACCTGGGGTACGTCGTCAGTCTCCTTCACTTGCACCGATGTTGCAGAGATGCTTATGTTGTACGGAGGATCTGAAAGTTCAATATTTTGTATCAAATCAAACTAATGGATAAATTTCA
Source organism: Haliotis rubra (assembly GCF_003918875.1). Taxonomy (NCBI): domain Eukaryota; kingdom Metazoa; phylum Mollusca; class Gastropoda; order Lepetellida; family Haliotidae; genus Haliotis; species Haliotis rubra. The sequence goes on from NW_025767075.1 coordinate 594,217, forward strand.
AAATTCCACGTAGAAAGATTAATATAGAGGAAATGATGCTTGGCACAACGGAGCACAGATAAAATCGTATTGTAAAAGTGCATTCAGTGTTTCAATTTTCAGGACCCCAAACAGTTGTATTCTTCTATACGTAAACAATATCATCTAACTTGCTCAGTTGCAGGAAAGTACTGATGGACGTGGGACGATTACTGCCACAAACCTGTTGGTCAAACACTCACAGACTAGGCTATTGGTGATAATTAATAACAGTCTTTACAAGTTATTCAAACATGGATACTAAAGTCGTGAGCCTCATTCCAAATCAATATATTTGCTATCTTAGCTTAGTCGAAAAGAGACAAACCTGGTGAATGTCTGACAGGGTGGGTGCAGTTGGTTCGTGATTTTTTAATAGGATGCCTAAATAGAAAACAAAATTCTTTGTTGTTTATATTCAGCAATATTCCAGCTATGGCGTCAATAAATAATCGAGTCTGGACAAGACAGTTCAGTGTTCAACATCATGAACATCGATCTACATAATTGTGATACGATGACATGTGTCAGCCATGTCAGCGAGCCTGAACACTCTAACAGGTTAGTCGTTTCTTAAGACAAGCATGAGTTGCTTAAAATCTTTCTAATCAGGATCTTCACGGGTCAAACTGAAAAAAAAGTTAAAAGAAGTGGAATGGACCCATTCTGTCCCAGTCAGCAGCCATCCAAAGCATGGCTGCCTTGCATGAAATGTTTTATGGTTGACATGTGGACGACACTTCAATATTTATCCGTCATTACAATGACGACAATGTTGTCGTATGGAATCGCCTATTTTAGCTTGAGCCATACATTTCCAAGGTTTTTCTGTCAGGTGACTGGCCTTTGCCTGTGTTTAAGACGGGTGCTACAGGTGACCTTGGTCTTTTTCGCGAACACCTGGTTTCACCGCCATTTCATTGTGATTTATAAACACGTGCTAATGATATAAGCGAAATCGTACAACCGCCTTTCTATTACGGCTTGCATTGGCAGAGATTTCTTATCGATAAATTTGTCGCTTTCATAATAACAAGAGTTCATGCTAAAGGCGGAATCGAACAATGACACTTATAATATTTCCGGCGCAAAAACGAGAACATTACACATATTCCTACACTTGGTTTCGTAATATACCTTATGGACCTTTTGCAGTGTAGGCAGATTAAAACATTGTTGTGAAGAAAAACAGGAACATAAGATGAATACATCTAAAACAGTTTAAGTAAATATAGCATTCCATAATTTGTATGTACTTCACAGTGCATATTCCAGTTTGTATGTACTTACAATCAGGAGTTAACACCCGAACGTCACTGTCTCTCCCCAGTCCCTCGTTTTCTGTCACGTGACACGTAACACCTGGTGGGTTATAACTCTCAACCGGAAGTGTGATACTAGTGCCACCTGGTGAGGTAAGATTACGTCCGTCAATCTTCCAGGTGTAGGTGAAGGTCAGTCCGTGATGTACAGGTAGTGTTGTAGACGTGGATGAGCACGTCAACGTGACGTTCCTACCAACCACGGGAGTTGATTGCAGTGATATGACTGGCTTGGTCGGCTCGCCTGGAAAGATTTATTCATTTTCTCATTTTATTGTATGAGAAACACAAACATCAAGGAGTTACGATCCATTATCCACAACATAACCCTGTAGTCACTATTCTACAAATCTGACATACTAATCAAGTTCCTCCTAATTAACTTCATGTTGTCCCTTGTCTTACTATATGTATCCAGGTATAACTGGCTTCATCTGTGCACTGAAATATTTGTCTTGCCCTCCCTCATTGTCATTCACCTGACGACAGAGCGAGACGTAGTCCCTAAACGACGTGTATGTATATTGAAAAAGTTGACATAGACATGCACATGTTTTATGCTAAGTGCATTGATTGAGTGATTGAATGGTATTATACTGGTTATTAATTGACTAAATTTCCGTAGTATATACCTGTTGTCTGTAACCCTTCGAGTCAGGGACAATACGTATTCGATCCCAAACGTCAAGGCATGCTTGCTGACACACCGTCATCCCTTACACATTTATTTATTTTTGATTTGTGTCAGACTTTGCTGCATATTGAAATTTCACAGCTTTCCATGTATAAACACATCAGCTTACAAACAAGACATATCTTAATCGCCTTAATTTATTAATTTATCAAATGCAACGACGTACATATTATTAAAAGCTTCAAGATTGTCTTCAGTACTTGAAGTAGAAATTGCATTGCCACAATAATTATAATGGGCTGCATTCTACAATTCTAATATCCTAGCACTTTTGAAGTGTGGAAACATAGGTACACAAAGTCAGGGAGTGCACCACTCCAGCAACAGACTCTCTGGGTTACAGGCATGTAAGAGCTGGTTATACATCAGCAACAAAGAATTCAAATGTTCAGAGTGTGAAGGTATAGGTACAAAAGTCGGGGAATACATGACTCCAGCGACAAGCGCATGGGTTACCTGCATGTTGAGTAATTAATATTATTATCATTGTTCTTCTTATTCTTCTTCTTATTATTATTATTTTAGGATATTTATATGATTTTAAAACCTGGTTATCATTGACAACAGAGAGTTACTAATTTCAAAGTTTGCAAGGATGGGTATGGAAAGACAGCGCGCAAACCTCCAGCAGCAAACTCATGGGTCGTAGGCATGTTGGAGCTGATTATTTATTGGCCCAGAGACTTGCAGATTTTCAAAGTTCGAAATAAAGCTATTAGGCCATTTTTTTGGTGAAATTTGTTAATCCTGTTGTTTTTCTTAGCTATGTATTTTTCGACAAATACAATATTCTGTATTATTTTCAGAAATCCTGACATTTGCAGCCATCTGTTGTTTATACTTGAGACATAAATGAATCGTTTCCCAGCAAGAATAATGTTGTTAATAAAGTCATAGCCAGTGTTAAGTCCCAACAGGATTGTGAAATCTGAGAGTACAATGTCAATGCTAAAAGTGTTTATAATAAAAATCTTAATTCACTCCAGAACATCTGTACATGTTCACACGATACAAAAACATGGATAATATCTTCTGGTTCTGATTTGCAAAATGTACAAATATTTTTGTCAATCAATTTCATTTTCAACAATTCTTTTTTAGTATATATAATCTTGTGGATGAATCTAAATTGGAAATCCAATAATTTAACATCCCGAGTACACTTTCTATAGTTTGTAGAAACAATACTCCAAGGCAATGTAATCTGAGTCATACTTTCCCACCTGTTACACACATCAGGTAGCTCACATGTTTTAATCAATTTGTTATAGAACCTTCTACAACCTTCTGAAGGTATAATAAGTTCATACACTATGTCATTAATACCCAGATTTTGAGTCTCATTAATAGAATTATTGACCGCATGTCTCCATGAGACAGGGATATCTTTCAAAAGTTAACTTATGTTAACCTATCAAATTGTAATCACATACCAATGACTATAAGCTTCAAACCACAACCCTGAATGAGATTCGCACCACCCCCACCACCACAGGTATAATATCCAGCATCTGATCTTGTGATGTTCCTCAGCACAAATGTCATGTTCCTTGAGGAGTAGCTTCCTTCAAAAACAACTCTATTTTTGTAAGGATCAGTGGCCACGAATGTGTCCGATGCTGTAACAATAAAAGCCACAAGACTGTTTGGTGTAACAAAATAGAAAGAAGATCCTGTCCCTAGACCACCTTGTGGGATGATGAAGCTGATTGTGCTGTTATCTCCAGGAAAGGCAACGACTGTAGTCTGACTCGCAGCATCTGAGACAGAAAAAGGGGTTAAAAGTGAACTTTTATTTAAATACACTCACCAAGTACGACCAGCATCTGTCCACAGTTCGGAATGATATCACTCAGTCCATTTCGACCACATGTGTAATTCCCAGCGTCAGATCTGCTTACATTGCTCATATCAAAGGACATCATCCCCACTGTCATGTTCCCAGTGTAGTTGACTCGGGCTTCATACACAGGACCAATCATGTGCCGGTTTAATATATTAGCGAGGAGAACAGCGGGCCCACCTGGGCTAATCACATACACTGCAGCGACTGATGTCCCTCCGGGCACCTGCCACCCGAATCTAGCTGTCTCCGTCTCTCTAACGATGACACTCTCACCATCTGTGACTAGAACAAAGGCGGAATTCCAACACACTGAAGAAAAATACCTTATGATTTTAAATAATGGCGAACTGTTGATGTCAAATATCACGGAAAAACCTGCATACATCGACCTAACTATATCAACCATGCAGCAATATCGAGTCCTTTAATATGTGTACTAAGAATGCTTTCTGCTGGTAGGTGAACCATCTAAGTCGACTTTATTCCTTAGTCAAATCAAATTTGATTTTGGCGCGCCATCACGTCTATGGACGTTTACATATGATACATAGTAGAAAGGGGCGGTGGGATAGCCTAGTGGTTAAAGCCTTCGCTCGTCGCGCCGAAGACGCTGGTTCGTTTTCCTACATGGGTACTTAGGGGATAATCCTATTGTGTTTACATTTGGAAGTGATCGTAGATGGTTGAACGCTGCTAAATGTCATTTAAAACCGAACGCGGTTCCACAACGAAGTTTTCTTCAAATACATTGCAAGTTGCAACATCTGTACTGGCATTCTACTTCTTATGTTATGGACAACTTTAATGGAATGAGTTATGTAATAAGGAACATCCCTGTAACTTCAAAAATAGATTCGTCTGGTTTGACCTTCGTTCTGACGTCATTGGCGCGTGCCATTTTCGAAACGTGACTCTCCTGGATGCGTGTCAGTGCTTTGCTTAGTTCCGAAAGTAGTTATTTATGACAACCTGACTGTTGTCAATTTTGAAAAGACCAGAAATCGAAGATGAAGAAGCAGTGATTGTGTGATTTGACTTACATGTTGGAACCAGGCTGGGTCAATATTTTCCCCCATATCCGATCCAAACAGATCAAAGCAATAGCCGAGCTCAAACGTAACAGTTTCAGACGACATGTATGTTTACCTTTGTAAGAGTTAATGAGTGCAAAATATTCCTACGCGCAATGAACCGGCTCTCAGAAGTCGTTATTGAAAATCGTTCACTTCTAAGTTTTTAGTAACAGCCAATCAAAAACGAACATATTTAAATGTCACGGTAGAATATGTATTAAGCCCATTTCTGGTGTCCCCCGCCGTGATATTGCTGGGATGTTGCTAAAGGCGGCGTAAAACTAAACTCACTCACTCATAATAGAAAATATGTTGACTCAAACTCAGAAACGAAATCAGTTCAACCCTTCGGGCCTTGTTGACTCTGTGTCCTGAATCAACGACATTATGGTAGATGTATAACATTATGACAGACATGCAATACATTTATCTATAATTCTGTACAAGGAGGTTAGTTATACAACTGCAAAATTCATGTTCAATATGGCCTTTGAATTCCTGGGGCAGAACCAACTGCAATATCAATAGCATGAAACCATTATAATGCGTATTATTGTTAAACTGAGGCATGCTATCAGTTTGCTTACACCATAAAGCCAGCTTTAGATAACACCAGTTCAATATAGGTAACGTTTATATGTCGTACAGTTAAACGTGTATTTTATGCAAGGTATGAAATTATGCATCCCTTGACGTGTTTGCAGTGTGTTGAATGTAATTGGACACGTTGTATGTGTCTTTCTCTCTCTCTCTCTCTCTGTGTGTGTGTGTGTGTGTGTGTGTGTGTGTGTGTGTTTGTGTGCGTGTGTGACCTGCATTGTTAACAAAGACCCCCGTGACTGGTTCACTGAAAGACACTTGTGACCTGCAGGCGGATACACAATTATACAGTGATATCCCCTGCACAGAGCTGTCACAAAGCTGGGAGCAATGCCCTCTCCGCTTACACATACATAGCCTTGCATTGAAGTTCACATATGCGTGCTATCCCACCCAGATATAGCACAGTGCTGTGTATAGGGTGGCGATAACGTTGGTGTATACAGGACAGAGGAACACTGACACATATAGCGACATGTATTATTCAATGTATACATTGGCTTAGGCTTTAGAAAATATATGTATAGCTATGCATATTATCTTAGAACACCAATTTCCTGCACGTTAGAGAGTTATTAGGGGCGGATAAAGCTTTTTGAAAAAGGAGGGGTGCGCACTATTGAGAAAGGTAGGGGTTGGGGGTGGAGTGCACGCTTCATTTTCATCCGTTTTGTGGGGCCATTTAATAAACTTTCAGGACAAAAGGGGGGTTCACCCTAACCCCCCCTTCCCCTCTGGATCCACCTCTGGTTATCACGTGTTTGGCTGCTTGTTTTGCTTGCTTGTCCAACTTTGTCAAGGCAATGTCATCCTAAAAGTTGAACTGAGAATAAGCGAAATCACTGACTAAGCATGTACGTAATACCGGATACGCTCTATTGCAGCTAGGCAGCGTAATAGTATTATCTTCAAGCTTATAGTGCACAGATACTTACATTTAGCACAGCATGAGATCAGGACAATAATCCACATACGACATCTTGGGATCTCCATGAATACTTTACACAGACTAATATTTCTGAACGTTGTCCAACATACACTGATATTTGTTGTCGGGTGGATGGGTCAAGCCTTTTTACTTCCGGGTGTCTTGCTTTACATATCTACCACCGTCTGATGTCCATGACATGTTGAGGCGGTCGGTTTGTACATTATTGTACAGAGTCCGTCAGTACTGAGATTGAATTACGACGTGCTGGAGAAAGAGCAAGGCGACGCAGATCGATTAAATTGAACAATATATCAAAAGAAATCACACTTGACAAGGGGAAAACGCCTTTTGTAACACTTCTCCATACACGGACATGTAATAAGTAAACTGTATATGAAACAGTATTATCAGATGACTGTATCTAGCACGTATACAGAAGCAAATGTACATGTCGTACATACATGCACACACCATAGAGTGTGTTAAGATAGTGGAAGGAATACAACGAAGCAGTTGTTCGAATTGCACGAAACGGCATATTCGATAAAAATGGCAATGTTTATTTTAAAAAGGCCAGATAACCAGGCGCTTATTATTTCTACTCAATGAGGTCTTAATACTTGCAAACGTAGGAAAGACGCCTCTATTTATCGTTATAGGAATCGTTCCATATGCCACTCCTTGATGGTCAGCAGTAAGTACGCTTAGGTCCCATGCCTCGCAACATGACTTGATCGTTGTTTCAAACTCCATGAGGATGGCGACATATGGTGATGCATCCCCTTGGTTTGCAATATGGACCGCGTTAACATTCTTGGTAATCTAACTGGCCTTGGTATCAACAGAAGATCCATGAGAGGGCTGTTGTCCCACACTTTGATAACCATCCTCTATCCCCTCTATCCACATTAAGCCCTGAGTTCCACTACTATCAATAACATCAGTTCGTGAAAACACCCAAACAATTTTAAAACCATTTAAATGCTCAAAAGTTCTGAAATGATTTTATTTCTTTAAAAGAAAAACAAGAATTAAATGAGGATTGACATTCATAGAAAGATCCTGTAAAGATGGAGATTGGTGATAGGTTTATTCGTTATGAGAGAGAATTCTAAAGTCAAGCAAAATGTACTTGACTGTGTCTCTCTCAACATAAGGGAACTTAAATGGAATTTCATCACATTTTAATAAATATTCATGAGTAAAACGTGTGAGGCCAATTCGACATCGCCTTAATCGTCCCTTGATGTAAACATAAGTGGGTATAACCTAAAGTTTGTTAATTTCATGAAATGTGTTGTACTTGGGTGTCCCACTTTGCTTGCATTAGTTGTCTGATGTATTCTTTGATGTATGGCTTACAACTAGAATAAGGTATCAGTAAGTGAGAGACCGAGAGACTCATCCAGAGCTGTAGCATCTGCTCGTGTGTTACCTACAATGCCAGCATGGCTGGGCAGCCATCAGTTGGGAGCTGATTATATACACGTACTTATAAACCCACTTATAAAGGGTTTCTTTGGAGTTAAAGTACTTGGAGGCAGGAAAGAGAATCAGAGAAGATGGTAACTGTCTTATATTTAGTTTGAATGTATTCCAAGGCTATTTGGATCGCCTCGGCTTCAGCAGTGAAAATAGATCTATTATCAGGAATCCTGGAAGATATGATATTAGATCCAACGACAGTTGCACTTGAAACATTGTAACTATATGATAATAATAATAATTGTACATTTGTAACGCGCCTTTTCCATGTACAAGGCACATGCTCAAGGCACTATCTTTTCAACCATTTGCAAAAATTGACCGATGGGTGTTATATTTGGCTCGCTATAGTACATATATCTGTTTATAGATAAGTGGATTTGTGTCAGATCTTTTTAAACTCAGAGAGTGAAATGCCTACTTCAGATCAGATCATTTGCCAAGGAGGAGTCGGTGGTAAGGAGATGTTACATTTGGTAATGTGAGGGTTGATCCAAATACCAAGTGGCGGGATATGTTTTGGTTTATTTAGAAATAGTTCTTCATAGGAAGGACAAAACACACAGTTATAAGCAGGATTTAATTGATTGGAACGTAACTTAGTAACATACTGAAACGGTAAATTTGAAATTTTGCCTTTCTATCGTGTGCATATTTTTGCCTCAGCAAGATACGTTGAAGGCATCTACAAACAGTGACCCATCAACTGAGTCGTTCAGTACGTTGGAGAGGCTGCTTGTCTTAATGCTAAATAAGGTGATAGTCCAACACTGCCTTGTCGAACACCCTGATCGTCATTATAATGATCAGTCAGGGATGATCCAACACGAACTTGAATGTGCTTAGATCCACATTGTCTCAGTTCACTCAGCTGTAAAATGGGTACCCGTGAGGATGTGCTGGCAATGTAAGTGATTAGTTCATTGCGCCTAACAGGCAGCATGGCTGTATGATCCCCAGGAAGTTGAAAAAGAATCGGATAGTACGATAGTGTCCTATGACCGGGAATAGTACTGTACGCAGCACCTTGAGCAGGTAATGTGCCTGGATATGAGCGCCATATAAACGGACTATTACAATTACCTTTGATATTGTGTACGCAAATTGATTTTGGATATATAATGTCTCCAAGACTGACATATATTTTGTTTAAAGGTTCGTCTAGCCCTTGCGCTATTTACTAGTATTTAGATTATGAACTGTATGTGTTGAACTGGGTGTTGGCGGAAGTACTTTTCTGCTTTTTTCTACATTTTCTTGCCTCTTCACAATCATCACTAATCCATGGTTTACGTATGTGTGGGTTAATAGAGGACTTAGGAATAGCTTCATCAGCTATATTTTCAGTTGTTCTGCGAATAGCTGAATAGGGCAAGAGTACCTTTGAGAGTATCAGGCTGCAGTATTTCAGAACAAAGGGTTTGAAAAGAGCCACTGTGCTTTGGTGAAACCATCTTGTCGAAGGTGTCTCATCAGTAGGCGTGATAGTCTTAAGCATCGTAGGGAAGTTGACACTTCCACATATGTCATCATGGACAGACCAGTCAAATTCATTTTGTAAATCAGCATCTGTAGGAGTCGGATCTAGTGCTGAATAAATGGCTGTGGCAGGACGTAAATTCGTGTTGTAGCACTCATCAGAGATGCATATGTTATTGTCAGAAAAGAAATCTTCAACTACTGCTAATTGTCGAATTGGTACATTATCTTTGCAAAGAGCAACCCCTCTCTCTCTCTCTCTCTCTCTGGCATGGAGTGAGTGAGTGAGTTTAGTTTTACACCGCTCTCAACAAAATTCCAGCTTTATGGCGGCGGTCTGTAAATAATCAAGTCTGGACCAGACAATCCAGTGATCGACATCATGAGCATCGATCTGCGCAATTGGGAACCGATGACACGTGTCAACTAAGTCAGCGACAAGCATGAAATGGAAGTTTAAGTGTGTTTTTGAGTGTGTGTATTTCATTGTACATATTATCCATAGAATGATCGGTTGTATTTGAACCGATACTAAGGTATTGTAACTCTCAAATTAATATGTACTTGCTATATTCAAATGGCCGACTTAACGTATGATTTACATTTAGTACTTTTGCTGTATTCATTGTTCCTTAAGTGTATTGTGTCTCGCGTTCCTCTGGACGTGTGTTTCCTTTATAAATCTAGTATTCCTTTACTTTAATCTCAACTACATTTGTTTATTGAAACCCTGCTCTAATCATGGGTATTTATGTTTACTCAAATTACGTCTAAAATCCCTTGCATCAATGTTGACCATACTGACCTTAATAAAAAGACATAATGTTCATTAAATCACTGCAACGTTTATGAGTTATGTTCTACTGAGAAGATAACATAACCAGTTTGTGTCATCGGTATACCTTAGTTATGAGTATGCAAGCAATCGCCAGCAACCAATGTACAGATGAGCTTCTTCACCGCCACCGGCTTCGTAACCTCCCGGCTCCCAATTGCGCAGATCGATGCTCATGCTGTTGATCACTGAATTGTCTGGTCCCGACTCGATTATTTACAGACAGCCGCCATATAGTTATAATATTGCTGAGTGCGACGTAAAACTCAACTCACACACTCACTCACCTTCTCACTCACTCACTCACTCACTCATTCGTGCAAACCTTTTTCATCATTGGTACTAGATTAACACTCTTGTGTTAAAACGCTTTCGGTGATAAGAGTAGAAAGGAAGGTATTTAATTTGACATTTAGATTTTTAAAGTAGAGACAAGTAGAGAAGGAAAGAATAGCGGACCTTTGGTGAAGGACACAGACCTATTGAACATACGCCCAAGTTATTTCTAGTATACAGTGCTGATTGTGGGGACGGCAATAGACACATTGATAATCGGAACGCCAGGCTCAGCAAAGGTATACTCGATGGCCGAGGGTAAAAGTGGACGCTTACAGAGGCATTCAACTTGTAATGGAAGTAAAGGACATGCGCCTAACAAAGGAAGAACCACATATAGGGCAATAGATCATCAGAGGGGACATCGGGAACAATGTAGCAACAATTAATGTTTCAAGTTGGCGTACACCATTACTTCAGAGATGTATTAAATAGTAATGATGTCTCTGCAAAAAGCAGAGTTGATTGTACATTTGGGATTATATCATGAGTATATATTTGTTTCATCAGTATTACAGCTGAACGATGTTGTTTGTAAACAATTCGAGTCGCATGAGTATATGTTTATGGATCGCGATAAAGTAGTGATGATACCAGGTAAGGTATCCTGCCCCACCGCTGGCACCAGTCATAAACATAAGCTAAGTCTAGTCAATTTTCCATCTGAAATAATTCGGGAACGTATGATACAAGTCAAAATAGGGAATTGCATTGGACATCATTATTTGCTCCTCATGTTTACCATAAAACCTTTTGAAATCTTTACTGAGGCCTTCAATGTTGTAACCTTGATCAAAAACTTCAGAGCAAGAGTGGTATGACGCTCTTTAAAGTCTTATTAAACGGAACATGGTCGATTGTAGCTAAATCGTTGTGAAATGTAAAAGCCAAAGGCTAGCGCTGTTGGAATATTGCTCGACATGAAAAGGAAGTTGCCTATTGGGAAGTTGAAACCATCCTTTTTTAGACATACAGCATTGTGGAGAATTTTTTGTCATTTTGAATCTGTATCCATAAATCTGAATATGAAACAGGATTGTATTGACTGATGCGTGTTTGTAATGGTGCGTGGACACTTTATCCCGACAATGTTCTCCGAAGCCTATTTCTTCAGTTTTCATTCGTACGAAGTTTAAAAACCATAGAAAGCACAACTTGCGTTTATCTTTATCTGTCTATAAGCAGATTATCTCAGATATAAATGTGGTCTAAGGTTGAGCATCCATATTTTAATCCATCCTGTCCTTCCGAAAGAAAATGAGAGGAATCAAGAACTGTTTTCAGACATTTATTCGAAAGATATTTGAGGGATTTCAAGACAGTTGAGTAACGTGAGTCTTCAATAGTACTTATGCTGGTTTTCATGTCCTTTTACCTTATTATACATGTGGCCAGATGTCTAGGAACTATCTTACTAAACAAGCGTGGAAACAGAGTGACAAGTTTGTGGTAATTCTTTCATAAAGTCACCCTTTGTTATTTATTATAACCATGTACACCATTCATGTCTGAAATATCAATGTTTCATTGTCAATATTTGCTTCCTCATTCAATTGTTTGAAGTAGTCACTTAAGATAGGCACCCATGAAGGGCCACCTCCTCGTGGTGGGTGCTGGGTCACGCTAAGCGCCCTTCAAACCCCCGTTGTGGACCCGTGGGGATATTAGGTCCACCAACCCGTATGCCGTGGGTTGCGCCCCTGTGTCAGTGGAGGACGGGATTTCTGCTTGAGTATATCATCCGAGTATCCTTGGTGCTACAAGTTGGAGACCCACTTGTGTTTAGCATTGTCCTTGTGATACTCCGTGGTGGGTGGGGAGCTCGGATGATGAACCATTAAAAACTAACCATGGCATACGAAACCCCCTTTAAAAAAACAAAACGTCCACTTGACACTGATCCAGATGATAACGAACAACGACTGTCCACATCCATTGATAACTGGCCACGTTTTCTCGTGATTGAGACTCAAGATAGCACAAGACTAAAATTGAACCCCTTTGCAATACAGAAAGGCATACAAGGCATTGCCGGTGACGTTAAAAATATCAAACGTTTACGTTCAGGTGCATTACTTGTTGAGTGCAGCAAAAGATCGCAGGCTAATAACCTGATGTCAACTGAAACATTCGTCGGCATTCCAGTGTCAGTCTCTCCTCATAGAACACTGAACACCAGCAAAGGAATCATCAGAGATAGAGATCGATTGTTTGCTGACATGTCTGAACTTGATATTGTTTCCGAAATGAAAGATCAAGGGGTCACATACGTTAAGCGTTTTACAACACGTAAAAACCAGGAAACCATTCAGACTAATACGTACCTGTTTTCGTTTTCCTCTCCAAATGCTCCCAGATCAGTAAAGGCAGGATATTGTCACATTAATGTCGACACCTACATACCTAATCCTTTAAGGTGTTTTAAATGCCAGAAGTTTTGGTCATGGGGTTAGTACTTGCCAATGGCTGTTGTGTGTGCTCACTGTGGTGAGAAGACACATACAACAGAAGATTGTGACAGTGACTTTAAGAAATGTACCAACTGTGCAGGCAATCACTCATCATTCTCAAAAGATTGTCCGATCTGGAAACAGCAGATGGAGATCAATAAGATCAAGTTCACCCAAAACATTAGTTTTACTGATGCCAAAAAGCTTGTCTTACGATCTGAAATTAAGGAATCCTATGCATCCATAGCCAAAACATCGTCTGATTCAACTCCTCCACTAACCAAATCGTCTGTGAGCTGTCAGACGAATCTAACCTGGCTCACAACCGATTCTCCTCAGATTTTGTCACCTGCTATGTCTACTCCTCAGATTTTGTCACCTGCAATATCTACACAAACTGCAGAACCACTTCCTGGTACGCCCCAAGTCCAATCAGACCCATCTCGTGACCGTGGCACCTCTTCTCAGTCAACTCAACGGTCTCAATCAACGCCAAAGGTTCAAACAATCGTTAAAAACAAAGGCAAATCGAAGCCAGATTCAAAGAAACAAAGTGGCAGAGCCCCCAAGGGGTCAGATGATACAATCAAGTTATTTAACAAATACGGATCACTTGAGGATATGGACGTGTCCGAAAACGTCCATTCTAGGGCACATAGCTTGTCGCCCTCGAAAACGGTGCGGGGTAGATCCCCAATTAATCCGCCTCCAAGATAGGTCTATCTACCAATATCGTGCAGTGGAACTGTAGAGGACTCCGGACAAATTTTAATGAAATACAGCTATTACTCCAGGATTTAACGCCATCAGCGTTCTGTCTGCAAGAGACATATCTGAAACAGACGGATATTTTTAACTTGCGTCAGTTTGAAGCCTATAATTATTTCTCCCCTCCAGGTGATAGAGCCACTGGAGGTTCTACTATCCTTATTCGACAGAATGTAATTCACAGCCCTGTTACTCTTAACACTAATCTCCAAGCTGTTGCAGTGCGACTTACTCTGGGTGTAGCATTTACATTGTGCTCTCTGTATATCCCACCTTCATCGACACTTCAGCTGACTGATCTTCAATCACTCTATGACCAACTCCCAAAGCCATGTGTTATCATGGGTGACCTAAACGGTCACAACCCACTCTGGGGCAGTACTACCACTAATACTAAAGGTAAAATAATTGAAGACTTCATTTCCAATAATGACCTGTGCATATTTAATGATGATTCAAGCACCTATCTGCATCCTGCAACTGGCACTTATTCTTCTTTGGATTTATCTCTTGCAGATTCACACCTCCTGAATGAATTTGATTGGTCTGTTCATAATGACCTTTGTGGAAGTGACCACTTCCCAACTATTCTTTCAGAAATAACTCCATCTGATTCTCCTTCGTACACGAGATGGAACTTTTCGAAGGCTAACTGGTCTTCGTTTCAAACAAACTGTAAATCGAAACTGCGACCTGATTGTTTCAGTGATATAACTGATCCCATTCAGACTTTTTCTGATGTTTTAAATGAAATAGCTGATGAGTGTATACCAAAGTCCTCTACGACTCCACATGTACGAAAACCATGGTTTAATACAGATTGTAGACAAGCCAGAAAAGCGAGGAAAAAGGCCGAGCGTTATTTCCGCCATCATCCAACTGTCCATAACTTAAATAAATTTAAAATACTCAATGCAATGGCGCGTCGTACCTTTAAACAAAACAAACGACAATCTTGGAGAAATTATGTCTCCAAAATTAATTCGCGCACGCCAATGTCTAAGGTTTGGAACATGGTTCAGCGAATAAAAGGCAAAGGTTCAAAATCAGCTGTACACCATCTTAAAGATGGTGATAACTTGATAACTGATAAATCTGACATTGCAAATAAAATTGGCGAAACCCTTACCAAAAATTCATCATCGGCAAATTATGTCCCTGAGTTTCAGAGCTATCAGAAACAACAGGAAAAGACAAAACTTAATTTCGAATCAAATAACGGTGAAGATTATAATGAAGTGTTTTCATTAGATGAGCTACATACTGCTCTTGAGCAAGCTCATGACACTGCAGCGGGTGATGACAATATACATTACCTGCTACTGAAACACTTACCGGAACCATGTCTGATGACACTTTTAGATATATTTGACAAAATATGGACGTCTGGAGAATTTCCTCCTTCATGGCGTAATGCCATTGTAGTCCCAATACCAAAACCTGGCAAGGATCATACAGATCCGTCTAATTACAGACAGATCTCTCTAACTAGCTGTGTTTGTAAAACCATGGAACGTATGGTGAATAATAGATTAACTTGGTATCTTGAAACCAATAACCTTATAACCAATATTCAATGTGGTTTCAGGAAAAATCGTAGTACCATTGATCATTTGGTACGCTTGGAATCCTTTGTTAAGAATGCTATAGTAAGTAAACAACATGCTGTATCAATTTTCTTTGATCTTGAGAAAGCTTATGATACGACCTGGAAGCATAGCATTTTGAGGGATTTACATGACTTTGATCATTACAATCAGGATCAGGGTGTCCCTCAAGGCAGTATTTTGTCTGTCACTTTATTTAGTATCAAGATTAACAGTTTATCCAAGGTTTTAAACGATTCCATTGATGGATCACTTTTTGTGGATGATTTTAATATTTCTTGTCGTGGTAAAAATATGCATACTATTGAACGGCAATTGCAGTTGTGTTTAAATAAAATAAATAAATGGTGTCTTGAAAACGGTTTTAAATTTTCCAAATCCAAAACTAATTGTCTACACTTTTGTAGAAAATATAAACCGCATAAAGATCCAGAACTATCTTTAAATGGCACTCCTATCAAAGTTGTTAAGGAGGCCAAATTCTTGGGTCTAATTTTCGACTCCCATTTAACTTTTTTTGCCACATATTAAATCACTTAAAGCCAAATGCCTGAAGGCACTCGATTTGTTGAAAGTTGTTTCCAACTCAAAGTGGGGAGGGGGATCAAGCTACCCTCCTCCACCTGTATCGATCATTGGTCCGCTCGAAACTTGATTATGGCTCCATCGTATATGGTGGAGCCTGCACAAGCAACCTAAAACTACTTGATTCTGTCCACAACCAAGGCCTAAGACTTTGTCTTGGGTCCTTTAGAACCTCTCCTATTGATAGTCTATATGTTGAAGCAGATGAGCCCTCTCTAACACAACGCCGTATAAAATTAACTTTACAGTATATTACAAAACTTTATTCCAATGAGTCAAACCCTGCATATAACTGTGTCTTTAATCCACTATATGAAGATCTGTATCACAAGAAGCCTTCTCTTGTTCCGCCTCTTGGTATAAGATTGAAACCTTTCCTTTCTGCTGCTGGCATTGAGCTAGAATATATAGCTCCTTCCCGTTTTCTTTCTTCTCCGCCTTGGCAGTTGGTTAGGTTTGAAGTTGACCTTACATTAACTACATTTAAAAAATCAGAAACAAATGAATTACAGTATAAACAAGAATTTAGTCAATTAAGAAATCAATACAAAACATATAAATCCTTATTTACAGATGGGTCCAAGGATGGTGGCGCGGTGGCATGTGCCACTGTCATTGGATCCAAAACAATATCTTCTCGACTACCAAAAAACAGCTCTATTTTCACAGCAGAAGCAAACGCCATCTTAACAGCTCTTAAATATATTAATAAACATCGTAAATATAAACAATATATCATCTTTTCAGATTCTCTTTCGTGTCTTCAGGCTATTAAAAATCTTTCTTGCAAACATCCACTTTTATTAGACATTATTGAATTGTACAATGAACTTGCTACTGGCCAATGCGACATCGTCTTTTGTTGGTTACCCAGTCACGTTGGCATTTCTGGGAATACAATGGCCGATCTTGCTGCTAAGGCAGCCCTCAACAAATCTGTGACACCACTTCTAATTCCATACTCTGATTACAAAGCCAGCATTAGAACATACATCCGCGATCTAATGCAGAAGAAGTGGGACACCCAAGTAGGTATTAATAAATTACATGGAATAAAACCCTACATTGGTTACACCTACTTGGGTTATCAGTCCAGATTTGAAGAGGTCATTATGCGGCGATGTCGCATTGGCCATACTAGATATACCCATGAATATTTGCTTAAAGGCGAAGATCCTCCGTTTTGCATCCCTTGTGACGAAAGAATCACAGTCAAGCATGTCTTGCTTGACTGCATTGAATATTCCATCACAAAGGGATATCTATTTCAAATCCAAAACTCTGAAGGATCTTTTTATAATGTCAGTTCTCATTTAATTCTTGCATTTTAAAAAAAAATTAGATTTGTTGAGTGATTTGTAAATAGATATATATTTTATTATTGGTAGTTTAGATTAGCAACTGAGATTGTTAGTGGCTGTATCCTCAAAGGGGGGTTGAAGTATTGTAAAATTATTGTCCTCCTGAGAGGGTACGTAAGTCCCAAAACATTGAGTCAATCTAAGTGTACCTGCTTTTTAATCGTAGAATAAGTGTGTTTTTAATTTATGGCTCGATTTCTCTTCTGTCGCCAATGGCTGAAGGGATGGTGTAAATCCAACTAGGGCCCATGCAGGTAGCAAAGGTAATGTAAGTCCCCATGGTTCCTAGTATGGTGATCTACCTTCAGTTGTTGGCGATCTATAGCCCGTTTTTATATTGTATTGTCTTCGTAAATAAAATAGTTTTACATGTTCATGCTAGTTTTAAACTCCATCTGTGATGCTCTAGTTATTTTACAGTCCTTCGCTGACTGATTCTTTAGCAAGTCTAATTTATTATTTATATAAAACATTTCTCGTCACGATATGGCTGCAATATTGCCGATGTGACGTTAAATACTAACTCACTCACTCACATAAGATAACTTCTAAGAGTGGTAGGTTTTCATCTCGATCCTGTCGATGGCTGTTGGTAGTGAAAGAATGTGGCGATTGGCCCTGATGATAACAGACTTTCGGGTGATCCTGATGGAAGCGAATTCAAGACGTATAGGGGTTTGCCTGGTGTGTGGTTGAGAAACTACTCTTAAATAGCGTTTCTTTTGGGTGTCAGTAGATGAGTAAGTTCATGGTCATATTACTGGTTGCTGAAACAGGTGTTCTTTGTTCGGTTAATTTCAGACTTAGCTTTAGGTTGAGTTGAAGTGAATGGTGAGGTACAGGCATCTTGGTTGATGGTGGAGTTTCATCATTCTGCTCGCTCTCTGGATACAAAGGTGTTGATGTATTTATATTGCATAAATGTATGGACAATGATTTCACCTAATTGTCGTCACTGCCACTCACCTACAGATGATCAAATAAACCTCGTAACTTCTTTTCGCTTGCTATCATGACTGCTGTCTGTCCTCTCAAGTTCTTGACATCAATGTTCACTAGGTGCTGAGACAGGATATATTGCGCCACTTCCACATATTCGTGCTCACAGGCCAAGTGAAGGAAGTTGTTCCCGTCTGTATCCACAAGCAGCGCATGAGCTCCTTTATTTATAAGTAACTCAACTAAAGCTCTATGCCTTTCCTCTGCTGCATCAATGGTGTCTTCCCATCGTGTCCTCTACTGTCGATGTTTATTAAGGCCTGTGAAAGGACATACCTCACAACCTCTACATTTCCCATCGCACAGGCCAAGTGAAGGACGTTGTTGCCGTCTGTATCCAGGAGTGAAACATTAGCTCCTTTTCTCACCAGGCTTTCAACCAATTCGTTATAGCCTGCTTCCGCTGCCAGCATCACTGGTGTCTTCTGTCTCCAACCTCTGCTGTTTATGTCCACCACGCCCAATGACAGGACATAGAGCGCTACATTTTCTTGTCCACTCTCATAGGCAAGGTGAAGGATGTTGTTACTGTCTTTGTCAACAAGTGACACATCACCTCCTTTACTTACTAGGACGTCAACTATTTTTAGCGTTCCTGTAATACCTGCAATCATAAGTGGCGTTCTCTCGTTCCACCCTCTACTGTTTATATCCACCACGTCCAATGGAAGGACATATTGCACTACCTCCACAGGGCCATCCACACAGGCCAGGTGAAGCATATTGTTACCGGGTGTGTTAGCAAGTGATACATTAGCTCCTTTGTTCACAAGTAACTTCATCACCTCCAGATGTCCCATTCGTGCTGCTCGCATCACCGGTGTCGATCCAGACTGCCTGCAGTTAATGTCCACCCGCCTCTGACATAAGATAAGTCGTACAGCTGAAAGATTCCCGGTCTCACAGGCTTGGTGTAGATCGTCTTCTGCTTGTGCATCTCGTGGTAAGGGAGTCAGCGTTGCTGTAACACAATTTATGGTTCCATTCACAAGACACAGAAAACATTTTATACCAGGTTCTGTTTTCAATATCAATTATGTGTGAGTGAGTGAGTTTAGTTTTACGCCGCACTCAGCAATATTCCAGCTATATGGCGGCGGACTGTAAATAATCGAGTCTGGACCGGACAATCCAGTGATCAACAGCATGAGCATCGATCTGCACAATTGGGAACCGATGACATGTGTCAACCAAGCCCGCGAGCCTGACTACCGTATCCCGTTACTGAAGGTTCATTCTAACCCGGACCTTCACGGGTATCAATTATGAATGTGAATTGGACTAGAATGTGCAGGATGTTATGTAATGGTGAGAGATATGTTGGATCTTTGCTGGACAGCCTCTCCATAGGACCCATATTATGCCTCACTGTTTTCTCATAAAACGTAGAAAAAAATATTACAAGTTTATTAAAGTTTACTTCAAACACATTTCGATTTTTGTAATGTAGGTGCCGTGTATGCCCAAAGTGATGACACTGATATAGAGATTATTAACCGAGTGTGTTTCCGTATCATTAATATCATATATTAGGAATAAAAGTTGTATTATGCGAGCCTTTGGCCTGTCACTCGTGCCTAATAATCCGTGCGTTCAGTTTAAACGGAGTTCTCCGTTTCATGGTTTCCAAGTCTCCAGAACCTCTGTAATTAATTCTTACAGAATCACCAATTTTGATAATGGGGACAGCGTGGCTTGTTGACAAACAATGTAACTCGCAATGTACACTGAAATGTTAACGTTTTAGGATTCGCATGGCATGTATGGAGTTTTGAGAAAGTAGTTCGTGGATTGACGTAATTTGCATAGTTATCAGAGTTGGATACCAAGTTTATCAGATTGATTCATTGCACCGATAACACCCTCCACTAGACGATAAAGAAGAAGATTAACCTTAACACGACTCTACGTGAAACACTTACGTTGCTCGCAATCGTTTCCACATCCGGTTTCCAAGCATCGGGAGGTCAGATTGCAGTCATTAGGGGGACATGGACTAACTGGTATCTGTTAACACCAATAGTAAGATAACTTAGAGACAAATATATATTAGTATAAAATATTTTGGTTGATATATTTCCAAATGTTCATACATGGTTCTTAAGTGCCTTATGTGATCACCCGTGAAGACCTGGGTGGTGGTGTGTGGTCCTGTGCGTAGAGCTCACGTCACGAATCAGTTGAAGTTAAGCAACGTCAAGCTCGGACAGTCCTTTGATGGGTGACCGTGTTTGGTAGCTTGACTCCTGAGAGTTTCTAGGACTTCAGTACTGCCCCACAACGAAGCAAATGTGATACATGTGGTCTCACCTTAGGCACGTGAGTTTGTTCAAAATTGCCAGCAGACAATGGGTACCCGGTTCGATAAAGTCATGTGACTATAACCCTCTAGCGCCTAACAGGCAGCTTGGGTTATCCAGGATAATAATAATCAGATTCTGCTTACAGCATCCAGTGAGCAACTAGTCAGATGGATACTAGGCGCTATATAAATGAATTATTATTATGTTTTACAGATTAAAGATGAAAATTCATCAGAGAGGGTTTGGGTGATCCTGGCACAGTCAGGCTGGTAAGGTTCATCATCAGCTCAGGGCCCTCGCCCCCTCTACACGCAGCCCAGACAGCGAATGGGACTTCTCCCAGGAAACGCTGCCTAGTCGAACCCACCAAGAACTTTCCGGAGAATATGAAGGCTCCCCAACACTGCAGCCTTCTGCATTGCCCAGAGTGTCAGAAGGGTTGTGCTCCTGGTGGAGAACCCGGGCACTCTCCTGATCTGCGCCAAGAGATCAGGAGGTACCAAACCAAGGGCACTGAGAACAATGGGGAGCCTGACGACAGTGTACTTGGGATGCAAGCGAGACATTTCAAAGGCGAGGTCCGCATACTTATCACGCTTTTCCTGAATATTGCCAATCACATTGCTGTCAAAAGGGACAGAAAAAATTCAATGATATGTATAAATTCATTGGCTTTATCAAAAAGGACAAGATCAGGTTTGTTGGCTGGAATTGTTCTGAGACTGTATATGGGCCTATTCCAGCGAAGTTTGAAAGCATCATTTTCCATGACGCCTTGGACATGTTCAGGGTTGTACCATGGATGGACATCGGAGTCAAACCCACAGACATGGCGGCGACGGTAGTAAAAGCAACGAGCCATGCCATCATGTCGTTTAAGATATGCTGTTAGTGCCAAGGAAGGGCATCCACTGATAAGGTGTTGGACAATCTCTGTAAATTCATTACACAGTCGGCATTTCATGTTAATATTTTCTTTCATAATCACATTTTGGCGATTACGAGTGGGAAGTGACTGGTCCTGAGCAGCAAAAAGAAAGCCCCCAGTTTCACATTTGAGACCAGCCGACTTCATCCAGGCGAAGGAGTCGGTGGGATTGCTATTCTGTTCCACACACTGCATGTACACAGGATGCAATGGCTTCTCAGAAACCTTCTCCACAAAAAAAAGGACTCTGGGCAGACTTGGTAAATAAATTCACCTGGTTTACCCCCATCTGTAAAAGAAGTTGATCCTTGCACACCCAACACCCCTTTCTCGCTCCCTTCTGCACTCTGTAAACTATATCATTTAAAGAGCGGTATGATGACACGAGGTTTGTCAAACACCCTGTGAATAATTTGTATTGTGAATTCAAACATGTGATAGGGCGGAAGTTTTTGGGATCAGTCAAGTCTCCTCTTTTGGGAAGGAGTATTGTGCGTTCTGTGCAGAACCATGGAGGAACATCACCTGTGTCCACAAGAGAATTGAAACAGTGAAGTAATAGTGTTTGGACACAGGGGAACAGTCTCCAGTACTGGTTTCCAATGCCATCAGGCCCTGGAGCTGTATTAGATTTGGACTTTTTTATAACACTTTCAGGCAATCTGGTGAGATGTAACAGACAAACGACCTTGTTACTTTCTCATGAATTGCATGGTCATAATCACTGACCCATGGTGCCATTATTATTATTATTAATATTAGAATCTTCAGTAGCCCATGCTTGTCGTAAGAGGCGACTAACGGGATCGGGTGGTGAGGCTCGCTGACTTGGTTGACACATGTCGTCGTATGCCAGTGGCATAGATCGATGATCATACTGTTGATCACTTGATTGTGTGATCCAGACTCGATTAGTTACAGACCGCCGCCATATAGGTGGATTGTTGCTGAGTGCAGAGTTAATAAAACCCAATCAAGCAAACAAGCAAAGCCTTGAGTGGTTACACAAACATGCATCGTAGGCTACCGGATAATACACAATTGTAATTTTTTTTCATGGTGTGATTACCACACAATATAATAGTAGCCGCATTAGGTCAAAAAATGACATCCTCACCTTGTCCGCTTGCTGGCATGATTAACTCCTTTGGATGATTTTCTTTTTGGGGTGTGTGTGTGTGTGTTGGGGTTGTTGTTGTTTTGGGGGTGTTTCGATGGCTCCCAACATGGAGCTGTCTAAGGCGCCAGGCTAGTAATCCCGCGAGCCGGGATCGAGCCCACCTGTGACCGAGTGTAAAAAACCTTGGAGTCAACTTTGTGTGCAGACTCTTTCAGTTTTGTCACAACCCCTAGTGTACAGTACACAACCCTGTGCACTTAAAAGAACCCACTAATCCGTTAGTACATGACCAGATGGTGGCCACATGAATACGTGCAAACACCTAGTTGCGGGCACAGCAACGTGCAGTAAACTTGGACAAAGTACTGTGACTATGTGTCCCAGTCCATCCAGCTGTGAATGGGTACCTTGTAAGGATGGGAAAGCCACACTAACTCTGTGCGCCTAGTAGGCAGCAAGAGTTGTATGCTCCCCAGGGCGTTGAGATTGAAAAAAACGATGTGCCGTTCTGATGGATATTTAATGATCAAGGGAAAACAAAGCGCCTTTGAGCAGTTGTACTGGATATTGGCGCTATACAAATATTTGTATGTATGCATGCATGTATGTACGTTCATGTCATATTTGAGGAAATTAATCCTTAGTACCCAACAGTGGGGCCTCAGTTTGACGTGCCTTCTGCCTACGGGGGCGCATGTAGCAGAGCATAGAGTCGTCCTATAGGTGACGTCCTCCCCGTGACACCATGCTGCTGACGGGGTATGCTCTGTAGTCATGTAGACAAAGGTTTTTCTGATCAGAAGATCTATTGCTATCTCTTGGCATTAGCAATATACAAAAGCAGCACAGTGTTTCTACAATCATATGAAGTATCTCCCACGACGTATGTCCTGTGTACGATTCCGGCCATATTAGTTGATTGAGCATAAACAATGACAATATAATTCAGTGTTGCAGCTGTAATAGACAGAATTATCACAAAACAGCCCTCAAGATATTATTAGGCAACGTTTGGGCCTACGTAGTGTAGAACTGAATATAGTGGTATGCTCTGATATTTCTGTGCGTCTAGGTAAGATCGACAAACCAGCGTAGATAAACAACCAGCCACGCAACAGCCGATCTCAAAATTGAAACAGTACGGTCCTCGAGAAACCTGTACGCAAATGGATTTGGGCTCAAGCAACAAAAATGAAACTCTTGCAAATAAACATCTGTAGTCTAAAGATAACCGTATCTTGAGCACGGCACCTAAATATAAACCACCGCAAAGTAATCGTACTACATAACTGAACTAAATAGCAACAGCCGATCTCAAAATTGAAACATTACGGTCCTCCAGAAATCTGTACGCTAATGGATTTGGTCTCAACCAACAAAAACGGAACTGCTGTACAATAAACATTTGTAGTGTAAGGATAACTAAATGTACAACTAAATACAAACCACTGCAAGGTAATAGTATTATATAACAGAACTAATTAGCAGTGTGAAATATCAGACACCATTGATAATACCACTAAAGTCAGCAGAAGGTATATTTGCTTGGCAGCAACAGCGACCAGTGTTCCGTCATATGCCCAGACTGGATATCCAGTTGGCCAAGATGATCTTCAAACAACCGCTGGTTTTGATACAAAGTGAGATGATAGAGTCATGTGTTTGCCGCCTTTTATAGTTTCAATAATCTTCCAGAAGGATAAATTGTATGCTAATTGGTCCATCGGCCATCTATTGAATCTAAACGGAAACAATGCCCTTCAATTACTATGTTATACACAATGCGTAACATGCTACATTGTCAATAAACAAATCAAAGAACTTACATTGGTACGATTCTTAGGGCGAATACTGGCTTCTCCTGTCTTCTTTGATTCATTACTCAATTTACGACAGGATGCAAAAATGAAGGAGTCTTGGGTGCATTTCGTTTGGCACAACTTGATGTCAATATTTCTTAACGTGACAGACCTGTTCTTCATCCTCGCTGTTATCTGCAGTCCACATTTCTCTGTGCTACATGTGGACAGTACAGACATGAAGAAAACAGTTGCTGTCACTGCTCGCTGCATACTGTCACTTGAGCACGTCTTGAAGCGCTGACAGTGGATGAAACTCATATATGAATTATTTATAAGATATCATGTGACAATTTACCCATGGAGAAAATGACTAGAGAGATTGATACAGCGTATATTTTAAAAACTCTGCTGACACAATATACGTATATGCTAATACCTTGAACAGGTTCAAAATAAATGTTGCTGCACCTTTAATAGGTGTTACACAGGAGGGTGTGATTTGCATTTGACACCTCTATAAGGAACATTTCAATTTCTTTGGATTCAAAACAATTTTAAAACTGTGCTGACACTAGAAACAAAAATGCAAATACTTCACGCTGTTTAAAGTAAAATTAATGTTCCTGTCCCTTCTGTGGGTGTTACAAAGGAGGGTGGATTTGCATTTGTAGCTTCTTTTAGGAAAATTCCAATTACTTTGACTTTTGAAAATCGAGAACAGGTCTTCCATCCCGGAAAATCAAAGTACCAATATTGATAATCAATACCTTTAGTTTGTGCTGTGCAAAGACTATCTGGCTGCATTAAACATCCTGTATCCGCCAGTTCACATGTCATCACCATAACATTCAACCGCCTTAACACATGAAGACAATGACTGGAGAAATCGATACAGCGGTGGGCGTGGTGGGCGCGGTGGGCGAGCGATCTAAGGCGCCAGGTGAGTGAGTGAGTTAAAATTTAAAGTCACATCGGCAATATTTCAGCCATATCGTGACTAAATCATGTTTAGAATTCACCATAAATACATGTAAAATTATAAAAACCTATCATCGAAGGGCAGTAAAACCGACAAGAATATCACAGTATCAAGAAATAAAACTAGCATCTCTCTCTAAAATTGGATTTTAAATTAGGACAATACAGTATAAAAAAGGGCTATAGATCCTAAGGCGCCAGGCTAGTGATGCCGCTGGATAAGGTGTCGGGATCGAGCCTACCTGTGACCGGGTATAAAAACCACGGACATCACCATGAACTCAAAAGGTACACCACCGACATCACCATCAAGCCAAGGTACTAATCACATGTAGCACCCTCAAACCAATAATTTCATCACATCACCATGACCTCAAGGGGTACATAAATAATATTACAATGAACTCAAAGAGTTTCAAAACAAGAAACGACTATCAACCAAAACTTCATCACCGACACCATCTTACAGGCCTGACTTATATGCTCAACATCAGGTCTCAGCATCTTTTCACGTCTGGTGGATGCATATACGGGTTAGTCTAAACAGGGATTTTCGAAACTCCACCAAAACGACTTTGATTGTTTTTAGAATTGCCTCTTTATATAGCTATATTGATTGGCTTGAAACGAGTGTGTAGTTGTAAACAAGTATATGCAGGACCGTTTTGAATTCGACCTCGAAACTCAGTGATTTGACCTCTTTCGAGCCGTTTTATTATGTTTGCAAAGATAAAGCTTAACCCTCTCTTGTTTCATGGTATGAAATTTTAAACGTCATTTTTATTTGTGAGTTTTCCCATTCCATTGTACATATTGTCCAGAAAATGATCAGATGTATTTGAATCGATACTACGGTATTGTGGTGCTCAATTTAAAATGTACATGCTATGTTCAAATGGCTGTCATTAACTTATTATTTAGTGTTTAGTACTTTGCACTATTCAATGTTCCTTAAGTGTATTGTGTCGCAGATTCCTCCAGAACGTATATTTCCTTAATATACAAAACCAGTGTTCTTTGATTGGACATCTGTGATTCCATTCACATTCTTTGTTAGTTGTGAATTTTGTATGACATGCCAAATGTATATTCAGTGTCGAGAAATATTCATGTACTTTAGTCACAAACTTTTCATACAGTTCACACAATTGTATACATTTAAGCAATGTTTACCGCTGAACTCCACGTGCCAATTATATCGTATTTTCGGACAGTCCGCCAGTCAGACGTTATATGAGTATATTTAGCACACCCCTACAGAATATGCCACTGCAACAACGAATTCAATATCTGTGTTACACACCAAAACATCACTATGGATAAGTATCTGGATATCCGGAGAAAACATTGTGTACAGTGTTAGGCATCTCCGACGCCCGATTATCATCACCGTAGTCATGTAAATACACTTACAGCCTTCTTCATAGTGTTCAAGTTTACAGTTACCATATTCACTTCATATTTATATATCCATCTTTAGCTTCATGTCTATTTTGAATGTATGCCGTCAACAGCAACAGCAACATCGTCTACAATAACATCTCCGTAATCACATGCATAAATACTGAAATATTTGCAATCACTGAAACTCAGATACATCTTTTATCGAAATCAGTCACTCTACACTGGCCGAACGTATATTTTGTCTAACCAAAAATTACATGTAAAACCCCTGCATGAACGTTGACCGCATTGCCAGAAACATATTTCTTATACAATTTGAAACTGATACGACATTAATTCACAAAACTGTTATTTGTTTTTTGCCATGAAACTCTTATGAAAGCGGTACAGGTTCTCAGTGTGTCTGTAAACAATGTTATCAATCATTAGTGTTAAGTATACAACTGTAAGTGAGTTGAGTTGAACGCTGATAGAAGGTTTACTTATTACATGGGATGTCAGCTCAGTGTAGGTGGAAATCGACACATGTTGACGGTAAAGTCCACGAGCACGTGTACAGTTGCCCAAAATAAGTGGACGATGTGGGTAATGATATATACCGTTTATACTTTGCGTCATCTCGAAAGGAAAACGAAAAGACGACAGACACAACCCTGCTTCCCGAATTATCAGCAACAATGACAAAGCTTATCATGAGACAAGACGCATCAATGATCCTGATATCATGAGAATGCTATGCTGGCAGCATACAAGATCAGGTCAAAAGACAAATAATATTTGGGTTCTGTTATTTGTTTGTGGCACCCAGTTTGTTTGAACACGCTATGTTCAAATAGCTGTTATTAACTTATTATTTAGTGTTTAGTACTTTGCACTATTCAATGTTCCTTAAGTGTATTGTGTCGCAGATTCCTCCAGAACGTATACTAGTATTTCCTTATTATTGTTCAATTCTAAGCCTGTACTTTGAAAAGTCCTATTCTTATAGATAATAAACGTTCAATTAGGGTGTGATATATATGATGTGCAAGTATGTATTTTGTCACATGCGTTTCTAATTACTTAATGTTTCATTTGTTGTGTTAATGTAATTTACAGACAGACAGACAGATAGTTTATTTCGGTCCCACCTCGTACAATACAACATAAAAATACAATTAAGTACAAACATACATTGCCGAGCCACCCATTTAGGGTTACGAAAGACACTCAAAGAATGTAAGAACATTATAGACAATAAAATGCATAACATGATTTACATATCGTTGTATAAAATGTCCCTTCCTATATCTCAAACATATTTGCAGGATTTGGCTGATAAAAATACAATATCTGGGTTAGACAATAAACTAAAACACTTTATCACAGGCGCTCCAATGATTAAAACTATCACATATACTGCTACATTTAACTAAAAGAACTTCTCTAATATCAGTATACACAGGACAATGCAATAATACGTGACATTCATCTTCCACACAATTCTCGCAGTTAAAACACACTCTCTCAGCTAGAGGTAAAATAGAAATACCGCCCAGTCTCAGCTCGTAGGCAGGCAACAACACATCTGAAGAGGGCTAGCGCACGACGATATGTCATGGGGAGGGAGCTCTGTATATACCGTTCTACACCACAGGAACGTTTAAACTGGTTATACAGCCGAAGTTTTTGTTGCAGGTATACAGGTTTGTTGCCGCCATCGCCGTGCTTACTGTTAGGATATTCCAGTGTCGCCCGCCATTCCTCCTTAAAATTCCCATTACTCTGCAAGTAACTTCTGATGTGACATGGTTAACATGAAATGAATTGCCTATGGGAATATAATGTTCTAGGTCCATACTGTGTAACTATATGGACACGAACATTCCAGTTACGCCGTTTCTGTTAAGCCATCTCATTTGCCCACTTAAAAACTTTAAAACAAAGTCTATCTTGATTTATGTCACACAACTTCTTGTAGACTCAGCTCACACTTTTCCACTGACGTACAGCCGGGTCAACCCAGCCCATATCACCCGCTACGCTACTGTTTAACTATACCCGAGTCGCTTCATGTTTCCCACAGAACATTTTTGTCAATACAGTCATAAGCTTTCTTGAGATCGCTGAGGGCGGCAAATGTCTGTTTTCCCATACTTTTTCTTGTCTCAATAAGTGACGTCAACGTAGATATATGCTCAGTTGTACTTCTTTTCTTCTGGAAGCCGTTTTGCTCGTTGCATAATCTTGAATCTACTTGTCGGTGTGGTGAATCTTGAGTTCATGACAACGTTGGTTATGTACCAACTGAGCTTATAGTGATGTCATTGATGGAAATGTCGGGACGATGGTGGTGCATGTGATTAGATTCATGGGTTCATGGTGATGTCATTGATGTCACTATTCTGTTCATCGCCATGCCGTTGATGTACCTCTTGAAGTCATGGTGATGTCAGTGGTGAAAATGTTGACTTGATGGTGATAGTGATAGGATGGTTGTGCTCATATATGTATATTGGTATGTGTATACCGTACTGTGATGTGAAATGGAGTTTAAAGTCGTGCTAAAAAAAAAATCTTTCGATCATATGACGACGTGCATTCATGTGTATGTGTGGCTGCTTGTACTAGCCCAGATTTAAACTGGTTCTATAGTGCTAGCTCAGTGAGTTATCAGGCCGCAGTTAAGCATGAATACCTTTCCCAGACACATTATACTGACTCCGAACCGGCCAGGCCTTGTTTACCCTCTAATGCCGAGCGCCAGGAAGGGAACAACAAGTACCATATTTTTACGTCTCTTGGGGATTGAACCCGCGACCTCTCCGGGCGGATGCTCTAACCACTACACCACGAAGGCGGTCTATTCACCATGGTCACTATCCACCTGAAGAAGGGGCAAGAAATAGCCCAGAAACGTCGTGATAAACAAATAGAGAAGTTGTAAGATTTGTCTTGTATTGCTACACCAACTTCTTAATACGTTTGAAGAATTTTAATTACGTAACCTTATAGATCTGTACAAATCACAACAAAGGCGCCAATGTAGTAATACATAGAGTGGTACACATTCAAAGGCAATACAAAAGCATAGTAACATAGTAACAAAAATAACGATGGTGATATTCCTCTCACTGCAACAATGGTCCCAAAATAGGGACATTCCGAAATTGCCTCATTCGTGGTTCTTTGATGAAATATTATCTCTTGTATCGACAAAAAAACGTTCATGGAAACACGGAGCACAATAAATAACCTGGGATTACACTTTCTCAGATTCTAGAATCTTTTAACATTGTGTCTCTTCAGTCATTCGAACCAACACGCTCAGATTAAGGGACGCATTCGCCAGCACACAAAGTCACACGACCTCACCCTCTCCACAGCCAGAGGAAGTTGCGTGTGGCCATGTGACATACAAAGATTTTCATCATTAGTACAAGTCAAACGCTCTTCTATTGAAACTGTTTTTGGTGGGAATAGCAGAAGTTAGTAAGATTTCAAGGAAAGAAAAAGAACGATAGTGGAGAAGAGACAAAATGGGACCTTTGCTAAAGGACAA
Organism: Haliotis rubra; assembly: GCF_003918875.1. Lineage (NCBI taxonomy): Eukaryota > Metazoa > Mollusca > Gastropoda > Lepetellida > Haliotidae > Haliotis > Haliotis rubra. The sequence goes on from NW_025767075.1 coordinate 624,682, forward strand.
AGGCTTATTGAACACTCGCCCAAGTTGTTTCCAGGTCTGGCATTTCGGGTAACAGATGATTGTGGGGATGGCAATATAAACGCAGGATTGAGGGTAGGTGAGTTACGGTGCACTCGATGGGCGAGGTTAAAATTTGATGCATACGGAGGCATCTAGCTTGTAAGGCAAGTAAGGCAAACAAGCTTTACATGGGAGAGCCACGTTCAGAACAAAAGATTTCCAGAGGAAACAATGTAGAAACAGAAACAGAAACCCCCTGACGTACACCTTCACTTCAGGGGAAGTACTGAATAGTAATGATGGCTTTACGACATAGGGTTGTACAGACTGACACAGGATTGTACATATTGTACATACCGCTAATGATTTTGGGGCACTTTACCCTGATAAATTAGTTGACAAATTTATTCGAAGTCCATATTTTCAGACCAGTTTGTGGCTAGAGTTTTAGACACACATATAGATTTGATTAAGGCTTTCACAAAGTCATCCGTTGTCATATGCTTGATTAAGCAGATTGAAAATATGTACACCATTCATGTCTGATATATTAGAGCTTCATGTTCTTCGGGGCCCCTGTCCATATTTTCTTGTAGTCATTTAAGATTACTTCGATGAGTGGTAGCTTTTCATCTCGATCTTTTGAATGGCTGTTTGGGTGATCCTGATGGCGACGAAGTCTGGCCGTTTCGTGGTTTGCCTGGTGTGAGGTTGAGATGGCCCGTTTGACTATCTTTTAGGACCATGCTATTGGGTGTCATTAGATGACTAAGTCCTTGGTCAAGTTCAAGGTTGCCGAAGCAGGTGTTTTCCTTTAATACCGGACTTTCGGATGAGCTGAAGTGAATGTTGAGGTCAGAATGGACATGCATCCTGGTTGATGGTGGCGTGTCATCATACTGCTGGATCTCTGGATACAAGGGCCTTGATGTATGTAAAGACCATAGATGTATGGGCAATAATTATATTTAATTCCCGTACCGTAACGCAACTAAAGATGATCAAATAAGCCTTTTAGCTTGTTTTTTCGTGCCATCATGACTGCTGTCTGTCCTTGTGAGTTCTTGATCTCAATGTTAACTAGGTTCTGAGACAGGATATATTGCGCCACTTCCACAAATCCGTTCTCACAGGCCAAGTGAAGGAAGTTGTTCCCGTCTATATCAACAAGCAACGCATGAGCTCCTTTATTTATAAGTAACTCAACCAAGTCCCTATATCCTTCTTCCGCCGCCATCATCACTGGTGTCTTCAGTCTCCATCCTCTACTGTTTATGTCCACCACGTCCAGTGAAAGGACATAATGCACCTCCTTCAAAAGTCCAGTGTTACAAGCTAAATGAAGGATGTTGTCACCGTCTGTGTCAAGGAGTGATGCATCAGCACCTTTGTTCACAAGTAACTTCATCCCCTCAAGATGTCCCATTCGTACTGCACGCATCACCGGTGTCCACCCAGACTGCCTGCAGTTAATGTCCACCCGCCTCTGACATAAGATGTGTCGTACAGCTGAAAGATTCCCGGTCTCACAGGCTTGGTGTAGATCGTCTTCTGCTTGTGCATCTCGTGGTAAGCGAGTCAATGCTGCTGTAACACAATTTATGGTTCTGTTCACATAACATGCCAAAACATTTGACACAACGTTCTGTTTTCAATATCAATTACAAATGTGGCTTATGTGATTGTACAAACATGCATCTTAATTAGGGTATTGCACTTGTATTGTTTTGTGGTGTGTTTATCAACACACTATAAGGTTTGGAGTCATGATGACATCTACGTCCTGTGTCCTGCTGCTAGTCAAGCGACTAGGCCATGTGGATAAGACGATTTAGGACCAGTTCGCTGGCTCCCAACGTGGAGCTGAACACGTTCATATCAACAAGTGTGCGTAGTGAAATTTAAATTTCACATGTGCAACTCGCACAACTGGCTGTTCTACCAGCAAGTGGCACTCTCTCGTAAGAAATAGTGAAAAGTGACAACAAAATAACGATCGTTTGCTAAACAACCTTTTTATTCGGGTGTCCAAAATTATAAGACAAATCATCATAAGAGTTGGTCTGTCGATTTCATGTGACTGCCAAGCTTGATCTTGTTGCATGTACATTGTATTAGATTATGTGTTAGTGAGCAATTCATCGGTCTCAAATGAAATCAAACTTACTATACATTGCAGTGTAAAATACCATTAATAATACCAAAGTAAGTAATAGATATATTCGCCTGGCAGCAACAGGGTCAGGCTTTCGACATATGCCAAGACTGGCTATCTATTGTTATTAGATGATCTTCACACAACCGCTCTTTTTGATAAAAAATTAAATGATAGAGTCTTGTTCTTGCCCTCTTATATAGTCTGAATGATCTTTCAAAATCATACATAGTATGCAGGATTGGTCCAACTGTTATAGATATTTACGATCACACTTCATACAGCATACCCGTGAAGGTTCGGGTTAGAATATTGATCTTCAGTAACCCATGCTTGTCGTAAGAGGCGACTAACGGGATCGGGTGGTCAGGCTCGCTGTCTTGGTTGAGACATGTCATCGGTTCCCAATTTTGCAGATCGATGCTCATGCTGTTGATCACTTGATTGTCTGGTCCAGACTCGATTATTTACAGACTGCCGCCATATAGCTGGAATATTGCTGAGTGCGGCGTAAAACTAAACTCACTCACTCACTCACTCATACAGCACCATACGCACTACTCCCATCATCGGAATCCTAAACGAAACAATGTCTTACAGTCACTGTTTAAAACACAATGTGTAACATGTAACATTGCCATCAAACGATTCCAATTACTTACGTAAGGGGTGTTCTTAGAGTGATCGCTGAATCCTCCTGTCTGCCCTGTTTCAGTACTCGATTGACGACAGGATGCAAAAATGAAGGTGTCTTGGGTGCATTTCGTTTGGCACAACTTGATGTCGATATTTCTTAACGTGACGGACCTGTTCTTCATCCTCGCTGTTATCTGCAGTCCACATTTCTCTGTGCTGCATGTGGACAGTACAGACATGAAGAAAACAGTAGCTGTCACTGCTCGCTGCATACTGCCACTTGAGCACGTCTTGAAGCGCTCACAGAGGATGATACTCACAAACTGATCAGGCGTACTGCGTCAGGAGACCAGAAGTTCAGAGGTATTATGTTTCAATTATTCATAAGACATCACGTGACAGTTTACGCATGGGGGGAAATGGTGGGGGAGATTGGTACAGCATACACTTTGAAAACTCTGCTGACACTAGAAACATAAATACAAATACTTTTAATTGGTTCAAAATAAATGTTCCTGGACCTTAATCAGGTGTTACACAGGATGTTTGGTATGACGCCTATTTTAGGAGATTTCCAATTTCTTTGGATACCATACAATTATAAAACTTTGCTGACACTGGAAGCAAAATGAAAATACTTTCAATTGGTTCACGCAGTTGACGTAAAATAAATGTCGCTGCCCCTTCAACGGGGACTACAAGGGAGGATGTGATTTGCATTTGAAGCTTCTTTTAGGAAAATTCCAATGACTATCTTAAACGAGGATTCGTCTTTCATACGTGTGTATATAAACGTACCCAATATATGATAATCATCATCTTGCATGTTTCTCATGGATGCTATTACAGGTTAGTCTAAACAGGGATTTTTAAAAACAAAACAAAAAACACTCACACACACACACATTTTAAACGCATAGCTTTGGTTGATTTTGGAATCGCCTCATTGTATAGCTAAATTCTTTGCTTTTTGAATCGCCTCTTTGTATAGCTAAAATGATTGGCCTAGAACGAGTGTGTAGCTGTAAGCTACCTATTTTAATTCGACCTCCAACCAACCCAGTGATTTGACCTTTTTTCAGTATGGTTCACCATGTTTGAAAAGACAAAGCATCCCCTCTCATAAAAAAAATTGAACGGCTTTTTTTCTATTTGTGAGGTTTCCTATTTCATTGTCCTTATTGTCCAGAAAATGATCAGTTGTATTTGAATCAATACTACGGCATTGTGGAGCTTAATTTAATATGTACACGCTATGATCAAATGGCTGGCATTAACTTATTATTCATTATTTGTACTTTTCTCCATTCAATGTTTCTCAGGTGTACTGTGTCGTCCAGAACGTATATATACTGAGTCAAAAAAGAAACTTGAATGTAACTTGAAAAATAATGAATAATTTTTCTCTGATGATACATCTATGTATCCGAAAATGGGATCCCTATCTTTCGACTCTAGAAAAACGTTAGCAAAACCCACTCAAACCCAGCCATTCGTCGTGCAAATGACGTTAGTGCCAAATCAGGTTTTGCACGTGCAGTCGATCACGTGATCTTCGCATCGAAGTTTTCTTCATATGCACGTGTTTGCATTGGCCTCAAGAATTGAAAAAACTTTAAAACCACAGTTCTAACGGTACTTGAAATGCCACGATTGTCAAATGTGCAACGTGCAACGTGCCGTTGGCATGTTGCAAGCGGGAAGATCAGTTATTGACGTCGCAAGAGCAATGAGATGCAGCCGTCGTACTGTGTATGACTTGCGAGGTCGTCTACAACAAACTGGCACCACTTCTGATCGCCCAAGGTCGGGTTGTCCACGTGTGACGTCACGAGCAGAAGACCGTCAAATCGTCCTACGTCACCTACGTGACAGATTTCTGCCGGCTACACAAACCAGGGCTGAGATGTTTAGAGGTCGACTGTCCTCACAGACCATTCGAAATCGGTTGCGGGCTGCCAATCTCCATTCTCGAGGTCCATATCGTGGGCCAATATTGACGCCGTTTCATCAACGTCAACGTCTGCTGTGGGCCCAACGTCAGCTCCGATGGACCCAGAGAGACTGGAATCGAGTCGTTTTTAGCGATGAATCCAGGTTTACCCTCAGATTCGCGGACGGCAGGCATAGAGTCTGGAGACGACGTCGTGAACGGTATGCCCAATGTTGTGTACAGGAAGTCGACAGATTCGGGGGAAGAAGTTGAATGGTGTGGGGTGCTTTCTGTGGGAACAACCGTTCCCGACTTCTGGTCATCCGTGGAAACCTCACAGCTGCTGCTTACCGCGACCAGGTGCTCACCCCTGAACTCGTTCCTTTCATGGCAGCTCATGGCCCAGGTCTACAGTTCCAGCATGATAATGCTCGGCCGCATACCGCGATGTTGACACGAAATTTCCTTCAAAACGCTGGAATCAACGTCATGGACTGGCCATCGAGGTCCCCTGACCTTAATCCAATAGAGCACGTTTGGGATGCACTTGGGAGAAGGCTTCGTGGTCTTAGGAACCAACCTCAGAATTTGCAGGAACTTGGCGCTGCCTTGCAAGAGCAATGGCGCAGAATCCCCAACCACGTGTTCACAAGCATCAGGCAGTCGATGAGGAGACGGTGTTTGGCAGTGGTGAATGCGCGGGGCGGCCATACACGATATTGAACTGAGAATATACGCATTTTTATTCTTGTGACTTGACATTCTGTATACCCATGTTTTGGAACGGCGGTGTAGCCTAATGGAACTGATTATGGCACTGTCAGTGTATCGAGTACATCACACAGATCTCAGCAATGAAATAATAACAATTTAACCATCTTACTATCTCTTGTTCTTTTCTAGTGCCCTGAAGAAAGAATGTGAAGTTTCTTTTTTGACTCAGTATATTTCCTTAATATACAAAACCTGTATTCTTTTACTGGACATCTGTGATTCCATTAACATTCCTTGTTTGTTGTCATTTGCATGGCATATCAGATGTGTATTCAGAGTAGTTGCGTGAAGACCCGTGAAGATCCGGGGTAGAATAGGTCTTCAGCAACCCATGTGCTTGCCATAACAAGGCGACTATCTTGTCGTAAGAGGCGACTAACGGGATCGGGTGGTCAGTTTCGCTGACTTGGTTGACAAATGTCATCGGTTCCCAATTGCGCAGATCGATGCTCATGCTGTTGATCACTGGATTGTCTGGTCCAGACTCGATTATTTACAGACCGCCGCCATATAGCTGGAATATTGCTGAGTGCGGCGTAAAACTAAACTCACTCACTCACTAGTTGCGTGAAACAGATAAACGTTCATGTAGTTCAATCAACTTCATCATAGTCAAGTTAGTTATTTTGTATTTTTGTGCATCCCGTCAAACAGAGTGAGTGAATGAGTGAGTTTAGTTTTACGCCGCACTCAGCAATATTCCAGCTATATGGCGGCGGTCTGAAAATAATCGAGTCTGGACCAGACAATCCAGTGACCAACAGCATGAGCATCAATCTGCGAAACTGGGAACCGATGACATGTCTCAACCAAACCAGCGAGCCTGACCACCCGATCCCGTTAGTCGCCTCTTACGACAAGCATGGGTTGCTGAAGGTTCATTCTAACCCGGACCTTCACGGGTCCGCCAATCAGACGCTATATGAGTAGATTTACATTTTAGGCGCCTACAGAAGCTGCCATAGCAATGATGAATCCTGCATATTCGGATATAACATTGCGTGAAGTATTACACATCATAGACGCCAGTTTCATTACCGTAGTCATTAAAATACACTTACTACCTTCTCACATGTTTCATATAAACCTATACTCTCAATGTTCAAGTTTTCAGTTACCGTATTCAGTCGATTATTCTGCTATTGTTTAAACCCGTGTCTATAGTAAATGTACGGCGTCAACAGAAATATCACCTTCAAATAGATCACCGTAGTCACCCGAATAAGTACTGTAATACTCGCAGTCACTGAAACTAAGGAATCACTCTACTCACTCAAGTGCTACGGTGGAAGAAAGTATTTTTTAACTCCCATGTCTAAATATTTTTCGTATTTACCAAAGAATAGGAAAGCCACAACCCCAATTTATTCTCATCCTTGAATGTGATATTTGACTGATATTTTAATAAATGCACAACATTTTGTATTGCATTTGTTAACATGAAGTTGGATGTATGACATATTTCACCGCGAATAACATTGTTGATTCATGGTTTCATTTTCTGTTGGTAAAGTAGGAAGTGCAGTAGCCCCAAGGCACTACAATCTCTACTTTATGTGTAATCTCAACTTTTTTCAGTTCAAGAAAGTTTTTGAGGAAAAAGTGTTGATATCAGTGTTAATGTTGATAATCTCTATGCATTAATATTTGCTGATGATGTGTCAGGAGTTGCTGATACTGCACTTAAGTTGCAAAAGAGGCAAAATGCTCTACAGATATGCTATGCACATTAACTTGGAGGAAACACAGATTATTGTGTTTCGAAACTCAGGATATTTAAGGCATTATGAAAATTGGTTCTTCGAAGGTAAACAAATTGAAGTTGTATCTTGGCATAGTGCTCCTTTTATTCCTAGGCTATCATGGGCTAAGGTTCAACACTGTCGGCTCTCTGAAGGTAATAAAGCACTTATATCTGTCTATTCTTTTCAAAACATTTTGGCAATCTGTCAGCTCAGGATCTCTTCAAGTTGATTGATTATGTCATCCTGCATATTGTGTGTTATGGATCTGAGGTATGGACACATCATATTGTGAAAGTATTGAAGGCCTTCAGATTAAGATTTGCAGACAATACCTCAGAGTTGGTAGAAATGTAGGTAGTGGTATAGTTCTAGGGGGATGTGTCAGGCTTCCATTACAATTTAATTAAATGTCTAGACCGGTTAAATATTGGTGTATTTATCACATCGACTCCCATTTCAGGTATACCACATGTTGAAATCGCTTGATGATTCAGGTAGGACTACATGGGCTACAAATATAAAAAATATCGTATTTACATTTGGTGTTGGGATGTCGGTGATAGCAAGGTATTTATGCTGCAGCTTAAACTTAGGCTTTCTGATAATCTAAAACAATCATGGTCTGCAACTATTCACTACCTTTTAGATTCCTTTGCTTACAAACACTATAAATCATTACTGCATATAGAAACCTGCCTATCATTATCTATCTCTCCCTATTTAAAATCTATTCTAGCAAAGTTCAGGTGTTGCAATTTTGGGTTAGGTATAGAGGTAGGAACATATAATAACATACCAATGGCTGACAGAGTCTGTTTTTACTGTAAACTAGATGATATTCAATGTATTCAAGATGAAACACATGTCCTCTTTGATGGTAAAATATATAATGATGCTAGAAAAAGGTTTATTACTCCATTTTTGTATACCACTGTCAGCAAACAAAACTTAATACACATATAATTAACAGTAAAGATAAAAATGTTATCATAAATGTTTGGACATTTTTGAATGTATACATAAAACTAGAGCTACAACTGTCAAAACATACACCTGCCACTTTTATGCGCGCTTATTTCAACTCTGTAATTTATTTGTATTATTGTATTATGGGCCTTTGGCCTTTATACTGAATGAAATAGATATATGTATCTGTAATCCCAAGAATAGCATATGTTATATTTGACCAGTTCCTAAGCGACACTCTGTATTCATAGCTTCCGGCCGTATGAGCCAAGCCGATTTTGACTCGTTATCCTGATTACTGGTCTAGACTACTCCATGTTGTGGAAGCAGCAGTGGCTGAATGGGATAATTATTTGATTATTTGATTTTTCTCAATCGTATCATTAATCTCCCCTACTGTATGACAATGGACTCGCCCCCAACTCGCTAAGTTTAGTCGCCGCTAACTTTATTCACGGAAAAAAATGTTAATAACCACGCAACTATGCCAGATTTGGAAAAGACCAGGGCCTAGATTTTCGAAGCTCCCTTAGCGCTAAGAGAGCTTCGAAAATCTAGGCCCTGACATGCCAGCTTTTATGTGGGAAACATGGACAGTGGAAGTGGAAGGACTGGGCATTACGACCGGGTCGGAAGCGGACAAGTTAGGACGTGTGGGCCGATGTGTGTTGTCGTCGTCATGCCCGCTAGATCTAGACTCGGTTTGAAGTATAGCGGAATACTGCCGCCTTTGCGCTGCTGACGAATTTTCCTGTTTCGAAGTTTCTTCAGTGGGGTTAGGGTGAAGAAATTCTTCAAACCATTCGCTTTTCACTTCAAAAAACATCAATGCTGCCGAGGTAGAAATCGCCGATGTCCGACATGTTTGTTTACAAACAAAAGTGTTAACGAGTTCATTGTTTTCATATGCGGTGAATCGGTCACGTTAATTAGCGGTCCTTAAACTATCATTTAAGTACGGTTTTGATCGAGTATCACACAATATCGTGCTAGAATCTCGGACTTTGTGCCTAACTTTGAGAGCGTGGGTTCGAATCGCAGATGGAGCCTATCCCAAAAAGTGTTAAAATATTTACTTTACGGAGATCTAAGAGTAACCAGCAACAAATAGCGCCAACCGGCCGCCATCCTGACTTGACGGAGACAAGCCAAGGCTTTGAGCATACGGACGGATTTAGAAACACATACTGATAAACCGCAGTCATCTAGGATATGCTTCACAGAACTTAACAATGGTCACAGATGTTGGCACAGATATTTTTACCATAATATATAATCTGGGATTGTTTCCAATATGTGTTCTCAGATGCTCTTTTATTCCAGTGTAAAATAAATCTCTTATAGATTTGGATGCATAACGGCTGTCTTCGAAATTCACTGTAAAGCATGTTATTTGGGATGCTATGTTTCAAACCGGAAGCTACTTTCAGGAACTGCAAGTGGATTCATTCTATTCTTTCTAAATTCCCGTGTCCCCATATCTCTGAACCATACAAGAGAATTGGAATAACCATGACATCAAATGCATGTAGATGGCAATCTAAAGGTAAATTAACATTCCTGGATTTCTTTAGAAGGCAATGCATTGCTCTGGTAGCGCTTTCTGTAAGTGCTTTAAATTGCTTGGACAAGTCGCCATTAATGTGGAATTCAATTCCATGGTAATCGCATGAACCTACAATATTGATGGTTTCAGTTCCATAGGTTAAGTGAAGTTTTGAAGATTTCGCAGGGCTGCTTCCGAAGATTACTACTTTTGTTTTGGACACATTATCATTTTTTAAACCCTTTAGATTTTTACTGAACAGTACGGAATCGCTATGTATCTTACTGGTGGCCAGCTCTTTCTCCCTTTGAAAACGTATGGGACATGATCAGGAGACGTGTGCGTCAACGTCATAGGCCGTTGACCACTTTGAATGACCTAACGGATCCTTGATTTACCGATTCTTCGGCTAAATGAAACTGACCAACCGCGGTATCACGCTGTACTGATCTGAGAACGTCGTCGTCCGTCCAGGGACGTGGGCAGTCACAAAATCTACTCCTTTCTGCTGCTTTCCGATGATACAAATGTGTTCCAGACAGTTTATTATGATCATAGAACTATGAATTGATATATGTTTAACATTTAGACATTAAAGTTATTTCCCATTCTTCCCTACTTGTTTCGAGCAGCATAGCTTACATAACGCAAGGATAAGATGATAGTTGTCTAGTTATCACAATGCTTGCCATTCCGATAAAAAATCCATTCATATCATGCGGACCAACTGGTATGAGTTTGCGTCAACATACCTCGGCGGTATAAGGGAGATATGGTATCTTGATCTGGATATCACCGATTGTCCTTGTACGTAGATATGTGGCTACATAACGTGCCCGTTCCTACAGGCAACAGTGTTCGGTGTTGTACACACCTCTAAATCTCCGAGCATCTCTTACTTGTACCGATCCACCGAATATGTCATACCACAGCCCTTGGTCACCATTGCCACTGCTGCTACTGTTGTCGCATCTCACACAAGGTATGTTGGACAGATCAGATGTAACCGGAGCTTCGAGATACTGCTGTAAATGATGAAGTTGGGTATAGTCAAAGCATCGGATAGGCATCTGCATGTATCTACAAACAGCCAGCATGATAACAATGTGTCCTATCTGTGTCATGTAATATTCAAGCTGATTACTATTTATGATTATCTGACAAACAATTAGGGGATTGAGGGTTGACTGAGATGTTTTGAGTTTCACAAAGAAGACTTGACTTGAACACATCACACATGTATTTTTCTAACATGAACACATCACACATGTATTTTTCTAACATGAACACATTCTACGTTGATGCGTTAACGTTTGGGGCATATTTTTACCACTTGTCTGTGACGGTGGATAAGCGAATATGGTCTGGGCGTTCATTCATTCATTCATTCATCTTCGTACGTTAAACAGTCAACAAAGTACAAACTTTTGTTTTTAAATCGTTACACTGTCTGTTCGACTTGAGAACCAGGGAGAGTAAAGAAAGGAGGTTCCGTTGAATAGCTCACAGGGCACAGTATGGGACGATCATCTGACTCACCTCAGTAGCAAGGCCATCTTCAGAATGACTTATTGTTCCAAACACACTCAATTAACACTTAAGCGACTGAAGGGTGTTACACTGTCCAATGCTTACACATTGACGGAAAACCTTCTGTATATGGTATCTGTACACATTCACACACCTGTATTTTAACAGTGTTACCGATGACGACGGCTGGAACGTCTCTATCCCCTATGTCAACGCCAAACCCTGCTGAAACGTTTGTACGTCTTGTCGGTGGATCTACCTCCTATCAAGGTCGCGTAGAAGTGTACGCTTTTGGGTCATGGGGAACAGTTTGTGACAATACCTGGGACGTCAAAGATGCTGCTGTCGTTTGTTCCATGCTTGGATACTCTGACTTCTCGTAAGTACATAAATTCTATGTTGATGTCCCATGTACATATGCATATGTATCAATAGTCGGAGACATAGGGGTCAAAGTGTACTCCATGCTCCCTCTGACCTCACACATATTCATCATTAGGTTGACGCCCGTGCTTTACTGCGTTATCAAATATTCGCTTCATCACTGGCGACAGTGCACAATCGTGTATTTTATGTACGAGAACAACTTGAAAACAAAAAACCCTCCAGTTTTTACTCATGTTTACTCGATACAAAATAGTTTCGAAACTCTGTGGCCGGACATCAATATCTTTACCTGTACAGGCAGAAATATTTACGTATATTAGACTCCATTCTGATAGACTTGTCCCCATGTGTAAATCAGCCACCATTTGAGCCGCCTTGAATCTATAACTGTTTGAAGATGACCCCAATGAAGGATTGCATTCTGACTGTTTAAAGCACTTTCGTATTTTAAACCCATGACACTCCTTGATACTCTAGTTTGGTTTAGTATTCACACTTATTATCATGTTCCGTCTAGGCGTCATTGGTGTAGTGTGTTGTTTGATAGTGGATGAAGATGAAACACCATTGTTGTCAACAGATGGTTGGTTATGTATGAAGATGGTACACCATTGTTGTCTACAGATGGTTGGTTGTGTATGAAGATTGTACACCATTGTTGTCTACATACGGTTGGTTGTGTATGAAGATGGTACACCATTGTGGTCTACAGACGGTTGGTTATGTATGAAGATGGTACTCAATTGTTGTCTACAGACGGTTGACTATGTATAAACATTGTACACCATTGTTGTCAACAGATGGTTGGTTATGTATGTAGATGGTACACTATTGTTGTCTACAGACGATTGACTATGTATAAAGATTGTACACCATTGTTGTCGGGGCGGTTGGTTATGTATGAAGATTGTACACCATTGTTGTCTACAGATGGTTGGTTATGTATGTAGATGGTACACCATTGTTGTCTACAGATGGTTGGTTATGTATGAAGATGGTACACCATTGTTGTCTACAGATGGTTGGTTATGTATGAAGATGGTACACCATTGTTGTCTACAGATGGCTGGTTATGTATGTAGATGGTACACCATTGTTGTCTACAGATGGTTGGTTATGTATGAAGATGGTACACCATTGTTGTCTACAGACGGTTGGTTATGTATGAAGATTGTACACCATTGTTGTCTACAGATGGTTGGTTATGTATGTAGATGGTACACCATTGTTGTCTACAGATGGTTGGTTATGTATGAAGATGGTACACCATTTTTGTCTACAGACGGTTGACTATTTATAACGATTGTACACTATTGTTGTCAACAAATGGTTGGTTATGTATGAAGATGGTACACCATTGTTGTCTACAGACGGTTGACTATTTATAACGATTGTACACTATTGTTGTCAACAAATGGTTGGTTATGTATGAAGATGGTACACCATTGTTGTCAACAGATGGTTGGTTATGTATGAAGATGGTACACCATTGTTGTCTGCAGATGGTTGGTTATGTACGAAGATGGTACACCATTGTTGTCTGCAGATGGTTGGTTATGTACGAAGATGGTACACCATTGTTGTCAACAGACGGTTGGTTATGTATGAAGATGGTACACCATTGTTGTCTACAGATGGTTGGTTATGTATGGAGATGGTACACCATTGTTGTCAACAGATGGTTGGTTATGTATGAAGATGGTACACCATTGTAGTCTACAGACGGTTGACTATTTATAACGATTGTACACTATTGTTGTCAACAAATGGTTGGTTATGTATGAAGATGGTACACCATTGTTGTCTACAGACGGTTGGTTATTTATGATTTTACAGATTGTTGTCAAACAAATGGTTGGTTATGTTGTAGATGTCAACAGATGGTTGGTTATGTATGAAGATGGTACACCATTGTTGTCTACAGACGGTTGACTATTTATAACGATTTTACACTATTGTTGTCAACAAATGGTTGGTTATGTATGAAGATGGTACACCATTGTTGTCTACAAATTGTTGGCTATGTTTGAAGTTGGTACACCATTGTCGCCAACAGTGCTGCGTACGCTTATCTGTGTGAAGGACGATGGTTCTCCAATGGTGTCTCCTCGTATCTGTGTGTTGTAAGATGTGACATGCTTGTTGTGTCCACTTAGATCCGGAGGTTCTATCCAGCGCCAGGCAGCCTTTGGGGAAGGCACAGATCCAATACGGGTGCAAGGTTTGGCATGTCTTGGATCAGAGGTCTCCATCACACAGTGTCCTGTTGGCGGATGGGGAGCAGGTAGTTGTGGCCATGACCAGGACGCTGGTGTCACGTGCTCATCAGGTTGGTTTCAGCCTATCCCGTGTTTACTTACATGGAGGCCGTCGATGTCATAAGCTTAATAGTAACATAACAAAAACATGCCTGCTCGCATATACGTCAAGTTGCTCAAATATTAACATGTATCTCATTATAAGGACTCGATTCAGTGGCATGTCTGCATATCCGCATCACGGGCCCTCGTGTCTTTGCGAGGGTTAAAGATTTTAAGAAAGCTAAAAAACATTTGAGGACTCGAAATGCTTTACAGTATAATACATTATGACAAGGCCGGACAGTTCGGTGTACCCCACCTCCCTGCTTTGCCGATCGCTACGCTAGGGTACACCGAAGTGTCCGGCCTTGTCATAATGTATTGTACTGTGTAGCATTTCGAGTCGTGGGTCATCATTTGTTTTGTTTTAATCTTTAATCTTCGCAAAGACACGAGGGCCGGTGATCTGCATGTGCACACAAACAAGATGATGATTGTATCGTGAATGTGTCAATGTATATGATTTGTAGCTACGCGTAGGATTTTCGCATCAGAGATGCATATTAAAGTCTCCAAGTGATAGTTGAAATGCCCTCGTGGTCCAACCCATAATTGCCCAGATAATTATCTCACAAACTACAAGTCCCAAATCTCCACGAGAACTGGAGAAAAAAATGTCATCCCTGTTTAATATTAAACAAATTAAACAATAATCCAAACAGCCAATGTGAATCGAACGAATTACACGTGTTATAGCAGGGATAATCTATATATAGGTCACACGCTTGCTTTCTTTACCATTTGTACTAATTAGCGTGTGCTTCGTCATGCTCCAACGCACACAGTGACTTGGTTCGTTCTCAGCGCAACTTCGGCTGCGTTTAACAGTACTTCAGCCAATTTATTGTTTCAGTCGGAATTTTACAATGAATGAATGAATGAATTATAGCAAGAATTAAGAGCAGGAATTATAGGTCAATGAGTGAAAGTAAAAAAGAAAAACAACAAAGGAAAGAAATACATGTGTGAGCGAATAAAAGGATACATGATACACCACGGCCATCCATCCACAAACATGTTAAAGAACGCAAAACTATCGCTAGAACACATGTGTTAAAATTTAGCTGTCCTATTTTTAAAAATTTACTTTGAGACATTTTTCACATTAGTAATTAATTCAGATATCTTATTGCATGTGTGGAATGGCATGGACATTGACAGAATGTTAACTGACACTGTCACACACACCTCGAAAACAGAAAGTTTAGAACTATCACAAAGCCTTGTAAACACCTTTCCAGTTTTGTCACATACTAGGATCAACAAGAAAGAAAGCAGTTTTAGAACTATAACACTCAAGCATCACAAGCATCAATGGCGGATCAGAACAGATCGGCGATATGGTTATTTTTCACATACATCAAATACACCCTAACAGTTTTAAGTTATAAATCTATCACTATTTCTTGCAAAAAACTTTCAACTAAAGGTATATTTCCGTTCTAAAAATTAAACGAATATGTGAAAAAAGTTTTTAGTGATAGAATTTAATCTTTCTTTGCTGTGTACCGAGAATTGAAGCCAGTGAGCTGCAGCATGCCGACTTGAAAATTTACTACAAATCTACTGTGCTAATACTGACACTAATAACAGTTATGTGACTTAAAATGAAGTGACAGAATAGGTAACTTATCTGCTACATGTAGGTTTTCAGTTGTCACAACACTCAGCGAATGTAATCAGCTGTTGAAAATAAACCGGGCTCAATCTTAAAACCTACGCAGCCGCCATATTGGCTACACTGGTCACTTGACGAGCCGAGGCATACACTAAAGGGCTTTTTGAGAAGTGACCACTCCCTGTTATATAGTCGCCCTGGTTCTAGTGGCATTCAGTCAGGACAGCCTTCGTTTTCAAGACACAGTCAAATTTCATTGGTGGCGTCCAACATGTGATAACCACGCAGAATAAAACATACAGATCACTAATTTACACACATTTATATATATCACACAGACAGGCTGTACACTTAAAAGCAGCAATATATATATTCGGGCGACATGAGGGAGCGGAATGGGACAATAGGCTTCACTGTGACATGAGGCTATTCCTTTTCACTTTGAAATAATTCATTGCATAAATATATATTATGAGATCCATAAATGATGCTCTTATCCATTTCAGCACAGCGCCCCAATGACTTCCTCCTCATAACAGATTCGGCAGATAAGAAGATCTACCGTATGGATGGCAGCACCTACAGCTATGTGAACATACCAGTGTCCTCAGCAGACAGTCCCGTGGCCATTGGTTATGACTTTGTAGATGGACGAGTCATTTGGACAGACGTTGGTTCCAAACAAATTCGCAGTGTGACACTTTCTGGCACAACGGAGAAAGTTATCTGGCAGCTTAATGCAGGTAACAGTCCGTGGCCTTTCATTCATTTATTCCTCACGTTCCCATTTTTCCCATTGAAACACTCATAGACACATACGCACAGACACACAACAAAAGTTAACAAATCAAGGCCATTATTATGCAGTATGCCAAGGGCCACGGATTGTCTGTTTCCTTCTGGAGAGTCCCTAGTTTAGTTGTTGGCGATCTATAGCCAGTTTTTATATTGTATTGTCCAAATAGTGCTATTAGTTTTAATTTTCCACACTAGTTTTAGTTGTAATTGTGATCGTCGACAGGTTTTTATAATATACATCAATTCCTCTTCAATGCCACATATGTACTCGTCACGATATGGCTGAAATATTGCCGATGTGACGTTAAATAATAACTCGGTCACTCACTTTCAATTAATCAATCCCATTTCATTTCATTCAAAGTGCAAACATGCAGCAACTTCGTCCAAATATTTAAAAGATATACATTTGTAAAAGTTAAATTAATCTGAATTTTATATCAGCGTCCACCCGTTGATGGTTATGCAAACACTTACACACACCAGCACCGTCCGTCAAGTGTAACAATCACGCAGTTGACAAACCACTCAATTCCCATTCGGTTAATACAAGGAAGTCATGCTGAAGACCATGCTCACACTAAAAAATGTCCTTCATATATCGACAGTGGCTGTGCCCAATGGTATCACCGTCGACCCAGTGACACGCTTAATATTCTACACAGACACTGGCAACAACATCATTGGACTGATGACAATTGACGGCTTTGCTCATCTCACTATTGTCAAGGAAGATCTGGATGAACCCAGGGCCATTGTAGCTGACTCATCCACTGGGTTGGTACACACATCTGTCATGTAGGGCTACCTATAACGATGCTCATAAGTTACTGTTAAGTTCATATGCATCCCAATTTATTTATGAAGATCCGTGATATAAGAAACATTGAAGAAATATCACCCAATCATCCTACAGCCAAATATATTTATATATACATGTGCTGATAAAAATGAAAAATAAAATAACAACCCAAAAAAACAATAAAATTAAGATTTGAACAAAAGGTGGTGTTATTTTCAAGACCTAACCCGGCATCATCAGCATTTTGATAGAAATGGTATCATCGCTTCCGTCATTGCTGCCCCGTGATCTATCATAAGATTGCAATATGTTTTACTATTCATATGGATATGTACATTGATATTGAACAGACTCTTCTCTTTTTGGTCTCATAACATAGCTTCAGTTGGTAATTTTTTCTGCCGGGATATTACTTTACGTTATCGCTCGTGCCACGTTGGACTGTGGTTCATGGTACACATGGTTACGTTTTTATCTTGGTGTCGGGGTGAAAAGTAACAGCATCGATTATTACCTATCACCAATGTGACTTCATAGGACAATCCTTCTTGTAATATTTTACGAATGTAGTCTAGAATCTGTTCCAAAGTTATTGGAAGCAAAGTGCGTAAACATTTTTAATGTAACCGAAAATTGAGTGGGTAAGTGATTTCAAACTTCTTAATTCATGAACATATCAACGAACTGATTCATAGATGTGATATTATTGTCAGTGTATCAACTGTAGTACTGACAGTGAACATATGTTAGTTCATTAGAATTAATTACGATGCTGACTTGAATCCTTTAAATATATTCAATGTCTGGTTGTGGTAGTAACAGATCACCAACGGCTTGCCCCAAGTGTTGTCATTCTATCCCCCAGACTTATCTACTGGTGTGACTACGGAGACAGCCCAAAGATCGAGAGAGCGTCATATGACGGGTCGGTGAGAACCCCTATTGTTACAAAGAATCTTGTTCGACCGACAGGCATCGCCATCAACTCCGACGGTAGTTCATTCCACGTCTCTTTTGTTTTGGTGTTAATGAATATAACATAGTACCAGTATATAAACCCAAAACATAAAACGTATAAAGGGGCATTTCTGCTATCAAAGAGATATTTGCAGGGATTCACCTCAGTACATGTAGGTGATTACTGAACCATGTGAAGGGTCCCGGTAACGCTTCTAGCGCAAACTAATATTTACATATGTCAACTTACCGAAAAAACATTAGCTGCATATTGAATGTTACCATCATATAAAGGACATGGTGTTATTGCAGCTGATTACAGTGGTCAGTCGGTTCAGGATATATCAATTTACCATTGTCTTCCACCTTATCCCACATACACAGCATGAAAGAGGACATGTAACTAATGGTATTTTCTTGCTGTGTTGCAGGCAATGAACTATTCTGGTGTGATGAGGGTTCTGGTACGATTGAAAAGTCTCGGCTTGACGGTCGCAACCGCGTCGTTTTGTCTTCCAGTGTGGGATCTCAGTATTTCGGCATTATATATTTCAGCGATTATCTTTTCTTCACCGACTGGAGCAAACAGTAAGTCGACCCAGTGCTTCATTACATAGTTTAGGGCTCAGTTAACACTTGTCAGTCACCCGTCTGCCCCAACAGTAGGTGCATGCTTTGCTTCAGTGAACATTTTTCAGTCATCTAACTGTCCCTGTTTGAGGTGTATGCATTGTTTCAGTAAACACTTGTCAGTCATCTGCTTCTCACTGCCGCAGACTTTACCAACAGTGTTCCAGTAAACACTGAGAGTCACCTGTCTTCCCCTGTCACTGGTTCAAACAGTGCTTCAGTAAACACTCGACAGTCACCTGCCTGTCCCTGCCACTGGTTCAAACAGTGCTCCAGTAAACACTGGTAGTCACCTGTCTTCCCCTGTTACTGGTTCAAACAGTGCTCCAGTAAACACTCGACAGTCGCCTGTCTGTCCCCGTAGGTGCAAACAACATTTTAGTAAACACTTCTAAGTCTCCCCCTTAAACACGACTGAAAACCGTATTTTATCTTTTATAACGTTCGCTACACATTTGGATTTTGAAAATGCAGCACTGTATTTCGGATGAACGATGACGGCAGTGGACTAACCACAGTGGGGCCAGGTGGGTTTGGGCGCCTCAACGACATCCACTATCACAGAGACGGGTGGGGCCCATCAGGTACGTGAGGCCATATCATTCGATCTAATCCTGACGATGATTAATATAAGTCACTTACGTGACCTGCCAGGAGGTAATTTACATCTTTCCTACACTGCGTGAACAACAGCATTAGAACAATGTCTGAATACAAAAACGTGAAATAGTTCCATTGAAATATTGTCTTGTTATGAACGCCACATTAGAGTGTCTAATCCAGGTGCCTATGATGTTGCAGGTATCAAATACAGTAGTTTCCTCAGCTCTGTTTGCTGCTGAAGTGACAATGGTTGATTAGGTTGCAATATTGGAAGAGATCATTTTGTAAAGTGGTATGAAGAACTGGCGGAACTTGTTACCGACTCACGAATTAAAATTCGTCAAGAATTCCATATTCATAAGAACCCCATTGTACAAGTCCGACTATATCAGGTGTTTCTTCATTAGAGTAGTGATGATACCAGGCACACACCTGCCCCAAACACATGCAAAGGTCTTTACCTTTGTTTATCTGACAAAAGTCACTGGGTATAACTCTGTTATAGACTGGTCGAATTGTAAACACCCTCCATATGTCTAACATAAAACATTTTGAAAGGGCTCCTTGAAATACTACATGACACTGAGCAAGGGACTTGTGTGAGGCGGGTACAGGTAGTAAGAAGTTGTACAACGAGGTAATGCCACATTAACACAAAGTTAACCTTGCACGTCATTAGCATTCTGACATTGTCCGGATCCCTACTCTGACAGAGATCCAGTAACGCACAACCCTTTTCTCTTTAACGCTACAATACGCGTAGTTAAGAATTAGTGTCGATGCGGACTGTCATGTGTCTTTCTGTAACCATTTACTTGGTCTTGTCTAAATTATCTGCATCATTTTTAAAGCCAGTAATTATTTTGGCACATAATGACGTGCAGAGGATATTTTCTCCAGTCTGTTGTAATTACGTCCATGGCATCTACATGTATGAATGAGATACGGTGATCGGTGTAATACCAAGCTGTGCTACACATACGGATGGTGACAGGTCATAAAATAGGCTGATAACGCAATAGTACATGTTGATTTTATCACATCTAGATATGACATGATAACGCCTCTTGTTATAGAATGGCAAAAACTCATCGTTTAGTTATCTTTAGCACTGATTTAATCATTTACTACAATGTCAACAATGTTGTTGTGATAGTGATCGGCAGAAGGTATTACACGTGTATCACGATCAATATGGTCATTAAATTGGTCGTTATTATGCTGAAGGAAAAAAATAAAGGATCGCATCTATTGTCTGACATATATACATACAATAAGGACACTGATTGGAAGTATGCCTAGGCGTTGCCAGACAGTTGCGAGAGCACATGGGGGACATACTCGATACTGACTCTCTTCATATAAACTGAAAACAATGACTCAAGTCTGTTATGTTTGACGTGATTAAAATCTGAAATTTTATGCGATCTCTTATGTTTTTCTTTCACTATAATTATTTTGAATTATTTAGAGACCAGATTTGAAGGGAAAGTGTTTTTAGTTTCTTGCGACGCAAGCCTTTAAGCCATGTGTATTTCCTTTACCCTCAGGTACCA
Source organism: Haliotis rubra (assembly GCF_003918875.1). Lineage (NCBI taxonomy): Eukaryota > Metazoa > Mollusca > Gastropoda > Lepetellida > Haliotidae > Haliotis > Haliotis rubra. Next base: position 645,678 of record NW_025767075.1, read on the forward strand.
ACGGATGTAGTAATGGACGTGGTGGCTGCAGTCACATCTGTCTGCCTAACCCTGACAAGGGTTTCTTCTGTGTTTGCCCTGACGGCCTGACCCTCCAGCCAGACGGACTCACCTGTGGCAGAAGTCAGTTGTTCCCAGTAAAGGAACTTGTAGTTAACTCTCAGGTTCAAACCATGCGAAACCAGATTAGTTTTGATAAATGTGTTACGTTTGTTCACAAATCAATAATCATTTTAGATTCGAACCTACGATCATCGAATTCGTGTATGATCGATAACTGTCCTTAATCTTTGTACTGTTTCCATTTAAGACGTTTAAATCTTTCACTCCACATTCTCCTGCTTTATATGTTCATAATTTATATACACGTGGAAGATAGATTTAGTATTATATCGTCTGTCACAATACATCACTATTTTCAAAAACAAAATAAAGGGTGCTCTTCCTGTCCTTAAATCATGAAGATTGTGTTTTCAGAACGATACACCACCACGTAAATGCTCCCTAAATGCAGTGTTTAGTAATTAAGTAACGCGTACTATACCACACATGACCATTTCACGCTCTACACTAATTTGGTGTTTCACCAAACTAGTCTTATTCAGGTATATGTTAAACAATGTTGTGTATCATGAATGGTAATGTGCACATCTATTCCGTTTGAACGTGTGCCAATGTCAGTGTCGTTATATAGCTGACGTATTGCTGAATGCAGCGTTAAAGAACAAACAAACCTATTATCAACGTTCTTAATGATGGCCATGGCACTCTGCTCTGTCTTCAAACCTGTCCGATTTAACTGTGTGTTCTTCCATGGTAGATATGATGAACATCTTTCTTTATTATAGCCAAGCCGTGCCCGGTTCTGTTTTCCCCGAAGTATGGTTCTGTGTCCCCAAGCAACTGCACAGGGTATGAAGCCACGGTAGGGACGTACTGCACGGTCACCTGCATGCCAGGCTTCTCTCTCATTGGTCAGTCAAATCTACAATGCATGAGCAATGGGCAGTGGAACAACATCGGAGCTCCGCTTATATGTCAGGGTGAGACACCCTAATGGACGTAGAATACCCTATAGTGTGAACATAACCTGTATAAATGAATCCAGTATATTGGGTTCCAGACGTGTGTTACAATCTCAGGATCAAGCGTGTTTAATATTGTTAAGTAGATGTCACATGGACATAGAATACCCATTAGTGTGAACATAACGTGTATAAATGAATCCTGTATATTGAGTTCCCGACGTGTGTTACAATCTCAGGATCATAAGTGTTTAATATTGTTAAGTAGATGTCACATGGACATAGAATACCCATTAGTGTGAACATAACGTGTATAAATGAATCCTGTATATTGGGTTCCCGACGTGTGTTACAATCTCAGGATCATAAGTGTTTACTATTGTTAAGTAGATGTCACATGGACATAGAATACCAATTAGTGTGAACATAACGTGTATAAATGAATCCTGTATATTGGGTTCCCGACGTGTGTTACAATCTCAGGATCATAAGTGTTTAATATTGTTAAGTAGATGTCACATGGACATAGAATACCAATTAGTGTGAACATAACGTGTATAAATGAATCCTGTATATTGAGTTCCCGACGTGTGTTACAATCTCAGGATCCTAAGTGTTTACTATTGTTAAGTAGATGTCACATGGACATAGAATACCCATTAGTGTGAACATAACGTGTATAAATGAATCCTGTATATTGAGTTCCCGACGTGTGTTACAATCTCAGGATCATAAGTGTTTAATATTGTTAAGTAGATGTCACATGGACATAGAATACCCATTAGTGTGAACATAACGTGTATAAATGAATCCTGTATATTGGGTTCCAGACGTGTGTTACAATCTGAGGATCAAACGTGTTTAATATTGTTAAGTAGATGTCACATTGACATAGAATACCCATTAGTGTGAACATAACGTGTATAAATGAATCCTGTATATTGGGTTCCCGACGTGTGTTACAATCTCAGGATCGACATGTTTACTATTGTTAAGTAGATGTCACATGGACATAGAATATCCATTAGTGTGAACATAACGTGTATAAATGAATCTTGTATATTGAGTTTCCGACGTGTGCTAAAAAACAGGATCGACATGTTTACTATTGTTACAGTAGATGTCAGAAATTAGACGCGATCGATGCTTTGACAGTCGGAGATTGGCATGTTCAAATACTTAATTCTTGGAGACTGGTGTGATAAAAGTCAAATTAAGTAGATATTTTCAACAATGTGTAATTCATAGATACAAAGACGATCCAGAAATGATAGATTATTTTGTATAATTTGAATTACAAAAAAGTTGATTTTTAGATATATATGCGTCAGAATTGAAATACGTTGACAGTGGTTTGAATGTGAGAGACAGGTGTGTTTGATAAGCTTGGAATTGATTGCTACAAATGGATGTTTTCAATAACGTGAGTATAAGATATTTTTTTATCAGAATTGTAACGTATTGAGTATTCCCCGAATATAGAGTACTTGTCATTTATGTTCTTGTTTTGCCAACATTCAAACTTTCTTTCACCTCACACAGTGCGTTACTATTGTCAGACACACAAGGTCCTAACATCACTTGCCCACAGGACGTGTTCGTCAAGGCACCCAAAGGACATGAGACAGCCACAGTCAACTGGACACAACCCGCAGCAACCGATAACACTGGCCAGTATGTGAACATATTTCAGAGTCAGACGCCACCACTTAACCTAGGTGATGGAGTTTACACCGTCACAGTGGATGCAGCAGATGTATCGGGCATTACAAGTAATTGCGTCTTCAAGATTACAGTCACAGGTAAGTGCAGGGGAAAATAGTGTGCATTTCCATACTTTTGTCTTCAAGATAGCAGTTACAGGTAAATGTAGTGGAAATATCGATCATTACAGGTACTTGTGTCTTCAAGATAGCAGTTACAGGTGAATGTAGTGGAAATGTCGAACATTACAGTTACTTGTGTTAAGGTGAACATCACATCAAAGGTGAGTGTTTTGAAAATAGCGAAATATTACCAGTGCTTGTGCCTTTGGGATAATAGTGACAGGTAAGTGTGGTGGAAATATCGGGTAACCAGGACTTGTGTCTTCAAGATGACAGTCACGGGTTTGTGCAGGGGACATACAGGTAATTGTGTCTTCAAGATGACAGTCACGGGTTTGTGCAGGGGAAATATCGGACATTACAGGTAAGAGTGTCTTCAAGATAATAGTCACGGGTTTGTGCAGGGGAAATACATGTAAATGTGTCTTCAATATGACAGTCACGGGTTTGTGCAGGGGAAATACAGGTAATTGTGTCTTCAAGATGACAGTCACGGGTTTGTGCAGGGGAAATACAGGTAACTGTGTCTTCAAGATGAGTCACGGGTTTGTGCAGGAAATACAGGTAATTGTGTCTTCAAGATGAGTCACGGGTTTGTGCAGGGGAAATACAGGTAATTGTGTCTTTAAGATGAGTCACGGGTTTGTGCAGGGGAAATACAGGTAATTGTGTCTTCAAGATGACAGTCACGGGTTTGTGCAGGGGAAATACAGGTAATTGTGTCTTCAAGATGACAGTCACGGGTTTGTGCAGGGGAAATACAGGTAATTGTGTCTTCAATATGACAGTCACGGGTTTGTGCAGGGGAAATACAGGTAATTGTGTCTTCAAGATGAGTCACGGGTTTGTGCAGGGGAAATACAGGTAATTGTGTCTTCAAGATGAGTCACGGGTTTGTGCAGGGGAAATACAGGTAATTGTGTCTTCAGGATGACAGTCACGGGTTTGTGCAGGGGAAATATTGGACATTACATGTAAGTGTGTCTTCAAGATAACTGTTACAAGTGAGTGTAGTTGAAATATCGGACATTACAGGTAAGTGTGTCTTCAAGATGACAGTCATGGGTTTGTGAAGGAGAAATATCGGACATTACAGGTAAATGTGTCTTTAAGATTACTGTTACAGGTGAGTGTGTGGGGAAATATCGGACATTGCAGGTAATTGTGTCTTCAAGATAACGGTTACAGGTGAGTACGGGGGGAAATATCGGACATTACAGGTAAGTGTGTCTTCAAGATAACGGTTACAGGTGAGTGTGGGGGGAAATATCGGACATTACAGGTAAGTGTGTCTTCACGATAATAGGTGCAGGTGAGTGTAGGGGGAAATGTCGGACACTACAGGTAATTGTGTCTTCAAGATAACGGTTACAGTAGAGTGTGATGGAAATATCGGACATTACAGGTAAGTGTGTCTTCACGATAATGGGTGCAGGTGAGTGTAGGGGGAAATGTTGGACACTACAGGTAATTGTGTCTTCAAGATAACGGTTACAGGAGAGTGTGAAGGAAATATCGGACATTACAGGTAAGTGTGTCTTCACGATAATGGGTGCAGGTGAGTGTAGGGGGAAATGTCGGACACTACAGGTAATTGTGTCTTCAAGATAACGGTTACAGTAGAGTGTGATGGAAATATCGGACTAATATAGGCAAGTATTGCCAGATACCGAACTGTTTCACAACACATGATATCCAAACATTCCTAACTGCATTACAGAAAATGTTTCCGTGTGTTTTGTGTGTAGTGGTGGCATGCACAGACTTCATCCCCCCTCCAAACGGATACATTGATTCAACCATCTGCCGGTCGTTCTATGGATCAACTTGTCACATCAACTGTCGCCCTGGTTACACTCTGTCTGGTCCACGTAACGTAACATGTGACCTCAATAACGCTGGACAAGCTCAGTGGACAAGTGGTACCACGTGTAAAGGTCCGTAGTAACTGATTTGTCAAAAACATTTTTTCGAACTATTACTCAATATGTGATCAGTTTTATTGTGTGTTTTTATTGGGCTTTTAAACATAGAATTATATCTGAAAATGCACACAAATGTTATTTCGAACAAGCTCCCTACATCACATTAAGGAAGCACTCTATTCTGAAATTTTGAAAAACTCGTAAGACATTTAGTCCTAAGCCTGGTGTTATCCCTCACAATATCCAGACGAATACACATTTCATTGACATGGAACAAATCTCCCTACAGCTATCATCTGTCCAGCTCCACCGACTCCAGTCCACGGCAGATTTCTGAGCTGTGAAACGCCTTACAACTACCAGGAGCTGTGTGAGCAGACCTGTCAGTCTGGCTTCTCGCCTTCAAGTGGGACGACGATCAGGCGTTGTGAAGGAGGTACTTGGTCAGGCGAACAGCTTGTCTGCACCAAGACTAATGACACCAGCATTGTAACACCTAGTAAGTTTTATCATTTTATCATAATCATTATTGAAAGTTCTCACTGTCCATGTATGTTACAACACAGGTATTTCTGATCTATTTAATTCTGCATATTTGTTGGTGTAGTTATATAAAAAACTTAGATACTTGGGTTTGATGCTCACAATACCATCTGTCGTCACACCAACACCCTGTAACTGTTACAAAGAGATGAGATTTACAGGAATGGCAGGAATGGGTTCATCATTATTTCCTTTACAGACAATTCATGTCCCGCCATGGTAAAACCAAGTCATGGTAACATCCTTCCAAGTGCTTGTGTCGGCACCGACCTGGTACCGGGGAGTCGCTGTACACTGACCTGTGACTCGGGGTATCAAGCATTGTCCACAAACACCCTGACCTGCAGCAGCGACGGGAGATGGACTCCCTCTGCCAACCCGCTGCTGTGTCTGTCTTCCAATGCATTAGGTAACTGTTTCAGAAAAACGCCTCATGTTGCTGTATATTTCTGCACGCATGTATGTGTGTTCGTATATATACATTGCAGATATCAGAGTGTGGGATAAACTTAAGCAGCACGTCAGGAATATCTCAGCCGTATTGTGCATATAAACCACATAAAAACGGGCATCGAAGGACAATACAAAAATAGCAAGATACAACTAGTTTGAGAACCTGAAGTAAGACAGCCTTCGAATTATATTATCACTCTTCAAAACGATTGATGTTTTGGAGTGGTCTGCAACAACAACTAAAAAACCCACCAAAAAACGAGTGAATATGTTTATGAAGTAAAAGTAAATACTTGAACAACTGAATATGAACCTTAACCTAACACTTACATGACATGCAAACCAACAAGGAAGACATGCATCATATAGTGTTATTCAAGTGGTATATCCTGTAGCAGTTGCAGAGCGGGAACCCATGTCATGATCGTGTTCCAGGCGGATGTCAGTACTTCATTGTTGAAATGTCTTTGTTCTCATGCCAGACTGACAAATTGATATCAGGCCAAAGTGTATGAGCCCTCATTTTATATATAACAATTAAATCAAAGACTAACCAACTTGCACCAGCTGTGTACACTTATGTGTCAGAAGAGTCTTTAAATTGGTGTCAAGAACACACACGTGAAATGGCGGATGCATTAAATTTTGAGCGGACATACAATTTTAGTAACAGCTGGTCTACAGAGCACTGATGTTAATTTGTAAATGCTGGTCCTGGTTTCTTATCCAATCTTAATGTATACTGTATCAACATTTAGCTGTCATTGGGGACACTCTCTTCAAATTGGCTTCAATCAAGCTTACTCATGCTGCATGTATGCTCATAAAACAGGATGATGCCTTTCGTAAGCTTGTGATTGCAAGAGATATAGGAGCTAGCTTCGGGCGACATGAAAGCTGCATGGTATCTATGTAAGAGTCAGGCCTCTTCAACAATGAATTTATATCTGTAAAATATCAGTTGATATACATGTTGATATTGTCGATGTTGATCTTGCAGTTGATCTTGCAGTTGGTGGCTGAACTATTTACCGCACATGGGCGCCATATACACCACCGGTCGTTTTAATGTTGATACTAACAAGTCTATGCATCTTTAACTGACGCATCTGCCAGTAGATACGCATGCTGGGTATTGGTGATGATAACTCCAGTGCCTCCAAGTTGTTTGTACAATGTCTGTGCGATTGTATTTTCAGGTTCAGCACCCGACAATTCAACACCAGTGGTGGCTGGGTCCGTGACTGGTGTTATAATAGTCGTGTTGATAATCGCTGGCGCAATACTTCTTCATCTACATCTGTGAGTACACCCACCGTACCATGGATGTGAAGTTTTACAAGGTCCAAACTGACCTCAACCAGTATAGTGTTTGAGGGGTGATACTTTGCGGATGCTTCAAGTGTGTAGTGTTGAAGCTTGGTCGGTATGTACTTGGTTGGTGAAATCCCATGACAATATCGTCAAGGCGATATGTTGGCAAAGTCCCTATACACGTAATGATATACCTCCGCCAGACATATATTGTCATCTACAATGAGGGGTCATTGATGAACGGAAATGAACAAATGCTGACGAGTCTGAATATATGTTTGAATACAAATAACGAATTTAACTGAATATAGACTGTTTAAAGGCTTCGTTCCAATTAGTTTTGCAATACTGTTCTAGCAGTGTGAATAAATAAAAAGCGACCAAGGCTACCTGTTCCAATATAATAATAGAATCCGTTTTGGAACATTCACGATCGCCTGTGATCAAAACGTCGGAACACGTAGGATATACAACCTGTGGTTGCCTAACACAGCTAAACGGATATAATGATCAGGCATGTTGACTTAGTCGCCTGGGTGTCATAATTGACTTTTACAGTGATAGATGCTCAAAATGTCAGTCATTGGAGTATCTGGTCTCTGTATGTCGAATATTGTAGAGTATCTCGTGCAAGAGAAAAGCAATTATGCTGTTACCGTATACCGGGAAATTTTCGAGGTATCTAATTTTCGAGGTTTTCGAGGTTAGAAACGCAACCTCGAAAATATTATATCCATGAATTTTTTCCGAACTTCAAACCTTTGGGTTAGATTTCCTATCGATAAGCATTTCAACTGCTGGCAACCAATGACTTCCTGACATGCGCATTAACTCTTTATGCTGTTATTTATTCTCTTTTTCAGGAAACGCCGTCCAGGAGGTTACGTCTACAAGTCTCAGGAAAGCACTAATGGAATAGAAAACCCAACCTTTGACAGCGAGAGTTAGCATGACTGAGATAATCTCGTTCCACGGTACACTTTTCAGAAGACTGTTACACATTTTGGCCATCTCTTGTCATTGCGGATCAAGCTGAATGGCGTGTCGGTCCTCTGGAAGAATTCAATAATTGGCGTATGAACATCAAAACCAGAACGACAACTCTTGTTTCTGTTTAGTAAGTGTGTATTTACTTCATTGACGAAACACAATGGGTTATGACAAAGGTGACGCAGTGTGTACATTCTAGGTATTGAGATGTGCAATTTCGCGTGGAAAATTAGTATATGATCCGCTAATTTACTCTGAGTACAGTCATGGAAAATGTCTACTTGACAATCTCACAATGTTTGAAGATGTGTCGGCAATATGGTCAGGCTACACTATTTAGCATCAGACAAATGTCATGTTGTAGCTCTTAAAATTAAATAATATCAAAGTATACTATGCCACAAATGATCAGAATGGGTCTTTTTGGTTAATTAATGCCATTTGTATTGTTTCTGTAAGGAGGATAACTCGACAATGTCTAGGATTCCATAGTATACTGACTTCGTTCCGACTAGTCTTTATGTAGCAGAATACATGGCCTCGTTGAGTTTGGAGACATTTCAGGTTTTTTCTGTTATCAGTTGATGCTCTTTAATGTATATGTTTGGTTATTCAATCAGTGGAAAAGAGATTTTGTTTAGGGCTTGGTGGTGGAATTTTATATGGCAAAGTTACATCTCAGTTATGTCCCTTTATGTAATATTTACATCACTAAGGAAGTGAGGTTGAACAGTTGGGCCTTAGTTCCACTCATGCACAGTGTGATCAGTCTCTGATTGGGTTTAATGTGTTTATGTATATGGGTTAACCTTAGTGTCTTATGACAGTTTACATCCAGCCTCAACACAGCAGAACTTACAATCTACACAGAATAATGTTAGTTTATACTTATTTCCCAAATAATAAGCTAAAGCTTAAGGTTACATATTCAAGACTAATATTATAATGTGTGAATAACGCTTATGAAATACCTTAAAATTGATAAATTAGTCATTAACATTTGCCATTATTGTATACATTGGGAGAGTATGCATCTGTAGTTTTCTGAAACTGGCAAATGTTGATTACTGATGCCAATGGGTAGAAGAATACCACGTATTAATATACTATGTGAATGTTCCTGACTGTAATGTTTGGGCAATGCAAATGTGTAGATATTTTAAATAATGAATGCAGATAATATATATATTGGGGATAGTTGTCATTATGAATTGTTATTTATTTGTTAAATGTTGCAGGGTGAGTATCCTCACCCCCACCAGCGTTGTGTTGTGAGACATCTGGACACAATTATCGATGCCGAGCCATAGGCAACGTAACATATAGGTTTGTCAACATCATTTGTATGACGTAATGGCGCCATCATCCATGTACTCTCAGGGCAGATTACTATTTAGCTACTAGTGTACAATTACAACATTACATTACCAACACATGCAATTCCACTATACTACCAGGATATAACGCAACAAATGCATCCATTGTCTTTCAGGTTCATCGCCTGTCGGAATAGGAGGTCGTGTGCTCAATAGTATTGCCGAGACAAAAGACCAAAAAGAACCAGAAAACTAAACAACAAAAACAGAAACTGCAAAAAGAAGCGAATTTACTATTGTCAATCATACACAAACATGTCAAGACTTGTCAGGAGATAAAACGACCTATGTTCATACAATTTCATGCAAACTTTCACTTTCATGACATTGACAAAGAAACTACTATCAAACGCGGTACGTGAACCCGACCCAAAACACAATAACGTTTGCTGAGAAATGTGGCGATAAAAACTGACGAAATACCGTTCAGTTTTCATAAAATGCGTTTTGTAGGCACTTAGGATGTTGTGTATCAACCATCATCATATTGGTCACAAGACCATCGTCCAATGGTTTGTCGAGGCCACACTATTGGTGGATAGGACTGACAGCTTTTATGCCGGGGGGATACCCTCTTTCGGGGGATGTATTGAAGGTTTTCATAAACCAACCAACGTCCATTTGTTATCAAATGGTTTATCTCGTATTGGCATGCTATGTTCAACTTTGTGTCGTTTAGTTGTGTGTGCCGATATGACAAATGTACATATGATGATCGGTTGAATTCATTTTGTCTGTGTCGTTATTGCTCAGTGGGTACTTATAAACAGAGTTCATGTTTCATTGTCACTTTTCTAAAAGGAATCATTGCTGAATTTATCTAAAGACGTGTTTTGAATCGGAGAGTCAGAATGTCATAACGAAGCAGACAGTCCATAGCAGACCTTGGCAAAGGGGGCAGTTGACAGGATACGCCCTTGACACATTTCCTCAGTCCATAGTATTTTTCAGTATTCAGATTACACCCAGACTGAAATGTTTGGAGATTTTGTCGAATAGATCAGCTTTAAGAATCACTTAAGTGGACATGGGTAAATATGGAAGAATATCAATGTTATATTTATATCAAATGCTATATGACACCTTCAACGTCACATTACTGAATGCCCCAAAGACAACGTACGAAAGCCCAAAAGGCTTAAAACATGTGGGTGACAGTTGACACCTACATAGTCATTGGCCATCAGCTGATGTGGACAGTAGATGACCAGGAAGATCTCAGCACTGGGCACTAATCCTGTGTTGTGACGTCACAGTTCTTGTTGTCCACGTCAACAGACCCTGGAAAAGAGTTAACAAAACATGTGACTACTGCATGTTCCCGCCAAACTGACCGGTATCGCTAGTGAAATCCTCCTCTGTACAAGGCAGGAATAACACCAGAACCTCATGATGATATACAGATTCAAATATAGTGTTGTGGCAATGTCATGTCACATATGTATTGAGACATGTTCGATACATACAAAGAGTAAGACGGGTATACCGGAAAGGCGCTGTGGAATTCACAACCATTGAACATATCTGCTCCTACTCTTTTTCGACAACACGGACACATTGTAAATTATGAGTTAATTATTGTCATTTATAAATGTAACATTTAATAATAATAGTAGGTCGGCTAGTTGGATCGAATCTACGTTGAGTAATGTTTTTGCTGACTTCCCGCAAAAAATACGTGCTACTCTTAAGCTAAAAATTCAAATAGTTATTGTACTACAAAGTGTAAAGTATATGTGCTCGGTCATTAAATGTTTTAAACAAACTTGGCTATACACTTTCGATAGGAAACCCTATTGTGACGCGAAGATACATTGACGCCATATTGTTAACGTTTTCTCGTAACGTTGTTTTCACAAGGCTATTGTAATAATAATAATAATAATAAATGCATATTTATAATGCGGCCCTTCCACACCCTAAGGCATGCTCAAAGCGCTACGGAATATTTACACTGGAGTATTTACAGATGAAGTTATACATAGTATACTGAGAAAAAGTGGGTTTTAAGTCTGGACTTAAAAATGTCAATTGTGGCAGAGCTTTTAAGGGCACATGGGAGAGAGTTCCAGAGCACAGGCGCGGAGTAAGAGAATGATCGGGGTCCGAAAGATTTCAGTTTGTAGGATGGGATGACCAGTCGGATTTGTGTGTTTGAGCGCAAGTTGCGTGCGGGGACATACGGATGTAGGAGTTCAGACAAGATTGTATCAGATGTAAAACATTTAACGTTACATGGAGTGTTTTATCTGCTATAGGGAGGATCTGATATATCTCGGTAACATGCATCCTCGATAATATCCAGGGTATACGTACCGTAACGTATACTCTGGAGATTATCGAGGATGGGTTACATGGTGTGTACCTCAGACATCTGTCTCACAGAGTTAGGGTGCCAAAATGGTTTGTAAAACCATACAATTGAATACAGATCATGATTTCATATTCCAGCTGACAATAATACTATTATTGCGTTAACCATTAGTCGCTAAATTTCTCATGCTAACATTTTAACGGGTATGGTTGAATGAAATATATGTTCGAAAACCTTAAAACGCAGTTTCATTATTGTTTGAATTATTCTCAAAAGCTGGATCGTTGTAGGCATTGGGCATTTGTTGCGTAGTTTAAACCTAATACCAATGTAGTACGACGTACACTATGTAGAGGGGATCTCCGTCATACCTTGGTTCTTGAGGTCTAAGCCTCTTCGTTCACCTACATCACCATCCGAAGCAGGAGTGCTGTGATCTTCGTCTGCAACGACTGTCACGTCAGGTTTAACTGTGTGGATTAGAGGGCCGTGGATCAGAACCAATTATCAAAATAATGAATATGTTTCTCCAGGATTGGTGATGATTCAGTTAATTGTGAGTCAGATATTTGGGGATGTCAGATGCAATTTATCGAAATCTTATTCGCATGGTTCGTTCATTTGGTTAAATTAGGATTCAGTACAATTCCTTGGAAATACCAGGAACAGCGATCCAAACAAACAATGAATCTGAATGTTTACGAAAACCTGGTCGGGTTTGGACCCAGTGTGGTTTGAACTTACCTTGCTGGGATAAACTGGGCCGAGGCATAAATGGGTTCCTTGAAAGCGACAGAAAACTATTGGTTACTGAAAATAGCAATCCAAATTTCCCTCATCCGTTTAATACTGATAGTTTTAGAACCGTAAGTGAATATTCGTAGGCTTACTGCTGGGCGAAAATGAACATGAAATGTTCTTAAAAGCATGCATGTTCTTTTTGTAGGCACAGTGCTCAACATTCCTCTTTGTTGTAATAATAGCATAGTGACAGCATGCTGAACTCAAATTCTTTTTTAAGACGGAAACTGAATCATATTTGCAAGGAAAACAAAAACAAACTAAGTGTCATTAGGCGCACTACGCCTGGAGACGCGTAGCCGACAACCATCTTAAGCGGTTTGTTTGTACATAGGTGCATTTCTTTATTGGCATGTCTAAGGTCCAGCAATATCCCAGCTACATGACACTGGCCAGTTAACAGTCAGGCCTCGATCCGACAATCAAGTGATTGAAACCATAAGCATTGATCGAGCCCAACGACCATGTTTCGTGGGCGCGCTTGTGCCTAGCATAGATTGCTGAGGAAATGTTTTCTGTTAGCAACAGATTGATCACGATTTCCGAAGGGTATGTTTCCATTGGGTTTATGGCATCAGTGAATCCTCGTATGCACCTTCTTGCTGTAGATGCTGGCTGCAATGACGTGAGGGACCTTGACAATTGTGATCACTTTTACACCTGATCTTTATTCCCCCCTCCCTCTTTTCTTGTTTTTGTTTGTGTCGGTGAGAGAAATAAGTGTTGTTCAACCACATCTGTACTAATCTCATGGACATTTCCCAAAAAGGCATAAATACTTACATGGGTAGGTTTGAAGATTCCTCTCCATCTAGAAAAATGGCCGTAATTCTATGTAATTAAAAATGCATGCTACACCTTTGTAAGAGAATAGCAAACTTCCTTGAACTCATTAATCTACTGATAAGCATGGTCAGAAATGGTATATGTTGATTGAGTAGGGCTGGTGACAGATGAACATGTCAGGGTTAAGCTTTAGTTAGGATCAGCAATTTACAAATCCCCCGAGTCGTGAAAAAGAGTAAAGCAAGCAAATCATAGCGTCATAAGTTGCTTCATTCTACCCACTCGAAATATATATTATGAAAAATCTGAACCCCTTGCTTTGTTCTAAGGATAAATACAGGTTGTACTTATCAATATATATACATTGAATAAATTATTAATATAACTAGACCCTTTAAAGGTCACATGCTACAAAAAAATCAAACATAATTAAAACACAATTATCACTTATTCATGACATATAACATACATTGCTGATTATGAAAAAACATAAAAACAAAATTATAAGCGTACAATCGCAAATCAAAAGTGCAATATTTTGTACTTGGGTTTACTTCCCAAGAAACGAAGCAGCCGGGATACCGAACCCAGTCAGAGCGGGTGGGTGTGCACTCTCAAGTGTAACGGCTGGTTCATTTGCCGATGCCTTCACGGCTCATTGTGTGTGTATATAGAGAGTTTTGTAATTACGTGCTGATTTTTTGTGCGTATAACATTTTGAAATCAACAGACATCATAACATGTCATGTGTACAAGTATCACCTGCCTGTCTGTGTAATTACGTAATGTGACAGAGACCGAACTCGGGCCATAACTCAATGCGTTTTGTTTATGGTATATAGCCTGATAGGTGTTAAGTTCAAATTGCATGTGGTCAGTGATCGCAGTTGTGTATTGAATATTGTCATTAGCAGACAGGCAGGCAGACACATAGGTTTCAATAAAACAGACATTGAGTTTAGTCTGTGACAACGAAATATCTATATCACAGTTAGAAAATCTGTAAACGCTAAATAATGACATTGCTTTTAAGTATCGAACTGAGAAAGTGACTCGGTAAGAAGAACGTGTGGTGAAATAGACAAATGAAATTATATAAACAGTTAAATCGGTAATTTAATGTCATAACATATAAAAAGCTCCCGCCTGTGAAACATCAACAAAACATTAGAAAATTAGCTCACACCAAAGCCTTCACCGAGTATTCACCGGACCACCCGCTTCCAAGCTGCGCGAACCTATTTCACTGGGCATGTGCTATGAGCGCAGCGCAGCCCAGCTGTTGAAACCACTTTTCCCCCCAAGCGCTTGGGGAAATTTAGTGAATTGTTTGAACTCCGATTTCGCGCAGTTTTTTCCATCACGTTATTTTTCAACTTTATTTGCATTTTTGATGATTTTGATGATTTGTTTCGGTAAGTCCACACCGAAATGTATCAGAATCTGCAAAGTTGTGTTTTACGTTGCATGTGACCTTTAAAATTGATGTTAACTTCCTTTCTGACACTAATATTTATAATAGTAATATTATACACTAAACGCCAAAGGATACGTTACCCTCCTACCTTTATGAATTACTTAAAAACTATCAAAGATATGTTTGAATATATTAGTTGAAAAGAAAGCCAAACAAACACTGCTTTTTCGTGATCATATGATTCCATTTTGTCTGGTTATAAAATGCAGCAGAAAGTTTCATCCTCACTTAAATAAAATTTAATAAATTCATTCAGGAAGGAGGGTAACGTTTCTTTTGGTGTTTAGTGTATTTATATTTTTCAATATTTGAAAAGGAGAGGATTGTTGTCAAATAACAACGTCAATGCTTAAGTCCTAAATCTGTAAATCCCCCATTAGTGGGACCTAATAGTTTTAAAATACATGCCAGCAGTGCGTTGTGTCCGTCTCCGACATAGAACCACACAGACCGTGACGAGGACACCCACAAGCAGCACACCGAGTCCAGCAGCAAGACCGACTGGCATGTTATGTCTGCTCATGAATGATGCCTGGGCTAGAAATAACAAATCACATTCATGGCAGACAACAAGTTGGTTGCGAACGAAAGTGAATAGTGAATGCAAATACTAGTGCTTTGAAAATATACCACAATTTCAACCTTAGAGATACATGACAAATTTAACTGTACACAATGTTTGTTTGTTGGATAAGACCAAGATATAGCCTTGGTACGCGAATTACTTTTCTGCCACTTACCTATAAAGGTTGTTGCGTTTATCACAGTCATCTCCCCTTGACCATAGACATTTGTACCATACACCTGGAACTGGTATGTCATGTCCGGCGTCAGTAACGGCACATGCACTTTGACTTGGTGATGTATTCCTGGATCAGCAATGTTGTCGTCCCATGTCAACCAATGAGGTTCCAGTTCCGACTTATACAGAAGAGAGTATGTTTGGTGTGCCCCACCATTGAAACCGGATGTCCACTGTAGTGACACTGATGAATCGGTCACAGCAGCCACCTGCATGTCTGTGGGTTCTGTTGGAGGAGCTGAAACAAGACGAGGCTGATATATCACAACAACTACATGCATGTCTGTGGGATCTGACGGAGGAGCTGAAACAAGACGAGGCTGATATATTACAGCAACTACATGCATGTCTGTGGGTTCTGTTGGAGGAGCTGAAACAAGACGAGGCTGATATATCACAACAACTACCTGCATGTCTGTGAGATCTGTTGGAGGAGCTGAAACAAGACGAGGCTGATATATTACAACAACTACCTGCATGTCTGTGAGATCTGTTGGAGGAGCTGAAACAAGACGAGGCTGATATATTACAACAACTACATGCATGTCTGTGAGATCTGTTGGAGGAGCTGAAACAAGACGAGGCTGATATATCACAACAACTACCTGCATGTCTGTGGCATCTGACGGAGAAGCTGAAACAAGACGAGGCTTATATGTCGACTACAGCAACTACATGCATGTCTGTGGGATCTGTTGGAGGAGCTGAAACAAGACGAGGCTGATATATTACAACAACTACCTGTATGTCTGTGAGATCTGTTGGAGGAGCTGAAACAAGACGAGGCTGATATATCACAACAACTACCTGCATGTCTGTGGCATCTGACGGAGAAGCTGAAACAAGACGAGGCTTATATGTCGACTACAGCAACTACATGCATGTCTGTGGGATCTGACGGAGAAGCTGAAACAAGACGAGGCTTATATGTCGACTACAGCAACTACATGCATGTCTGTGGGTTCTGTTGGAGGAGCTGAAGCAAGACGAGGCTGATATATCACAACAACTACATGCATGTCTGTGGGATCTGTTGGAGAAGCTGAAACAGGACGAGGCTTTTATATCGACTACAGCAACTACATGCATGTCTGTGGGATCTGACGGAGAAGCTGAAACAGGACGAGGCTTTTATATCGACTACAGCAACTACATGCATGTCTGTGGGATCTGACGGAGAAGCTGAAAACAGGACGAGGCTTATATGTCGACTACAGCAACTACATGCATGTCTGTGGGATCTGACGGAGAAGCTGAAACAGGACGAGCCTTTTATGTCGACTACAGCAACTACATGCATGTCTGTGGGATCTGACGGAGGAGCTGAGACAAGGCGAGGCTTATATGTCGACTACAGCAACTAGCTGCATGTCTGTGGGATCTGACGGAGAAGCTGAAAACAAGACGAGGCTTATATGTCGACTACAGCAACTAGCTGCATGTCTGTGGGATCTGACGGAGAAGCTGAAAACAAGACGAGGCTTATATGTCGACTACAGCAACTACATGCATGTCTGTGGGATCTGACGGAGAAGCTGAAACAAAGCTAGGCTTATATGTCGACTAAACAAGACGAGGCTTTTATGTCGACTACAGCAACTACATGCATGTCTGTTGGATCTGACGGAGAAGCTGAAAACAAAGCGAGGCTTATATGTCGACTACAGCAACTACATGCATGTCTGTGGGATCTGTTGGAGGAGCTGAAACAAGACGAGACTTATATGTCGACTACAGCAGCCACCTGCATGTCTGTGGGATCTGTTGGAGGAGCTGAAACAAGACGAGGCTTATATGTCGACTACAGCAACTACATGTATGTCTGTGGGATCTGTTGGAGGAGCTGAAACAAGACGAGGCTTATATGTCGACTACAGCAACTACATGCATGTCTGTGGGATCTGAAGGAGAAGCTGAAACAAGACGAGGCTTATATGTCGACTACAGCAACTACATGCATGTCTGTGGGATCTGTTGGAGGAGCTGAAACAAGACGAGGCTGATATATCACAACAACTACATGCATGTCTGTGGGATCTGTTGGAGGAGCTGAAACAAGACGAGGCTGATATATCACAACAACTACCTGCATGTCTGTGGGATCTGACGGAGGAGCTGAAACAGGACGAGGCTTTTATATCGACTACAGCAACTACATGCATGTCTGTGGGATCTGACGGAGAAGCTGAAAACAAGACGAGGCTTATATGTCGACTACAGCAACTACATGCATGTCTGTGGGATCTGACGGAGAAGCTGAAACAGGACGAGCCTTTTATGTCGACTACAGCAACTACATGCATGTCTGTGGGATCTGACGGAGGAGCTGAGACAAGGCGAGGCTTATATGTCGACTACAGCAACTAGCTGCATGTCTGTGGGATCTGACGGAGAAGCTGAAAACAAGACGAGGCTTATATGTCGACTACAGCAACTACATGCATGTCTGTGGGATCTGACGGAGAAGCTGAAACAAAGCAAGGCTTATATGTCGACTAAACAAGACGAGGCTTTTATGTCGACTACAGCAACTACATGCATGTCTGTGGGATCTGACGGAGAAGCTGAAAACAAAGCGAGGCTTATATGTCGACTACAGCAACTACATGCATGTCTGTGGGATCTGTTGGAGGAGCTGAAACAAGACGAGACTTATATGTCGACTACAGCAGCCACCTGCATGTCTGTGGGATCTGTTGGAGGAGCTGAAACAAGACGAGGCTTATATGTCGACTACAGCAACTACATGTATGTCTGTGGGATCTGTTGGAGGAGCTGAAACAAGACGAGGCTTATATGTCGACTACAGCAACTACATGCATGTCTGTGGGATCTGACGGAGAAGCTGAGACATGGCGAGGCTTATATGTCGACTACAGCAACTACATGCATGTCTGTGGGATCTGAAGGAGAAGCTGAAACAAGACGAGGCTTATATGTCGACTACAGCAACTACATGCATGTCTGTGGGATCTGTTGGAGGAGCTGAAACAAGACGAGGCTGATATATCACAACAACTACATGCATGTCTGTGGGATCTGTTGGAGGAGCTGAAACAAGACGAGGCTGATATATCACAACAACTACATGCATGTCTGTGGGATCTGACGGAGAAGCTGAAACAAAGCTAGGCTTATATGTCGACTACAGCAACTACATGCATGTCTGTGGGATCTGACGGAGAAGCTGAAAACAAAGCGAGGCTTATATGTCGACTACAGCAACTACATGCATGTCTGTGGGATCTGACGGAGAAGCTGAAACAAAGCAAGGCTTATATGTCGACTAAAGCAACTACATGCATGTCTGTGGGTTCTGACGGAGAAGCTGAAACAAGACGAGGCTTATATGTCGACTACAGCAATTACCTGCATGTCTGTGGGTTCTGTTGGAGGAGCTGAAACAAGACGAGGCTGATATATAGCAACAACTACCTGCATGTCTGTGGGTTCTGTTGGAGGAGCTGAAACAAGACGAGGCTGATATATCACAACAACTACCTGCATGTCTGTGGCATCTGACGGAGAAGCTGAAACAAGAAGAGGCTTTTATGTCGACTACAACAACTACATGCATGTCTGTGGGATCTGACGGAGAAGCTGAAAACAAGACAAGACTGAAAGCCACCTGGAAGACCCTGGGTACATAGGAAGGCAGTCGGTGTGTGTGTGTTAGGAAGGAAAAGTAATCTGCTGAAACAGATTCCATTGGAAGGACAAGGCATCCCGGAGCACCCGTTACTCACATGATTTGCACATCTGCAGGCTAGCCAGTTATTTCCAGAACAATTAAATGAAACAGTAACTTGTTTGCTGATAAAAACATTGAGTTATGTACATATACTGAGTCAAAAAAGAAACTGCACAAAATGTAATTTGAAAAATACTGAATAATTTTTCTCTGATGATACATCTATGTATCCGAAATGGGATCCCTATCTTTCGACTCTAGAAAAACGTTAGCAAAACCCACTCAACCCATCCATTCCTCGTGCAAGTAACGTTAGTGCCAAATCAGGTTTTGCACGTGCAGTCGATCACGTGATCGTCGCATCGAAGTTTTCTACATATGCACGTGTTTGTATTGGCCTCAAGAATTGAAGAAACACTTTTAAACCACAGTTCTAACGGTACTTGAAATGCCACGATTGTCAAATGTGCAACGTGAACGTGCCGTTGGCATGTTGCAAGCGGGAAGATCAGTTATTGACGTCGCAAGAGCAAAAGGATGCAACCGTTGTACTGTGTATGACTTGCGAGGTCGTCTACAACAAACTGGCACCACTTCTGATCGCCCAAGGTCGGGTCGTCCACGTGTGACGTCACGAGCACAAGACCGTCAAATCGTCCTACGTCACCTACGTGACAGATTTCTGCCGGCTACACGAACCAGAGCTGAGATGTTTAGAGGTCGACTGTCCTCACAGACCATTCGAAATCGGTTGCGGGCTGCCAATCTCCATTCTCGACGTCCATATTGTGACTTGACATTCTGTATACCCATGTTTTGGAACGGCGGTATAGCCTAATGGAACTGATTATGGCACTGTCAGTGTATCGAGTACATCACACAGATCTCAGCAATGAAATAATAACAATTTAACCATCTTACCATCTCTTGCTTTTTATAGTGCCCTGAAGAAAGAATGTGAAGTTTCTTTTTTGACTCAGTATAGTTTGTCCATACCAATTGTCTTTTAAGAATAACGTACAGTATACAGTCAGTAGGATTTTCTTTTCTCGGGCTTCACCGACGCCGTTCTGCGCATGACAGGTGTAGTCTCCAGAGTCTGTCCTGGACACATTGGTGAGGCTGATCTGACCTGACAAGGGGGTGTTGTCTTTCCTCCATGTTATGGAGCAGCTTGGGTTACACTCAGCACTGCACGTAGCAATGAACGCACCAGCTCCCTCAGTCATGCTCGGTGATCCAGATGATGTAATAGCCACACTGTTCCCAGGACCATCTTAAAACAAGAAAAGGAATTGAAGGTTTTACCACAACAACCTACAGCGATTAAAAGTGTATTCCAAAGTTCAAAAGTGGCTAAAAATCATAAAGCATCTCTTGATTAGAATTGGTTCATTGAAACATAAGCCTACTTTTCGCAAAACGTAAATGGCTCTTCAGGTCACACTTGGTGACACGTTTGTTAATAGTCGTGGAATAAGGCTGTGGGTTGGTGTCTGGTGCAAATATATCAAATCACAGAGCGCCATGATAACAGTGCAATATTGACGCTTCCGGCTTTAGGAAACACATAAAGGTTCTCCCCAACTCACACTGCACATCCACACTAACAGAGGCTGCTGCTGTCCCAAGGAGTTGCCCGTATCCACGTGGTGTCAGCATGTTGCTGGCCGTACAGGTGTAGATGCCGCTCATGTTCCTACCAGTGCTCTCCAGTACAAGGTTTGGTCCTGCACTGACAATATATCCATTATGTGTCCACGTGTAGTTTGTGCTCTCTGGGTTTCCGGGTGATGTTCTGGTGCTGCAGTCTACACTGAATGAAGACGATTCAGCGACAGTAAACACGGATGGGAACTCGGATATAGCCGGTAGGTCTGAAAATAATGACACTTTAACCATTCTACGAAATAAAATATAATTGAATGAGAAAGATTACAAACAATACAAAAGCTACGAAGTCGAAATTATGTATTCACAGAAAGCCCTCTGTGTAAGCTGAACACTATGAGGACGGTTCTATACAATGGACATGAAAGAGAACATCCTTGACATTATTGCCATGTATTGTCATTGGTTCAGAGAGTTTAAACATTTGTCTATATTGCACATATGCCCATATTTCTGTTCCTTTCCTTCCTTTAATCGGAACACTCGTGTTAAATTGTAAACATTTTCGCTAAACCGATGAAACACACCAAAATGATATCCAAGGCAAGAGGTTGCATGATATGAATCAGACAATCCATAAAGACTCACACTGTACATCCAGTACGACATGTCCAGTAGCTGTGCCCAGATACGGAGACCCATCCGTTGGTGTCAGTGTGTTATACACTGTACAAGTGTAGCGGCCTCCCTGCTCCCTGCTAGTGTTGTGTATTTCCAACACAGGACTGTTGGTGATAACAGAGCCGTTAAATGTCCACGTGTAGTTTGTTGATGGAGGGTTTCCTTTGACGACGGAACTGCTACAATCTACCCTCACTCTGGATGTCTCAGTCACGCTGTAAGTCCATGGGAAGCCCATCAAAGAAGGAGGATCTGTCAAAGTAAAAGTCGAGTTGATTTTAGGATGGTACTTGTTTCAATGATCATCTTCATGTGTAGTTTTGAGTTAAGGAACTAGTACTGGTAGCACATTTCAATTCATTATGATGTCATTATAGATGGACACATGAACGTCAGTTTACCTATGTATTATCTGTTTTGATTTACTATGTTGCCACTTATCCTGTTTATTTGTATAAAGGGCTTACTTGCAGATGATTGAACATGTTAAGTTGTTTAAGGATGTTTCAGATCATAGGCTTGACCATGTTATATTGTCCTTTGAGTACGACCCCGAAGATCCAGATGGTGACAAACAAAAACCAAAATCATTATGGCTTTGATATTACCTGATACACGGGGGCTGTTATGTTAGGGTTATATTTTTCTGCTTGTAGCATGAGAACTATCACAACTCACACTGTACATCAACGCTGATTGCGGCTGAGTCTGAACCGACGTCGTTGTACACTGTACAGATATACAGGCCACTTGCAGTTCGGTTGATGCTACTGCGTTGAAGAACAGCCACGGTCTGGGTTACATGTCCCTCATAGCTCCATGTATAGTTACTTGTTCCAGGGTTGCCAGGTGAAGTATAGTTCAGACAGCTGATCCTGAGGTCAGATTCTTCAACCATTTGGTATGAAGATGACAAGCCAGTGATGGATGGAGCATCTGTTGATGGGAAAATGTATATAATTACTCAGCATACTTGTTACCAGATAGATAACAGCAAATGTTATTTCATGAGATGGGCTATTGGTGTAACATGAACACTCACATCGTACGTCAACACTGACGGTCGACGACTCCGACCCTACACCATTGCTGACATAACAGGTATATTGTCCGGCGTCTGTCCTGTTCATGCTGTCCACTTGCAGTACTTCCTCATCACTGACCACTGACTGATCATAGATCCACGTGTAGTTTGTCGTTGTAGGGTTGCCAGGTGTAGTGTACTGACTACAGTCGATTAACAGCTGGGACTGCTCTACCACCCAATGTGTAGATGGGAGTCCAGATATTGAAGGGGCATCTGTAAAATGAGATCAGGAATATATTTAAACATACTTTATTGACTGATTGGGTCCATATATCAAAGTCATTCCTCGTAAGTACTCAGAACACATCTTTATTATTTGAGTTGTCGGTGTGTTGTCCCTGGGTGGGAAAAGCGGGTGTGAAACTAACGTTTAAAAGCACGGATAGTATCCACAGGCAAGATATATTAGAAACACATGTACATAACCAGACACATTATTCAGTACATGAATATCGTAGTATTATGACCTGTGTGTGTTATATCACTATACCATATACACCACCATATGTAATGTTGTAAGATACTACGTTGGGATTTGATAATAAATAAAGGAGTGAGTGAGTGAGTTTATTTTTACGCCGCACTCAGCAATATTCCAGCTATATGGCGGCGGTCTGTAAATAATCGAGTCTGGACCAGACAATCCAGTGATCAACAGCATGAGCATCGATCTGCACAATTGGGAACCGATGACATGTGTCAACCAAGTCAGCGAGTCTGACCACCCGATCCCGTTAGTCGCCTCTTACGACAAGCATAGTCGCCTTTTATGGCAAGCACATGGGTTGCTGAAGATCTTCACGGGTCAATAAATAAAGGACTAAGACTGAAGATTTATGATGTGTATACGTAGAATTAAATAAGCACCAACTGAGACAAAGCTTCAGGTCCATAAGATAATATAACACCAAATTAGGCAGTGTTCAGTATCAGCGTACGTCCACTTAGAATAGCCTCCTCCATCTCACTGTTAAATGTTGTCATTTATACTTACACTCCACTTCAACCTCAACAACGGTACTCGCTATACCCTGTCGTTGGGAACCGCTGGTTGGGGCCAGAGTGTTGCTAGCTGTACATACATAGTCCCCCTTCTGACTCCTGCTGATGTTGTGTACAGTCAACACAGCGGAGTCGCCGACAGTAGCACCGTTATATGTCCATGTGTAGACTGTATCAGGTGGGTTTCCTGGTATGGTAGTGCTGTTACAGTCTATTGTGAAGGTAGTAGACATCTCCCTGACTGTCCTCGGTGTAGGCGATCTGGTCAGTGTCGGAGGGTCTGCAGAATATACGACACGTGTATGATATAGGCTAGAGGGTATATATAACATATATATCGAGTTGAGTAAATGACAGCATTCGAAACGATGTCGGGTGAAAAAGGACGCCATGTGTTTGACGGCAACGAAAAATACCTTCAATAGTCATGTCATCCTTGCTAAAAGCAGACTTTAATACAAACTGCTCTCAATGTCACAAAACAACGTGGGGAAAGATGGCTTTCAAATAATGACGGTACCAATGCTCAGCAAAGGCTGTGCACATTATCAACTCGTGGCACACATAACAAACACAGGCAAAGTTAAAAATGTCTTCACATGAAGCAAACATATGGTTCAAATTATATAAGATATTCTACTTAACGGCATTTTGTAATCTGATACATTAGAAATAACAAGAACTCCACATATCTAGCATAAATTGTTGATAAGTTGTAACCGATAAAACAACCTGCTAGTTTCAGGACACACGTAAAGAAATTATCTGAAAAACACTACTGCGACTGCGCGTTAATTATTATTAGCTGAAGCCCTCCAATTTGTTTCGGACTTTTGGATGGTAAAATTAAATTAAGAAATAAACACCATGGGTGATAAAGCTTAGTATGTACACACTCGTCTAATCTACTGTCACAATATAGCATGGAGAAACTCACACTGTACATCAACCTTGACCTTGGCTGTTGCTGTGCCATGGTGTTCAGTTTCTCCACTTGGTGCCAGGATGTTGCTGGCAGTACACGTGTACTGCCCTCCCTCACCTCTGCTGATGTTGCCCACTTCCAGCAAAGAAGTGGCACTGACTTGAGAGCCATTAAAGGTCCAAGAAAACCGCGTTGTTTCTGGATTCCCATGTGTGGTGTATGCTCTACAGTCAATCCACAATTGTTTTGACTCGATCACCCGGAAGTTGGAGGGGAAGCCGGATATAGATGGCTCATCTTAAAGAAAACATTACTTGTAATATGTATTTGTTTGTACCATCACACAATTATAATGTCTATTTTATGTCCTAATTCTGTATACAGTTTGCAGATCAATGGTAATAATTTCATACAAATATTCCTTTTCAGGATCACTTAGAGTGTTTGGCGTCAATAAATACTCACATTGTACGTCAACACTAACGGAAGCAGACTCCGCCCCAACATCGTTGCTGACAGTGCACGTGTATAGTCCGCCTTCAGTTCTGGTAACGTTATCCCTCTGAAGGACTTCCTCACTACTGACAACCGATGTTCCATAGCTCCAGGTGTAGTTAGTGCTTGCTGGGTTCCCTGGCGAAGTGTATTTACTGCAGTTGACCAACAGCTGGGATTCTTCCACCACCGAATATGATCGAGGCAGACCATATATTGAAGGGGCATCTGTTCGTTTAAGACATTTAGTTTAAATACAATTATTCCTAAAATGAATCTGAAAGTATGTACAGGTAGAGAGATACCCAGTTTCTGCATAAGAGGGTCATTTACAGAGAGAGAGAGAGAGACAGGAGAGAGAGAGAGCACATTGTGGAGAGATCAGAGAGAGAGAGAGAGAGAGAGAGAGAGAGAGAGAGAGAGAGAGAGAGAGAGAGAGAGAGAGAGAGAGAGAGATAAATGATGCTATTTCCTTTCCTGGTGTCCTCTTGTCGGCGTTGCTGACAGCACATGTGTTCCGTATTCCGTGTATTATTTTTCTCTCTTCCCTAATATGTGTGATGTTCCTTCTGTGACAAAAGCCCCAAGTGCTGTTTGATAACGTACTTGCTTCAACCATTCCATATATGATGCAAGAAATGATACTCACACTGTACGTCCACGTCGACCTGTGCTGATGCTGTTCCCTGTTGTTGAGAGCCTCCACTTGGTGAAAGTGTGTTGCTGGCAGTACACGTGTACCTTCCTTGGTGGGTCCTGTTTACTGTATCTATACTCAGTACCGCTTCAGAGCTGACACGTGACCCTAGAAATACCCAGGAGTAGTTAGTAACAGCAGGGTTGCCATCGGTTGTATAACTGCTACAATCCAGCCACAGTCTGGATGACGTATTCACTCGGTACGTTGAGGGAAAGGCTGATATTACTGGTGAATCTGTAACAAAAAGGAATACGTAGTCATCGATCTACCTAATTTTGGGATGAGATGACATGTGTCAACCAAATTAGCGAGCCCAATCCAGTTAGTCGCCTCTTACGACAAGCATGGGTTACCGAAGACAAATTCTAACCCGGATCTGCACTGGTACGTACATAGTGTATGAAACGGAAGCCTCATCATTTGTCTCACATCATATTACACGCTCTGTGGTGAGGCATCTAAGCATCCATGAAACCGATGACATGTTGGTCGTTATTAGATGAATTTTAGACAGATAATTTAGTGAAGAGAGAGTATAGTACTACCCACATTGAACATCGACTGTAACAGAGGCGGACTCATTCCCAACAGCATTGCTGACAGTGCAGGTGTACTCTCCGTCGGCAGAACGGTTGATGTTGTAGAGTTGTAGCACAGCCGTAGTACTAATAGCTGATGTCCCATAGCTCCATGTGTAGTTAGTTGTTGACGGGTTGCCCAGGGACGTGTAACTCGTACAATCAATAAACAACTTGGAATGTTCAGTCACTCGGTAATCAGATGGAACACCAGAGAGTACAGGTGGATCTGTATATGAAACAATACATTCAGATAGTCTTATTCTTCCAGCAGTAACACTGTATGTACATAGTGATGAGTGGTTGCATGCAGTGTTTCTCCTTAGGTCTAAAACTATGGATTTATTGTACAAGATGTATATAACAAAAACACTTAACATGCACAGACATAGCTTAGTTTTTCATCGCTTAATGGTGATAACCTCAATACAATTGGCGTCATGATACACAGCGGAAATAATATTGCAAAGCAAGAAAATTATAAAAATTCATACATTGGACATCTACACTAGCCGAGGCGGAGTCTGATCCTACTGTGTTTCGAACAGTACAGGTGTACTCCCCTCCCTGTCTTCTACTGATGCTGCTTCTTGTCAGTACAGCTCCTGTACTGACAGTTGACCCTCCATGTGACCACGTGTACTTGGTTGCTGATGGGTTGCCCTGTTGTGTGTGTTTGCTACAGTCCAGTCTTAAACTAGCTGACTCAGTCACTTGGAAGGTGGATTGGAGTCCAGATATTTGTGGCGAATCTGCAACATTACGGAATCAACAACACTGTTCATAAACCATTGATATTTATGGATGCAAAGATGTTCCACTTTTGCAAATGCATTCGATCGTTAACAAAACAGTATTCACTACCCTTAGGACCAGACCGCGTCATACCAAAAGACGGTAAATATGGTACTTGTTGGTCCCTGCCTGGCGCTCGGCATTAATGGGTACAACAAGGACTGGTCGGCTCGGAGTCAGTATAATGTGTCTGGGTGGTGCCGGTGCCGAGTAAAGAATTTTCCTTACATCTTACGTCAACGTTTACCGAGGCGGAGTCGGTTCCTACTGTGTTACTGACAATACAGGTGTACTCCCCTCCCTGTCTCCTACTGATGCTGTTTCTTGTCAATACAGCTCCTGTACTGACAGTTGACCCTCCATGTGACCAAGTGTAGTTTGTTGCTGATGGGTTGCCCCGTGTTGTATATGCTCTACAGTCCAGTCTTAAAGTAGCTAACTCTGTCACTTGGAAGGTGGATGGGAGTCCAGATATTCGTGGTGGATCTGAAACGTAGTCAAATCGATAGCACTGCTCGAGCACCATTTATATTTATGGATGCTAAATTGTTCCAGATGCATGAGTCATAATCATTACTTAAATGACCTATGATTGATCAAATGGTGTTTGCGTCGCCACATTACTGAGATAATGCCGATGCCACGGAAAATTGTAAGTGACTGACTCATTCACTTCTCGAAAAAATAAAAATATGTTTACAACTGCGTTTGTGAAATTGACCTTGTTTTTCACTTGATTTACTTATTTAGGATGTGCACAAAAACAGTTCACAGAGCAACGGCACCTGGGTCAGTGTAAAACGACAAAGATTAAAGTTTCAGCTTACATCTGTTATGCTTTTGCAATCATAGATGAGTTTACAAATCAACCGGTTTTCAAATGCTCAATTATTGTAAGGTTGTTACTTGTTTAAAAGTCCGATTCAAAATATATTAAAACTGATGCTAATTGTTAAAATTGCTCATTATTGTTTCTTAGGAAAAAGCAAGAGTGCTGCTCACAATTGTGCTGATTTCGAAGATCAGATTGCTCAAAATATATAAGACTGGGCCTGTCATCATTTTTTCTACCATATCTCGTGAAAATTAAACAAAGATCCTTACATCTTACGTCAACGTTTACCGAGGCGGAGTCTGTTCCTACTGTGTTTCTGACAGTACAGGTGTACTCCCCTCCCTGTCTTCTACTGATGCTGCTTCTTGTCAATACAGCTCCTGTACTGACAGTTGACCTTCCGTGTGACCACGTGTAGTTTGTTGCTGATGGGTTGCCCTGTTGTGTGTGTTTACTACAGTCCAGTCTTAAACTAGTTGACTCAGTCACTTGGACGGTGGATGGAAGACCCGATATTTGTGGCGAATCTGCATCATTAGATAATCAACAAAAAAGATCGTGATCCATGCATATTTATGGATGCAATGTAGTTCCAGATGTTTAAATGCATTCGGTCTTTACCATAGCAGAATTCCATACCCCTTGTTCTAAATAGGGGACATCTCTTCAGATATGCAAATAGGACTTTACCATTGTTGCCTTGCTTTAATTACCATAATTTAGGAATTACTTATGAATTAATGCTGTGCAAAGCACGAACATCTGACACCAAGGTATAGGGTATTCCGACGTGATAACGTTTACGCTTTAAACTTGTCACTGATTTTGTTCTTTACTGTGAACAATAAACAATGTTCCTTACATGTTACGTCAATGTTGACCAAGGCGGAGTCTGATCCTACTGTGTTTCTGACAGTACAGGTGTACTCCCCTCCCTGTCTTCTACTGATGCTGCTTCTTGTCAGTACAGCTCCTGTACTGACAGTTGACCCTCCGTGTGACCACGTGTACTTGGTTGCTGATGGCTTGCCCTGTAGTGTGTGTTTGCTACAGTCCAGTCTTAAACTAGTTGACTCAGTCACTTGGAAGGTGGATGGGAGTCCAGATATTTGTGGCGAATCTGCAACATTACAGAATCAACAACACTGGTTATAAACCATTGATATTTATGGATGCAAAGATGTTCCACTTTTGCAAATGCATTCGATCGTTAACAAAACAGTATTCACTACCCTTAGGACCAGACCGCGTCATACCAAAAGACGGTAAATATGGTACTTGTTGGTCCCTGCCTGGCGCTCGGCATTAATGGGTACAACAAGGACTGGTCGGCTCGGAGTCAGTATAATGTGTCTGGGTGGTGTCGGTGCCGAGTAAAGAATTTTCCTTACATCTTACGTCAACGTTTACCGAGGCGGAGTCGGTTCCTACTGTGTTACTGACAATACAGGTGTACTCCCGTCCCTGTCTCCTACTGATGCTGTTTCTTGTCAATACAGCTCCTGTACTGACAGTTGACCCTCCATGTGACCAAGTGTAGTTTGTTGCTGATGGGTTGCCCCGTGTTGTATATGTTCTACAGTCCAGTCTTAAAGTAGCTAACTCTGTCACTTGGAAGGTGGATGGGAGTCCAGATATTCGTGGTGGATCTGAAACGTAGTCAAATCGATAGCACTGCTCGAGCACCATTTATATTTATGGATGCTAAATTGTTCCAGATGCATGAGTCATAATCATTACTTAAATGACCTATGATTGATCAAATGGTGTTTGCGTCGCCACATTACTGAGAAAATGCCGATGCCACGGAAAATTGTAAGTTACTGACTCATTCACTTCTCGAAAAAATAAAAATATGTTTACAACTGCGTTTGTGAAATGACCTTGTTTTTCACTTGATTTACTTATTTAGGATGTGCACAAAAACAGTTCACAGAGCAACGGCACCTGGGTCAGTGTAAAACGACAAAGATTAAAGTTTCAGCTTACATCTGTTATGCTTTTGCAATCATAGATGAGTTTACAAATCAACCGGTTTTCAAAATGCTCAACTATTGTAAGGTTGTTACTTGTTTAAAAGTCCGATTCAAAATATATTAAAACTGATGCTAATTGTTAAAATTGCTCATTATTGTTTCTTAGGAAAAAGCAAGAGTGCTGCTCACAATTGTGCTGATTTCGAAGATCAGATTGCTCAAAATATATAAGACTGGGCCTGTCATCATTTTTTCTACCATATCTCGTGAAAATTAAACAAAGATCCTTACATCTTACGTCAACGCTGACCAAAGCAGAGTCTGACCCTACTGTGTTTCTGACAGTACAGGTGTACTCCCCTCCCTGTCTCCTACTGATGCTGCTTCTTGTCAATACAGCTCCTGTACTGACAGTTGGCCTTCCGTGTGACCACGTGTAGTTTGTTGCTGATGGGTTGCCCTGTTGTGTGTGTTTACTACAGTCCAGTCTTAAACTAGTTGACTCAGTCACTTGGACGGTGGATGGAAGACCCGATATTTGTGGCGAATCTGCATCATTAGATAATCAACAAAAAAGATCGTGATCCAGGCATATTTATGGATGCAATGATGTTCCAGTTGTTTAAATGCATTCGGTCTTTACCATAGCAGAATTCCATACCCCTTGATCTAAATAGGGGACATCTCTTCAGATATGCAAATAGGACTTTACCATTGTTGCCTTGCTTTAATTACCATAATTTAGGAATTACTTATGAATTAATGCTGTGCAAAGCACGAACATTTGACACCAAGGTATAGGGTATTCCGACGTGATAATGTTTACGCTTTAAACTTGTCACTGATTTTGTTCTTTCCTGTGAACACTAAACAATGTTCCTTACATGTTACGTCAATGTTGACCAAGGCGGAGTCTGATCCTACTGTGTTTCTGACAGTACAGGTGTACTCCCCTCCCTGTCTCCTACTGATGCTGCTTCTTGTCAGTACAGCTCCTGTACTGACAGTTGACCCTCCGTGTGACCACGTGTAGTTTGTTGCTGATGGGTTGCCCTGTAGTGTGTGTTTGCTACAGTCCAGTCTTAAACTAGTTGACTCAGTCACTTGGAAGGTGGATGGGAGTCCAGATATTTGTGGTGAATCTGCAACGTTGTAGAGTCAACAACACTGGTCATAAACCTTTCAGATTTATGATTGCAAAGATGTTCCTGTTTTGCAAATGCACTCCATAGTTACCATCACGGTATTCATTACCCTTTCTTCTCTACAGGGAACATATTTTCATGGGAGCAGATACGACTTTACTAGTGTTTGGTCGCTTTCATGGACTAGATTTAGAAATTACACATAAATTACTTGCTGTGCAAAGGACCATTTTACATCGTGGTGGAGGTTAACAGACGAGACTGTATTTCCGCTTTAAACCTCCACGCCGAGTAAAGATTTAACAATTTCCTTACATCTTACGTCAATGCTGACCGAGGCGGAGTCTGATCCTTCTGTGTTTCTGACAGTACAGATGTACTCCCCTTCCTGTCTCCTACTGATGCTGTTTCTTGTCAATACAGCTCCTGTACTGACAGTTGACCCTCCATGTGACCACGTGTAGTTTGTTGCTGATGGGTTGCCCCGTGTTGTATATGTACTACAGTCCAGTCTTAAAGTAGCTGACTCTGTCACTTTGTATGTGGATGAAAGACCAAATATTCGTGGTGAATCTGAAAGGTAGTCAAATCGACAGCACTGCTCGAGTACTATTTATATTTATGGATGCAAAATTGTCCCAGATGCATGACCACTACGTAATTGACTTCTGACTTATCAAATGATGTTTGCGTCGCCTTATGGCTGAGATAATGCCGATGCCACGCCAAATTGTAAGTTACTAATTCACTGACGTCTCTAAAAAGTGAGCATATTTTCACGATTGCTTTGGCGAAACAGCCTTGTTTTTCATTTGATGTACGCGATGTGCACAAAACAGTTGATACAGCAACAGAACCTGGATCTGTGTAAAACGACAATGACAAATGTTTCCGCTAACAAATTAATGAGCCTTTGCAATCATAAGTGAGTTTACAAATCAACAGGTTTCAAATGCTCAAAAGACTGTAAGGTTGTTATCTGCTTCACTGTAAAGTCATGTTACACTTAGTATATACGACTGATGCTAATTGAGAAATTGCTCACAAATTTATCTAAAGAAAAGCAAGAGCGTTGTTCACAATGATGATGATTACATAGACCAGATTGCATAATCACCTGGAAGGTTTGGACCTGTCATCTCTTTATCAGCTTTACATTATAAGCATTAAGCAAAATTCCTTACATGTTACGTCAACGTTGACCGAGGCAGAGTCTGATCCTACTGTGTTTCTGACAGTACAGGTGTACGCTCCTCCCTGTCTCCTACTGATGCTGCTTCTTGTCAGTACAGCTCCTGTACTGACAGTTGACCCTCCGTGTAACCAAGTGTAGTTTGTTGCTGATGGGTTGCCCCGTGTTGTATAGGTACTACAGTCCAGTCTTAAACTAGTTGACTCAGTCACTTGGTAGGAAGATGGGAGTCCAGATATTTGTGGCGAATCTGGATCATTAGCTAATCGTCATTAGATAATCAACAACAAAGATCCTGATCAATTTATATTTATGGGTCAGTGTATTGAAGAACATCAGATACCTCATCACTTCTATGCAGGTGACTCGCAAGTACAGGACACCTTTAAGCCAACACCCGTCATCATGAAATGGAACAGTGCATTGCTGATGTCAGTACATGGATGGAAAAGAACAAGCTAAAACTCAATTCAGACAAAACGGAGGTGATTCTGTTCGGACCTCGATCCAGATTGCGGAAATGTTCTTTGGATCATTTGTCTATTGGGTCAGCAGACATCACCGTCAAGTCATCTGTCAAGAACCTCGATGTGTACCTTGACTCCTCGCTACCCACGGAAGATCACGTGAGTCACTTGATTACCACCTGAGGAACACCAGTGCCATCAGACATTTGCTGACGAGAGACGCAGCTGCCTTCCTTGTGAGATCTCTGATATTCTCTCGATTCTACTATTGCAACATTTGCTCAATGGAATCACCAGTCAACAGATGAGCCGTCTGCAAGACATCCAGAACTATGCTGCCAGACTGGTCACGCGGATGATCATAAAGGATCACATCACACCAGTGCTCAACTTGCTTCACTGGCTCCGCATTCCTGAGCGAATCATATTCAAAATACTCTCGCTCACTTACCAAGCTGCCCTTGTGAATGAGATGCCTATCTGAGTGATCTGACTGTCCCATACTTTCCTTCAAGAACTCTGCGCTCTAGTCAACGACAGCTCCTTCGGGTGCTTGTCACCAAACGTAAAACATTTGGCTCCATATTCTTCTCTGTCTCAGCCGCTACACTGTGGAACTCTCTACATCTCTAGAAACTATAAATCCAGTCTTACAACCCACCTTCTGAAGCACTATACCGAAAAAGAAAACCCCTAAAACTCATACCATTGTGAAGAACTCAACTGCCTCTGTTACCATCGTTTGTGGCAATGCGCTTTGAGCATACCTTCGTGGCTTGGATATCGAGCAATATAAGTGCCATTACTATTACTTTTTACAGATTAAAGATAATATGCAGCAGAGAGGGTTCGGGTGATCCTGGCACAGTCAGGCTGGTAAAGCTCATCATCAGCTCAGGGGCCTTGCCCCCTCTACACGCAGTCCAGACAGCTAATTGGACGTCTCCCAGGAAACGCTTCCAAGTCGAACACACCAAGAACTTTCCGGGGAATATGTCGACTCCCCAACACTGCAGCCTTCTGCATTACCCAGAGTGTCAGAAGGGATGTGCACCCGGTGGAGAACCGCAAGCGATCAGGAGGTATCAAACCTAGGGCACCGAGAACAATGGGCAGCCTGACGAAAGTGTACTTGGGATGCAAACGAACCATTTCAAAGGCCAGGTCCGCATATTTAGCAAGCCAATCTTGCCAATCACGTTGCTGTCAAAAGGGACAGAAAATTCAGTGGTATAAATAAATTCACTGACTATATAATAAAAGACAAGATCAGGTTTGTTGGCTGGAATTCTCCTCAGCCTGTATATGGGCCTATTACATAGAAGTTTGAAAGAATCATTTTCCATAACGCTCCAGATATGTTCAGTGTCGTACCATGGATGGAGTCAAAGCCACAGGCATGGCGGAGGTAGTAAAAGCAACACGCCATGCCATCATGTCTTTTAAGATATGCTGTTTGTGCCAAGGAAGGGCATCCACTGACAAGGTGTTGGACAGTCTCTGTAAATTCATTACATAGTCGACATTTTATGTTGATATTTTGTTTAAGAATCACATTCTGGCGATTGCGAGTGGGAAGCGACTGGTCTTGGGCAGCAAAATGGAGGCCCTCACTTCATCCAGGCGAAGGAGTCGGTGGGATTGCTATTCTGTTCCACACACTAGCATTATATTTATGGATGCAATGATGTTCCTGACATTTAAATGCATTCGGTACTTACCATAACTGCATTCACTACCCCTTCTACTAAATAAAGTCATCTCTTTAGTGATGCAAATACGACTTAACCATTGTTTCCTTGCTTTAATGATTATAACTTAGAAAGTTCTTATAAATAATGCTGTGCAAAACACGAGCATTTTACACCATGGTGTAGGGTACTCAGGTTCGATAGCGTTTACGCTTTAAACTTGTCACGGTGGTTTTGCTCTTTCTTTTAAAAACTAAACAATTTTCCTTACATGTTACGTCAATGTTGACCAAAGCGGAAGCTGATCCTACTGTGTTACTGACAGTACAGGTGTACTCCCCTCCCTGTCTCCTACTGATGCTGCTTCTTGTCAATACAGCTCCTGTACTGACAGTTGACCCTCCGTGTGACCACTTGTAGCTTGTTGCTGATGGGTTGCCCTGTTGTGTGTGTTTACTACAGTCCAGTCTTAAACTAGTTGAC
Organism: Haliotis rubra; assembly: GCF_003918875.1. Taxonomy (NCBI): domain Eukaryota; kingdom Metazoa; phylum Mollusca; class Gastropoda; order Lepetellida; family Haliotidae; genus Haliotis; species Haliotis rubra. Next base: position 680,664 of record NW_025767075.1, read on the forward strand.
TCAGTCACTTGGAAGGTGGATGGAAGACCAGATATTTGTGGCGAATCTGCAACATTGTAGAGTCAACAACACTGATCATAAGCCATTCATATGTATGGATACAAAGATGTTCTAGGCTTTCAAATGCATTCGATCCTTTACCATAACGGAATTCACCACCCCTTCCTCTAAATAGGGAACATATTTTCGAGAAATACGACAATACCAGTGTTTGGTTGTTTTTATAGAATTGATCTTAAACAACTACGCATAAATTAATGCTGTGTCGAGCAGGGACATTCTATATACATCGTGGTGAAGGAATTCATACGCCACAGGGAATACGCTTAAAAACTGTCACAGTGCCATTGCCATTTCTAATAAATAGTAAACAATGTTCCTTACATCTTACGTCAACGTTGACCGAGGCGGTGTTTGATCCTACTGTGTTACTGACAGTACAGGTGTACGCCCGTCCCTGTCTCCTACTGATGCTGCTTCTTGTCAATACAGCTCCTGTACTGACCGTTGACCCTCCGTGTGACCACGTGTAGCTTGTTGCTGATGGGTTGCCCTGTGTTGTATACGTACTACAGTCCAGTCTTAAAGTAGCTAACTCTGTCACTTGGAAGGTGGATGGGAGTCCAGATATTCGTGGTGAATCTAGAACAATGAACGGTCAATAAATCATTTCATGAGTATGAAACGTTTTTGCCTAGTACAACACTGATACCAAAGATACATGACTTGTACGTTTTCACATAACAAAAAGTATACCATGCAATACACATGGTTAGTTTGTGCCTACAGAAGGTGTACACATGAAGACTCTCATGGTATTATCAGCGATTTATATGTACAAACCTCAGCACTTGCATGTTGGGGATGTCAAGCGAAAATTCACGTTTCTGTAATCATTTGTATAGACCCGTGAAGATCCGGGTTAGAGCTGTTCTCTAGCAACACATGCTTGAGGCTACTAACGAGATCAGATGGTCGTGCTCGCTGTATTGGTTAATCATCGTATCCCAGTTACGTAGATCAATGCTCAGTCTGGTCAAGAGTCGATTAATTACAGACCGCTCCCATATGGCTGGAATATTGCTGAGTGAGGCGTTAAAAAACAAACAAACAAAATATGAATTGTCGGAACTCTTCCATTAAGCCCCTTTCTTCCTATCTAAACTCTTTCACAACCTAGTTACCATTTATGTCCGCTTCGTTAACAAACAAATAGACATTATTATACACGTTAATGCCTGTTTCATCATACTGCCACTCACATTGTACTACGACGTGGACCGCTGCGGACACAGGTCCAACTGAGTTGGTGGCAGTGCATGTGTATTGTCCAGCTTGATTCTTGTCGATGCTGCCAATGTTCAGTACAGCCCCCGAGCTGACAGTGGAACCTTTGTACGTCCAGTTGTAGGTAAGTGCTGTAGATGATTGAGTATAGGAACTACAGTCCAGTCTCAATCTACCTGACTCATTTACTCGGTATGTTGTTGGCAAGCCAGATATCGTAGGAGCAGCTGTGAGAATAGATGTGATGAGATTAGAGACTATGAAAAAGCAAACAGTTTGTGGAGGCATGTGCTAGGCGTTGATAGTCATAACAATGGGTAGCCTCTTTTGTACTGTTGTAATCTCATTTAATTGCGTGTGTTCGGTCAGATATTGTACAAATATACAATTTCGTCCAATTACCACATGAACCCTCATCCGGCAGTGAACAGCAAGACTCGAATAAAATGTAGCAAATTGTTTGTTGACATTTCAAAGCTTTTGGTCTTTTGCATATACATTTCAATGGTAACATAATGGTATGCATATGTCAGCAATCAGTTCTCTGGTAAGGACACTCCTACAACACACAGAGAAAATATATCAACATCCTAACATCCTGCACATATTGGAATAAGTTCTATCGTATAGTTTTATCCAAATTCACGCTCTACAATACCAGAAATATGTTTTGCACATTACACTTATTTAAGGATTCCAACCCTGCCGTTCACAGAGACGAGCGAGGTCTTGACCCAATGGGCTACCCAGCCGTCATAGTGGAAGTGCTGATATAGACGTAACAGACATTTTATGCAGGATGAATCTATCACCACAATTCCACTGTTCCATAGAATGTATACTATGAACGTGTAACATTGTGGACATAATTATAGTGTATCTGGAAGTTACGCACAGCTCCACACCGCCCTGAAGCCGGAGGACCCAATGGACACGTCTGTCGTAAATGTCATACGATAGTAGGTGGAGGGAGGAACCGTGTACCCTCCATGGGAACCTGACAGAGATGCCAACAGGTTGCCCGTGCCATTGTACACCTGAAATCAAATAAAGTGAATGGAAGTCTCGATACTCTCAGGAAGCACTCTGTCCTTTTTTTTGTAGGAGATGACATGAAAGGTCTGCGTAACTACAAACGAAAATGCCTTGCTCACAATCAGTACTGACATGAATATTCAGCTATATGTGCTAAATTCCCTGAAAACATATCTACCCCATATGCGAGATATTAAATGTTTATTTTGTTTTTGTATTTATCACGGCGGAGGACACTAGAAATGGGTTCATTGTTCCCGTGTTGGGAATCGAATCCGGTTCCTCGACGCTCTAACCACTAGGCTACCCCGTGGTCCCATTTTGTGTTTCTAAAACTGAACCAAATGGACATTCAATACGCAGCAAGGCACACATCATGTAATGTAGTACATGTTTTGTCTTGTGAACGATCAGCAAAGCAACATACCCATTATAACTATGTGTGTTTGTGTGATTATCTACTCATTTCGGGTCCACCATATATTTGTTTTAGGTATTAGATATGCACGCTTCTCATGAAGATCAGGGTTAGAATTGACCTCAGCATCTCCTGCTTGTCATAAGCGGCGAGGAACGGGATAGGGTGGTGAGACTTGCTGACTTGGATGACACATGTCATCGTATCCCAATTGCGTAGAACGATGCTGATGATGTTGACCACTAGATGTTCTGGTCCAGACTCGATTATTTACAGACCGCCACCATATAGCTTGAATATTGCCGAGTGCAGCGTTAATAAACAGACTCACGTATATATGCAAGATCAAAGGCGAGCATCACGCTCATTACGTGTACCCGTCATGAAGTAGACATGAAGTTTCAGTTCTTACAGCTCAATAACTCGAAACTGATTTAGTTGTTGATAAGCAAATATGGGGTCTGCCCAAATAGCAGTGCTCAAAGAAGGCAAGTTATTGATGGCTATTGCCAGATATTAGTCAGAAAACATCAGCAAACTATAATGACGTTAAGGACCAACATCGTCCATATCGACCACTAGTGACAACTCATGAATCATAACACTTCCTCCGTTCATGCCATGTGGTGTGTTAAATACGCCAGGGGGATCTTCCAGTACAAAATCTTGATGCATTAGAAGAAACCCTCCACCATGAATGGAACGCACTACCTAACGTCTGATACAGGCAATCACGATGAGGGTCATGGGTGTTATTGCAATTGACCTAGTTCCAAAGTATCTATCTGACCTGATGGCCAGATATCAGCCCAACCGAAGTCTCCGATCTGAAAATCTTGGTCTTCCTGTTGTCCCACACTTTAGGTCCAGTACCAGGTTTGGGGATCGATCATTTCAGGTGGCAGGACCCACTCTCTGGAATCAACTTCCACTGGAGTTAAGGACAATTAACAACCTGAAGATTTTCAAGTCTAAACTGAAGACAGACCTTTTTAAGAAAACATACAGTGTCTAACTTTTCATTCTTGAGCAGTACTTTTGGACTGGAATTGGCGCTACATAAATGTTTGCATGATGATGATGATGATGACGGAGGTCTGTATGCCAGAACCTTGAAATGACTGCACTTGTTAACGTCATGCGACAATAATTCAGCAAACGTCAGCAAAATAATTAAAATTTTGGCCATGTTTTTCATTCTTTTTGGGGAGTTTAATTATTCTTTGAGAATCAACTCATACAGATAGTAATGTAAATTTTGCTATGATGAAGGGAAGCAGATTGATACTATTGACAATATGGGTTCTTGCGATACTATTTTTGCAGATTACAGTGTTATCCCTTCTTATCACCGTGACAGAGTTACTAACATGACCATCAATGTCCACAGGTCTCGCACACACACCTGTTTCTGTACACCTTGCACCATAGCCATGGCGCCCCCGAAGTTTAAACTCTGAATGAGTGTGTCATGTACAGCTGTATTGACAATGGCAACACAATAAGATATGCTTACCTTTACGTAGTCATAGCCACCTTCTGTAGCGAACGTTTCAAACTTAAGCTGGATCAGCTTTCTGGGGGTAATAACATATGTGCAGGAGAGATGATTGGAATATGTGTAAGGGTAATTGGGGGATCTGATTGTTCCTGAGTATCCCCGGTAGGTTCCACCACAACCTGAAGCAAAATATATGTTGGCATCATAGGGAGTAATATTGACATAGAGCAATGGACGTATTGTCGTAATATAAAGGAGATGTTGTGTGATATCACTGAACATCTGCTCTCATAGTGAAGGTTTAATGATCCGATATGCAAAAAAACATAATAGCCCCCAAAACAAGCAATATCAAAACAAGTTAAACAATCTCTCCCATGCGATTGACTTGATGGTGGTGATGTTGCAAGGGCACCTCGGATCAGATTCTCTGATAGTTGAATGCCTGTGCTTGCTATCCGTGTTAAACTGCGACATCTCAGCTGGCCAGCATAAGACGTGGGATACAAGGTAGGATACTTTTGAATGACTCATAAACTTATTAACTTCATTTAACTGAAATGTGTCGCACCCAGATCAGTCTCACTTTGTTCGTTGTTAAAAGTACAGTAATCGTCAAAGTGATGATGAAAAAACATCACCTCCCTTCACATCAAGGTCGAATTTTAGCCGCTTTTAGCAATATCCCAACAATATCAAAACCAGAAAATTGGCTTAACACATAGTACCCAATAAGAAGAATCGAACCCAAAATGACGAAAAAACTATTTAACCACTAGGCTACCCTACCGCCCCTTATACGCCACCTGGCTGTCAATGGTAGACTGTGAGTACAGTATTCTGCATTCCAAATTAATTCAGCGGGTCAAAACATGATGAAGATTAACAACAACTCTGTGAGATTTCACGTTGTAGCTTGTGACGACTTTCATACACGTACAATGCTGAGCCCTCACTCTATGACAGTTCACACTCCAGTGAATTTGCACAAGTTCTTGTCAATGTTATACCACTATTGTTACCTTGAGGGATGTATTACACCACTTCATATAGCACGTTAATGTTACATAAACACCCAAACAACGCTTTAACGTAACGCGGCATAAAATAGTTCAGCAAATGAAGATGTACCATAACCGTAGGTATTCACAACGTGTACAACTGGAATATATTTTGTATTTTGGTTACAGCAAAGAGATACAAAGAATAACATCGATAGATGAGATATTAAAATATTACGAACTACTTCAGTGGGTCGATCATTCACCGTGACAGTTTGACGCGTTGTGATGCATTGGTGATACATTAAATACACGACGTCAAAATGACCGACACGACGGGACGTGACGTGACGGGAGAGATTTCCAAGGTCTGAACGGTGGACGATGGACGATTATAAGTGTTAGGCATCATTTTCACTTGGCCGATCACCGAAAGATAATTCTAAAAATGTGTCAAATTGGTACAAAGAAACATTCACAGGTTGCTGTTCATAGTCCATAGTTTGGATGTGCATTTCTTCCTTTCGTTCACTAGAATCTGTCAAAGGGGGGGATTTTCTTTAACGAGCATACAATTAAGCTCCATGACTTATCCCTATGTGTACTAAAACTTGCCTTTTATGGCTAAAGAATGCAAGTGATCACAAAAAGTACTTCGCTGTGGATCAGTGCCAGGGAATTGATTTCCCAGGAATGTGGTCGTAGTCTGACAGCGTTTACGTCATTTCATAAAGTCTCACAAAACGTGTGAACCTCAAAATGTGTTAATCACAGACCTATTAACGTCACTCAAATGCGTTTATCTGACCCACCGCTTTAGACTTTAGGCTTTCATCTAAACTACCACTCGTGAAAGGTAACGTCGTATATCGTGTCAACTACACGTGTAAAGAAACATTGACGCTGAAACTCGGGTGCACATTGATTTTGGATTTCAACATAGGTTTGCTGATTTCAAGGAAAAGTCACCCAGTTCATCCATTTTACAGTCAACATGTAAATGTGGTTTCAAATAGTTTAGGAATTGTTCTGCTTTGATGGTGATTGAAACATATCATTATGGTTGACCAAATCCGATAGTGCAGGCTTGAAACATACTTAAATGCTAATGGTTTAAGTATGTGAGTGAGTTAAGAATTTAAGTCACATCAATATTTCTGCCATATCGTGACTAAATATAATTTTATATTTATAGTAATTGAAAGTAAATTTTAAAAAACTTGTAAGGACGTAAAACAACTAGATTATCACCGATATGAATTAAAAACTAGTAATTAAATCTAAAAAACTTCAATTATAACTGACAATACAATATAGAAACAAGCTATACATTGCTAACAACTGAAGGTAGATCACCATACTAGGGACCATGGGGACTTACAGAACATTTGTTTCCTGCATGGACCCTTGATGTGTTTACACCATCCCTTCAGATGTTAGCAATGTTTCACAATCTAGCCATAAATTCAAATAACATAAATGCTGCAGTTAAAATAGGAGTACGTTTAAATTTACTATAATTGTTGTGAGACCTACGTGCCCTCTCAGGAGGACAATAATATTACAGCACTTTAACTCCCTTCGAGGATACAGCCACTAACAATATCAGGTGTTAATTTAAACTACTAATCATAAAGCATTTCACTATTTGCACAATTGTATTAAAAATTTATCTAAGAACTCTATTTCTTTAAAAAAGGTCAAATGATAATTAACATTAGTAAAACGGTCCTTAACTGTTTTGACATTAAAATATTTATCCCTTGTAATGGAAAAAATCAATACAGTCAAGCAGGACATTCTTTCATCACAACGGATGCAAAACGGAGGATCCTCATGAGTATATTTTGCATGGCCAAAGCAACATCGTCACATAATTCTGGACTGACAACCAAAGTTATTGTTACCTACTTGGGTGTCCTACTTCTTTTGCATTAGATCACGTAATCAGTGTATGGAACGAGAAGTGGTATCACAGACTTGTTGAGTGCTGCCAGCAAAATCGGCCATTGTGTTACCAGAAATGCCAACATGGCTTGGTACCCAACAGATACGATGTCGTATTGGCCAGTAGCAAGATTATTATATAAGTCAATTATTTCGATTAAAAGTGGGTGTTTACGGGAAAGATATTTCATAGCCTGAAGGCAAGATAGAGAGTCTGAAAATACGATATATTGTTAATATTTAGGGTATCTATTAATATATTTAAGAGCTGTTAGTATTGCGTTTGCTTATGCTGTGAATATGGGACTGTCATCTGGTAATCTAGATGATATTTCCTGGACCCAATGACAGTGGCACAAGCAACTGCGCCACCATCCTTGGACCCATTTGTACATAAGGATGTGTATATATTATATTTAGTTTTTAATTGATTAAATTCTTGTTTATTTTAATCCATAAGATTCCAATTGTTTAAATGTGGTTAATGTTAGGCCCTCGTGTGGCCTCACCAATTGCCAAGGAGGAGAAGAAAGAAGTTGAGAAGAGGATATATTTTCCAGCTCAAGGCCGGCAGCAGAAAGGAATGGTTTAATTCTTAGACCAAGAGGCGGAACAAGAGAAGACTTCTCGTTGTATAGATCCTCATAAAGAGAATTAAAAACACAGTTAAATGCAGGATTTGTCAAAAGGAGAAGTTCTGAAGGACACACGACAAAGTCTTAGACCTTGGTGGTGGACATAATCTAATAGTTTTAGGTTGCTTTAGCAGGCTCCACTATATGCGATAAAACCATGATCAAGTTTCGAGCGGACCAGTGATCTATATAGATGTAGGATGGAAGCTTGAGCCCATACCCACTTTGAAATAGAAACGACTTTCAATAGATCAAGTGCTTTCAGGTATTTATTTTTTAGGGATTTGATATGTGAAAGAAAAGTTAAATTGAAGTTGAAAATTAGACCCAAGAACTTGGCCTCCTTGACAAATTTGATGGGAATGCCATCTAAAAATAGTTCTGCGTCCTTATGCGGCTTATATATTCTACAGGGGTGTATAGAATTATTTTTTTACTTAGAAAATGTAAAGCCGGTTACAAGACACCATTTATCTAATTTGTTTAAACATAACTGCAGTTGCCGTTCAATAGCATGCATATTTTTACGGCGACAAGGAATAGTAAAATAATCCACAAAAAGTGATCCATCGATTGAATCATTTAAAACCTTGGATAAACTGTTGATCTTGATACTAGATAAAGTGACATACACAATACTGCCTCATCGGACACCCTGATTCTGCTTATAATGGTCAGACAAGGTCGAACCCACTCGGACTTGAAATTGCCGGTCTGTTAAAAACTGTGATATAAAAACAGGTAAACGACCCCCTTTAACCAAAATCATGTAAATCCATTAATTGTTTGAGACATTTGCATAGAATGACTCACTAATATTAATTCAATAACTTTTGAGACATGTCATCTGAGTTACTTGTTAATCTAGTACAAGTAAAGTCTTCAAGAGTTTACAAAAATGCAAACACACAGCAGTTAATGTAATAAAGCAATTCACCTGTTGTTTGATGAATCCAGCCGATCAGTATATAACACACCACCACCCCATCCAACCAGTTCGTCATCCTGTCTGTATGATATTCTGCTTCAGCTCCACGTAAAGCCACAATGTGCCATGGTGTTTGCGTTGAAAGCCCAGCCTAGATGGATAATTTACATGATGTGTTGAGTGTGATCTCTAGTGAACACGCACTTCCTAGTTTCCTAGAACTGTCATGTGTCAAGTGAAAATGAAACCCAAAGTGTATTGGGATCAAAATACCAAGTAATGTGTTGAAGCCTGGGTTGACCCAACAAAACAGGTCAATGCCTACAAGTACATCTACCACCACCAACACCACCACCACCACCACCACCACCACTACTACTACTACTACCACTACTGCTACTACTACTGCTACTACTACTACCACTACTACTACTACTACTACTACTACTACTACTGCTACTACTACTACTACTACCACTACTACTACTACTACTGCCACTACTACTACTACTACTACTGCTACTACTACTACTACTACCACTACTACTACTACTACTACTGCTACTACTACTACTACTGCTACTACTGCTGCCACTGCTGCTGCTACTGCTGCTGCTACTGCCACTGCTACTGCTGCCACTGCTGCTACTGCTGCTGCTGCCACTGCTGCTACTGCTGCTGCTACTACTGCTGCTACTGCTACTACTACTACTGCTACTGCTACCACCTGCTACTGCACTACTACTACTGCCACTGCCGCTGCTACTGCTACCACTGCTACTGCTGCTACTGCTGCACTGCTACTGCTGCTACTACTACTGCTGCTGCCACTACTACTACCACTACTGCTACTACTGCTGCTACTACTACTACTGCTACTACTGCTACTGCTACCACTGCTGCTGCTACACTGCTGCTACTACCACTGCTGCTGCTACCACCACCACTACTGCTACTGCCACTGCTACTACCACTACTACTACCACTACTACTACCACTGCCACTGCTACTCACCACTGCCACCACTCTGCTACTGCACTGCTACTACCACTACTCACTACTACCACTACTACTGCCACTACCACCACCACTACTACCCACCAATTCACACTCACCACTACCACTCACCACCACCACTACCACTACTACTACTACCACCTGCTACTACCCACTACTACCACTACTACTACCACTACTACACTACCACCACCACCACTACTACTACCACTACTACTACTACCATCACTACCAATACTACCACCACTACTACTTACTACTACCACTCACCACTACTACTCACTATTACTACTCACCACCACTACCACCACTACTACCACCACTCACTGCTACTACTACTACTACCACCACTACTACCACTGCCACTACTACTACCACTACTACTACTACTACCACCACACACTCACTACTACTACCACTACTACTACTACTACCACTACTACCACCACTACTACTACTACTACACCACTACTACTACTACTACCACCACTACTACTACTACCACCACTACTACTACTACTACCACCACTACTACTACTACTACTATTACTACTACCACCACTACGACGACGACGGCAAGCATCACCACCACAGCTACAACTACCACTACAGGTAAGCTAAAACTTATAGTCATCATCATAATTATAACAGCAATAATAACATTGTTTTTCACAAGGGTCTCAGATATACCATGCGGCGCTGGCACACTCTTAGAGGGAAACCAAAGTGATACACGTTACACACACTTTAGTACCATAGCAAATATGACAGTCCAAACCCAGTATCAGTCCCTGTCCAAAGTCGCACGTTCATTTCGCAAGTCATTCATAAAAGTAGTTTTGTGTTGTAGAACATAAATATGTTGCATACTCTAGTCTTGATGTAATTGGGTGTATTATCAGTACACTTTACTGACTGCGTCAACATACAACCATGATGAGGTTCGAACAACATTTTATGTCGCTTGGCTGCAGCCTTCTTCACATGACAAAAGATCCATCCAACAGATACATGCCAAAGTTAGAAAACACGTCACGTCCCCGAAGAGCCACGTGGATATATTAAGCAGTTACTGAGAAGAAAGCCACGCGACAACACTAGAACATCCGATTCCACTTGTCTCTACACTGACAATGAATTGTGTGTATCCGTGTAACGTATTCCAAGTGTTACAGACGAGGAGATACTGGTACTAGAAAGGAAAGGGGTTGTAGAGTTTACCATTGTCCTGTATCCGTATATGAGCTGTACTCAAACATTCCATGGGGATGATTAAATAGCGTTTTTGACTCGAAACAATAACGGGTTCATGCTGGATGTGCTACATTGCCACATTTGAATCTATGCAATGTCACATATATCAAAGAAGCAACATACCTAACGTACTGAAAATGAAAAAAAGGAAACAAAATCTGAAAATAAAAAATAAAATCAAAACTAGAAATAAAATAATAAAATTAAAAGTATGCAAAAATGTTCTGCAACTATATCCAAAATGTTTCCTTTCCTTTTTTCCTTTCCCTGTGTTTAATTTGTCCTTCCCTGTGATTGACACAAATATTGATCACTTACGAACAATCAGTAACTAACAATCAGTTGAGTGAATTTGATTCATTTATTACATTTGCTGCTCATCAATATTTTAAACAACCGGTGACATGACAGATTTTGTGACCCACGCATATAAGTTTCACCACCAATAAATGGAATTGTCACCCAGTGGAATCTGATAATTGAGATTCATTCAGCTGGCAATAAAAAAGGGGACAGTTGAAAATCACGATTATGCATTTCGCATCTTTAGCATGTATTGCTTTAATGCTAGTAGTGTCGAATCTTGAAATATCTGCTTTCTTCCATGTTTCAGTTGCAAAACTTCTTACACCTCTAATATGTCCCAAATTTGTGACGCAACTCTGGCGTCCAGGTACAGTTTTCTCCGCAGTATAACTGGCCAATCGCAGTATTAAACAATACGTGTTAAGTCTCACATGTGAGGGGCGGTGGGGTAGCCTAGTGGTTAAAGCGTTGGCTCGTCACGCCGAAGACCCGGGTTCGAATCCCCACATGGGTACAATGTGTGAAGCCCATTTCTGGTGTCCCCCGCCGTGATGTTGCTGGAATATTGCTAAAAGCGGCGTAAAACCAAACTCAGTCAGTCAGTCAGTCTCACTTGTGATTATATACTCCCCATCAAAAGTTTAGACTCATTAGTGTAAATGTAGCCACGTACTTAAGTCAACTCTTCTAAACTAGATTTTGCAAAATTGTCCATACTGTTTAAAGGTACTGTTTACACATGAACTGATGTATTGTAAAACAAATTCGTAACGTTGAAAAGATTATTGTCATGGGTTAAAAAAAATGATGAAACTGAGAAAATGGCGAATTATTTTTTTAACAAACGTTTAACCACAACACAGCTGTTCACATGCACGATATTTGCACATGATTTTTAGCAATTTAATGCATGATCCTCGTGCAATTGATCTGCATAAAGTTTGCAGTTGGTTCCCCAAAGTTAGTGGAGAAATTCATCTTCGATGTAACCGTAAATATACACATAACATATAATGAGTGCTTTAAGTGAGTCTAAACTTTTGATATACATCAAGCTGTCTGGTAAAACATATTGTCTTACATTTATTGATATAATGTTTTCAAGTTCAAACTCAATCTGGTTAAGGTTCGTACCATATTAGACTGACAACTAACATGCGTTCGTCCAGGTACCAAAGCCATATAGCTGGAATCATGCTGAGTGCGGCGTTAAACAACACACAAGATATCTAAGTCCAGATCTGAAACTGTTCTATACAAGGTTATCTCTCAACAATAACTGACAGGACGTAGGAATCTTCAGATATGTCTTCGTGATGCTTGAGGTCCTTGAGTCACACTGCGATATCTCCATCATGGAGGGAAGCATCATCATTCTAGAAACTTCATCACATTTAATAGCTCAATAGATAATGATGGATGTGTTATTTGTTTTGTTTTTGTGTTACCTCTTGTGCATGTTCACAATACCATGCCAGAATTCCTATACAGTCGGTAGAGGTGTCCTATCTGGGGCATGTATTACAAATATATGAGTGACCAGATCAGTGCTGTACCTGTTTACATTATTAGTACCACACAAAACTGTTGGTCTAGTAATATAACTGAGTGTTAAATCGAAATGCCATCATCCCTAAATATCCATTATGTCAGTATTACCATTATGGCTCCGCGATATATTAGAAGACAAATGTGTAAAACTGTTGTACAAAACAAACCAGGAGGTATTTAGATTATTTACTTTTCAAGCAGCATAATGTTTCACAAAAGTGCAGCTGTACGGTTAACATTCCGCATTCAGGTGACCGTGACCTTGGCATCACTATGCTGCAGGAACGTGTCGCAAATCAACAATGTGCCAGGTTCTGACCGAGAAAGAACAAAACAGCATTGTACTTGAAACAAAATAGCTTCCATTTAATAAGTATAACTCTTCGAAAACTTCATAAATTGGAATAGCCATGATCTAAATCATGTCTAAATCTAGATGTAAGGATCCGAGTAATGCTATACAATTGAATTCTTTACTCCCATAAACCACCTTGGTGGTACAAGAGCTTATATTGTAAACATATATACAAATACAAATTCAAATTCAAGATGGCAGTAAACAATATATTAGCATTTTTTTCTGACCAGAGATGATAGGATATATTTTGATAGATTTACTTTGTCTCGAGATATTTTTACAGATAATATTTTCGTGAACTTTGTTTCATTGGGAAAATGGGTTAGATGGGAGGGTAAATATTGTTTCCTCAAAGTATCTAATGGTTTGCAATGAAACATATTATGATATTCATCGGCTTTTAGAAGTGCATAGTTGACACGTTCTCTCATCCCTTGGAATATTATACCAGCGGCCCGTCTTAATAGATGAACTATGGCTACATGTTCTAAATCTCAATAATGGTAAAGAAATACGTTTTGGAAGGAGGAGACATACATCAAAATTGGGAAATGGATTTAGGTGCTCATAGTGAATTCCCTTGGGGCTAGAAATAATGTCATTGTGCCAGTTTTGGAGAAATTGATCTTTAAGAATATGTTCAACTTTTGAGACTAGCCACTGGGTAGTACAAATTGAGAGTTTTTCCAAAACATACGAGAGTCCAGTATTGTCCAATATGTTTTTAACGGGCGAGAGCCAGGGACGATCATTTTTATTTATTTCTTTGAAGTGATAAATACTTGTTAGTTAAGTTCGTAAGCTTAAAAACACCTTCTTGGTAAGTAAACTTGTGCCAAAAGTTTAATTAACGTTTATATATTATAATTCTAATAGGGAATATTCCTAGTTCTCCATACAGCATAAAACGAGGGGTTGAATTTCTTAATCCTGTAATGAGTCTAAAGAATATTACATGATTTTTCTCCAAAACGTCAAGGTTTTCGAAAGACCAGACTTCTGCACCATAGGTCAAGATAGGTATTACCATTAAGTCAAATGCTAACAATAAACAGTCTCAAGGCCAGTCTAATATTCTAGCTTTTTTCACTAAACTATACATTGCTTTTGAAGCACTACTGCTTACAGTTTTAATACTTGATACGAGTTTTCTATATCTGTGGAGCGTTTTACCGAGGTAGGTATAACTATCAACTATTTCAAGTAATTTACCATCCAAATGAAATTTAATTTTTGTACTTTTTTGATGGTCCTCCCCCGAATATTACTATTTCAGTTTCGTTTATATTCACTTTTTGCTTCCATGAATCACAATAGTCCTTAAATGAGTTCAAAGCATCTTGTAGTCCCTTTGGCGATTGATCTAATAATCTTGTATCATCTGTATGTAATAAAATTAACAAATTTACAAATATCACCAAATCTTCGTCTTCAATATAGTTCAGATTTACACCATTATAATCTGAAGTAAGTAAATGAAATTCAATATCATTTATGAAAATGGAGAATAGTAAAGGTGACAGATTTTCCCCTTGTCTGACACCTTTGTTACATGAGAAGTAGTTTGATACATCATTACTATATTGTACAAGTGATCTGATATTGTTATACATTGATTTAGCAAGATTCAGGAATTCACCCTCTATACCAATCGTTTGCATTTTTTTCCACGATCCCACTCGCCAAACAGTATCGAAAGCTTTTGTAAAGTCTATAAAGGCACAATAGAGTTTTTTGTTTCCTATATTTCAAACTTTGCATCAGATTATAAATTATAAATACATTGTCAACAGTGGAGAATGACTTTCTAAACCCGGCTTGGGCAGGTGTTAAAACATTATTAGTATCTAAGAAATCTGAAAAGCGGTTGTTTAATATTTTAGTGAACAATTTTCCGAAACAACTAAGTAAAGTGATTGGTCTATATGTGTTAGGATCAGATTTATCGCATTTTTTCTTATAGATCGGTTTAATTATACCCATTAACCATGATTCTGGTAAAACACCCTTCTCAAATATGAGATTAAATACCTCAACTAATAATGAAACCATCAAGACAACACTATCTATAAAATATTCATTTTCTACTAAGTCTATCCCCGATGCCTTACACCTCTTGAGTTGTTTAACTGCAGAAATGATTTCTTCTTTCGCAATGACCCTATCTAAAACATCACATGTAAGCTGAATACAGAATTCGGGTAAGATCTCCCTGTATTGCTTGGTTTTCTGGCTATCGTAAGATTACATGGGTACATATTTACCTGCATACATACATACGCATATACGCATGTACAGGCAGTGTTCAACTTTACAATGTGTAATTTATTTTTGTTTACAGTTGATAGTACACCTATGTTGTCACCACGCAAGACCTTCCTGAAGCTATCTAACAAATCGTTTTACACCCACGTTAAGCTGACAACTGTTCCCGCCTTATCACGGATCAAGGCAGCCTTTAACTAGCACACAAGCTCGTGGTATAGGGCAAGTGTGCGCATCTATGTGCAATAGCAAACATACCTGAATAGATTCATTTGTGAGACATATTGATAGCATACAGTATGATGCCATGATCTCTCGTTGTTCGTTTGAAATGTTAACTTGCAGAATTACATGAAACTAGTTGCCATACGTTGTGATTAGGGTGAAACTACGTTTCCGTGTTGACGCAACAGATGTCAATGTACAGTCCGCCTACATACGTTAATGCATGTGAACAGGACATCTGTCGATAGTAATCACACCCAGACACGTTAAGGCCTGTTGGAACAGCACCAGCACTAGAAGTGCATGATAAGATCCGACCTTGAGTTGCAGCGACATTTCTCAGAAGAGCCTTAAGTGGTTCAGTGCCCGTTAACATAATGGCGAGATATGGTTTCTTTTTCCCCACATGCTATGTACGATATATGCAAGACTTACGTTTTGAGTTAGTTTTGAAGTTACAATCAACTGAAAACAGAAAGATAGGATACCTGCAGAGCTTACATATTAGATTATAACACGTTACATTTAAACTACTAACCAAACATGATTTCTAAGTACACGAATGATCTTAAACATGTTATTTCAAAAAGTAATTTTTGTTTTCTGACTAAAATGTTGTTGTCTCTGCTTACATTTTCACGTGTCAGAAATGCTTTCGTTATAAATAAACATGGCTTATTTGTGGTGAAAGAAGGCTTAAAACTGTTTTTTTTTGTCTGTAAAACTCAATAACCATATTTTCACATCATTTTTTGCAGGTATAGGTTTGTTTGGTGAATTGTGTCACCGTGCTACCATGTCTATAGAATTCAGTTTGAGCAGTGTTCGTTGTCTAAAAATATGGTTACTCCCATATAAATGTAAATGTAAGCGAGCATTATGCCCATGCGCCAAATTATTGTCACCTCTTCAGGTATATATGTTTGTTTGTTTTGTTGGCTGTTTAACGCGGCACTAAGTACTTTTCTCGCTATATGACGACGGTGTGTAAATAATCAAACCGGATAATCACCAGGTGACTGATATTATGAGCATAGATCTGATCAAATGGGATACGATGACATGTATCAAACCTGTCAGCGATCCCGTATGACGTCTGTTACTGTGTAAGCATTGATGTAACTACAATTATTAGTATGGGTATAAATGTATCTTTGAAAACACTAGCATAAGAAAACAACATAAAATATCAGTAAAACTCTCTAAACCTATGACTTTGAGATAGTTGTGACTGCACAACACCTGGGGGTATACAAATAACCTCTCGTATCGCGATAAAAGCTGGAGGCAGAGGACTCAAGACCTGGCAATCGTGTTTGTCTGCTTTCACAGATTTGATCCCGGTCCTTGGTTATATTTCGAGGACCTCGAGTAAGGAAATGTTAACATTGTTAGATATGTTCTGAAAGTATTTATTGTTTCTGTATCTCAACTTAGCAAATAAAACGAGAATATTCTTTTTAGACATATGACAGAATAGAATAATATATCGGGTAAGGAAATAGAATTGAAAATTTCATAGGCGGATCACTGAAGATCAGCGATGGTACCAGATGACCCACTCCACAAGTAGCACCTGCCGCTCACACAGTGTGCATACAAACTAAGTATTTGTCTGTTACCCCACTCAGCACAACAATACTCCTACCAACATGTAAACACCGAGTCTGCTATCAACTGATTGTCGAGACAAATATGTGACACGATAACATGTCACCGACTTCGTTGTACAAAAACACAAAAAGCCAAACCGTCACAAAGAGAGACCCGGATGTGTCATTTTGAATTTTGATTCTGCTGCTTGCAAGCAAGAAAAACGAGTATGAAATCAACTTGTTTTGGCGACACAGTATGGGCTCGGGATAGAGTTTAATTGGTTTCGATTAATCCTGAAACAGATCCCTCTTGTGGAACCTGACACGCACACACTTTGCATGCAAAAGTGAAAACAATACCCACTGTTGCTACCTGTAGAAGTTGATCGTGGGACAAATGTTCCTAGAGAATATCGTTTTTGTAATGTATGTAACTCGCATGCAGTGGAGAGATGAATTCCATTATCTGATCAAATGTGAAGCTTTACTATTGTATAGACAAACATATTTATCATCTTACCGGAAGTCAGTTAACTTATGGAAAGTCGACAAACCGTCCTCGTCTAAACAAACGTGTAATCTTAAAAATCTTGTTATGTATATGAATGTAATATTTAAGTCTACAAAGATACATTAACGTCTGTTTTTGTTGTTGTTTGTTTTATTTGCCATCTTGATATGTTAATTTATATGAATATTCTACTTTTGTATTCTCATGTAGCACCGTTGGTGGTGTTTCGAGACATAAATTGATTTGAATTTGATTTGAGTATGCTACAGACTTGGAGCAAAGTCTTTGGTGCATCCTGCAGATGATGCACTGTGCTGACATTGATGAACATTCGTATCCTAACAGGCTGGTCGATCTCATCAATGTTCGGGGTTGAAAATATAAGATGCTTTTTTTCTTTAAATGTTATGCACACACTACATGGTTCAGCTGGCATTTAGCAGAGAAAAGAGAGCGAAACACCTAACTGTCCGTCTGTCTATCCGCTCTACCGTCTGTCTTTCGGTTTTGTTTTTTTCTCTCTGTCGAAGAGCAAATGCACTTCTAGTAGTGCATATTTATATTGCGCACATATCCATGTTCGTAAGCATGCTCTTGGCGCTAAAATAGGGAAAACCTATTCCATACTTATTCTCAAAATGTTTCGACCAATCGACACACGTCTTTAGACAGCAGATATATGTAACTGAATGAAGGAAACACACATCTGTACACAGGGGACGCATGTCTCTTTACAGCAGACATATGTAAGTGGATGAAAGCGACACAAGTCTGTATAGAGCAGTTGCATGTAACTAAAAGAAGTAGAAACAAGTATGTATACAGCAGATATATGTAACTGGATGAAAGAGACACAAGTCTGTATAGAGCAGTTATATGTAACTGGATGAAAGAGACATAAGTCTGTATACAGCAGATATATGTAACTGGATGAAGGAGACACACGTCTGTATACAACAGATATATGTAACTGGAGGAAGGAGACGCAAGTCGGCATACGGCAGATACATGTAACTGGAGGAAGGAGACACAAGTCTGTATACATTTTGCTCTAGACTTGATTTCTACACAAAATTGTAAAATGTCTGTATTTTGGATAAACATACATCAAACAATATAGTCTATGTACCAAAGGTACAGTGGGTTAGGCGGTATCTGGACATATCCTGTCTCACACACACTTGAGTAGCCCACCGTACAGTTTCTGTTTCATTAACACAGTTGATAACTATTTTACGCCATGAGGATTTACATGGAAACTTCCCAGTTTCGCGATAGTCACTTACATATTTAAAAAAGATTGTATTTCAGGATGGTCTGTAGAGACATGTCACATATACTATGTGACGCTGTTGTTCTATTTAGAAAAGTGGCTAACTGGGCACATAATAAATCCTTAAAGGAGGAGTCGCATTGACTGTTGCATAGTCTGCCAAGAAATATAAGCCCTAGCACCGAGGCAGATGAAAAAAGTTGCCAAAGCCCTGAATACATCTGGCAAAGTATCTTTGCATGCTTTCGACTAATTCATAGTCTCTACCATGCAGAATAGGTAAACGTTAACACATATAGAAGCTTGTGGGGAGTATCATCCTCCTCCATATTTTTACACAGGAGGTAGGGTGGAGATCTTTACTCTTTAAGCCGAGATTACTTAGGGAGCTTGCAGATTGTCGTGCTTTTTGACAATATGCGTACAGTCTAGATTTGGAGGATAAATCAGAGGAAAGCATAATACCTCCGTATTTGACACTTTCACTTATTGGAATATCTGTTTCGCAAAATCCGAAAGAATAATCAGTCATCTTGGCCTTTCTTAGATTTACGGAATATAATGCAAGTACTCTTTGAACCGTCATCTGTAAACCGCCACTTACAAGGATAGGTATACACAGTGGCAAGTGACGACTGTATACTTCAGGAGAAGTAGAAGCAAGTGTAGTGTCATCAGCCAATAAAATACAGGGGATATCAATATCGTATTCGCGACTACCAATGTTTAAGGTTCTAAGTTCACATATTAAGTCATTGATAAAAAGGAGAAAAAAAACAGGAGGACAAGACCATTCCTTGTCCGACACCTTGTTGTATAGCATATTCATTTGATTTTAAGCCACAATGTTGAACAAATGCAGAACTTGATGTTTAGCTTTGGTATAGGAGCTGCCACATTTTGCCTTTCATACCCGTTTCATACAACTTTAAAAGAGTCATATGCGGTCGGACGCATTTCCGTGGTCCATAAAAGCCGTACAAACCTGTGAATGTCTGCTTAAATAGCAGGGTCAACTTTTATTTAAAGTAAACACTGAATTGGTTGCTCCGTGTTGTTTTCTAAAGCCAAACTGGAGCTTGTTTGGAAATGTTGGTAAATGCTCTTGCACTCAGGCTTCTACTCGAGCGAGAATTACTTTCTTAAAGTAGTTTATACATCAGCTAAATGCAAATGAATAAAGGAGACACACGTCTCTAATACAGCAGCAATAGGTGACTCAATGAATGAAAGCGTAACACGTAAAAGACAATTGCGGTTGCACATAACATATGTATGCGACAGATGGGCGTCTGTATTCATCATATGTATGTGACTGAATCACTGTGGCGTATCTAGCAACAGGTGTATGCAGTAGAATACTGGATACACACTAAATGAAGACTTGCAGAGACATCTGGCATGCAAAAGGAACGGAATTAAGGATAGATGTCATTACATGGCAGGTGGAATGTGACCTTATGAATACCAGATGTCCAGGAAAAGAATAAAATTTCTGAAGATATAGAGGTACGTGGCGTAAAGCACTAGGACATCCATGTAGAGTAGCATTGCATCAAGCAAACCTTGCGTCAGACATAGTGATGGATAGGGCTGGCCAAACTGATCGATAATCGGAAATATCGTCAATAGGAAAAATATCAAATAGAAGCGAAAACATCATGTCCACATGCATAAGAAATATCTCCTTAAAGTACAGTCGAGTGTACAATTCTGACTATATCACGAGTATGTATTTGGTTCAGCAGTATTACAGCTGTACGATGTTGTTCGTAAACAAGTCGAGTCTGGACCAGACAATCCAGTGATGGCCACCATGCGATACGATGACAGAGCATGTGTTTATGAATCACTATGAAATAGTGATAATACCAGGTGTTCGCGATAAGATGAACGTATCCCGTCCCACCGATGGCACCCGTCATAAACATATGCTTAGTCTGTCAATTGTTCACCTGATATAATTCGGGAACGTATGGTACAAGTCAAAATAAGGAATTGCATTGGACATAATTTTTGTCCTCAAAAGTTGTGAAATGTAAAGTTTTAACACAAAAGGATTGATCTGTTGGAATATTGCTCTACATGAAAGTGAAGTTGCAATCATCCCTTTTGTCGAAAAGTCATGTGGAGAGGTTTTTTTTGTCGCTCTGAATCTTTATGCATATATCTAAATATCAAACAGTTGGGACGTTCTCACTTGTCTCCTAGAATAACAATATGAAATCTGTATTGGCGATAATAGCGTACATAAACTTTTATGATAGAAAAAAGTTATTATTTCCTAAGGCAAAATACAAATTTAGGACTCTTTTCATGGTCTGCTTCTGAATTACGTACAGGGCTCTATTTGGTTAATGATTCATGTAAACACATGTCACAACTCACCAGTGATGTGAAATATATCCATTTGTTTCAGACGGTTTAGCATTTTTGCTCAAAGCTACGTCCCTGATATTTATCGATAATCGACCGATATTGTGTTAACGATGATCGATATCTATGATCTATTTATAGCCATCCCTAGTGATGGAAATAAATAAAGTTACAGGGTGGCTTCTGTGGTGTTATTTGGTTTTGAATGTCTCATCACATAGTTGTTTACGGTTAATAAGCATTATTATATTACCTACGTCGTATGTCACCAAACCAGTCGTACAATCAGGCGGGACCATCACAGGAAAGCATGACTGTTTTATCGTTCGTTTACCATGCCTTTGATATCGCTTCGTGAACTAGTAGAACGAAGAGTCGGGGCCAAACTATCACTGTCAATGCACGTGGCAAGACATTCCATGACCAAGTGCATGTCATTACGTGATATCTGTGCAGTGGATTACAATAGTACTAAGTTGCTATAACTAATATCGCGGATTACAGGTAGAAGGTCCATCTGTTAACAGGACGATACGGGCTGTGTTTAGACTCAAGACGCGGCAAGTATGTGTCCTCTGAACCATTTTGAATTCTGCTGTACACACTGAGAGAAAAGCATGGTTGATACCTATATTGTATCACTTATATTTGACTGGTGACTTCCAATTTTTATGTCAGCAAAATAACTGTAAAATAAGGCGACAGGGCTATTTCGCGGGGACGGGTTTGGTACTATGTCTTATGTTAATTGTCTTATATGTTAACAATTCATAACCCTTGCCGACCGTGTTTCCACTGTTGATGGAGGTTATATGTGAGCTCATCTTGTGTCATTACAATTTGAAAATGATTCATAAAGATATGCTCAAAATTTGGTTGGAATTGTAGAATGGACAGTTTCTCGTCACGGAAAAAGATTTTGTCGCCAGTAGTCGACAAATTGTTAAGAGTGAGTGAGTGAGTTAAGATTTGAAGTCACATCGGCAATATTGCAGCCATATCGTGACTAAAACTAGTTCTAAATTTATAATTTATAATACATACATATAATATATAAAACCCTGTCAACGAAGGACAGTAAAATAACTAAAGTATCACAGATGGAGTCTAAAACTAGCATGAACATCTAAAACTATTTTAATTACGAAAACAATACAATATAAAAACGGGCTATAGATCGCCAACAACTGAAGGTAGATCACAAATTGTTAAGATATCATATATTACGTATGTATATTTTGGGCCTTAGGGAAGGATTTTGATATATTCATCGGTCATTTTTAACCACCTTAAAGGTCATAGTTGGAACACTGCTTGCTGCATGGACACCTCAGGATTCTAGGGCTTGGCACGTGCTATCCGTAGGCCTAGGCTACACATTTCGTGCATAGTCACGGCACATTGTGAAGTATACTGATCAGTTCTACTAAACTGTGTATTCTTGCATATAATCCACATCTTATCCACCTAGTAGTCATGCATTTGTAAGGGAATATGGTGAAAACACTGTTTTTGTAACAGGAGTAAGGTATCGACATGGTGATTATTTATAAAAAAATTAAAGAAGGTCAAGGGCATTGGTACCATGATCTGTAGACCTGTTCGTCTCTACTGAACTATGACGTGTTTGTGAGCGTCAGCACATACATGGCCATATATAAATAATGAAGCAGCTGATTAGGCAACATTGAGAGTCTATGCTATTAAACAAGAAGCGCATATCACTGTCGTTGTCTACATTCAGAAGCAGTGTGCACCATTTCCGTCAAAGGTTGCTGACTTATACTTCATTAAGGTAAATGGGAATACTAATGTTGGCTTGAGTTAGATAAATGAAGAGCAAGTAACGTTTACCTTTATGACACTGTTACATTTACGTTTTGTTATAACTATTTATCCTATATATTTACTATGTGATGGTTCTATATCGTGAACCAATTTTAAGCTAGTAGTTAGTGTCAGAAAGTCAAATCATGTTTTATCCTTTCTAGTGAGAAGTACAATGCGTATTAGTGCAATGTTGAGTAAATTACAGCGAGGCAGATTCATATGAATTCGATCCAAGCTGGACCCAGATTTTCTTTTGCGAAAACTCCATAGCGTAGTTAATTGAAAGGAAAGAAAAGTATAAGCTGAAATATATGAAAAGGTGATACCATTGTCGATGCATTTACTTCGTGCGTACATAAATTGTCTATGTCTTTAAGTTCTCAAACTGTCCTATTTAAAATGCCAATCGATCGATATCCAGTTCGAATTACGTCTACATCATCAATAACATATTTGTTTATGAATTAGTATAATCTATTTTTTGAATCTTTGTCAGCTTGATATGCCGAAAGCTTTGATAATCCCTTGCATTTTTCAATGTTTTGAGCAGAATGCGAAGATATATTCGAACCGTATGCATAGAGGTGAAAGCCTTGTGTGAAACTGTGTCGCTCTGAATGTTTATGCATAGACGAGGCGGCTTCACTGGTCGCTTAATTTGTTCCGCAAGTAACCAGCAACAAGGTGTCCTTATAACCTTTAAGGTTCAAAACAAACCTTCATGGACCTGAACAGTGATGCCAATTTCATCTCTGATCTGTTACGAAATGTTTGATACATTATCTCGAATGTTATCTTTCCAAAAACAAATTATAAAGTCACTATCAACATTTCTTCCCCCGACAATACATAATTCAAGAAGCAGCCTCACATAAACCCGATAGTCCTTCCTTGTCTGGGGTTGATTTACTTATGAATATAATGTTTGTGTTTAACGTCACATGCCTCGTTCGTGCACACATTGAAGCACAATACCTTTTCGATATGTACATGTAGGAATGGTTTTGTTAAAGGAAGTGGCTCTCACCCAGAACCCTTCTATTCTATGTGGCTGGTGGCATTGTCTGATCTGCGTCAGTCTGCTCCTGCCGTGCGTCTCCCTTATCTGCAAACGCCGTCGTATTCTATTTAGAGTCGGGCTGTGTCTTTCAGGACACACATTTTTATATTACTTCCTTCTGGAAAGTTTGCTTGAGTTGAGATTTTAAGTCACATCGGTAGTATTGCAGCCATATAGTGACGAAATCAAGTTATAGATTTATAATAATTAAAGTTAAATTTTAAAAAACTGTCAACGAAGGATAGTAAAACAACTAGATTATCACAAATATGAACTTAAAATTAGTAATTAAATCTAAAACAGTTTAACTATGGATGACAAGACAGTAAAAGAGGCTATAGATTGCCAACAACTGAAGGCAGATCACCATACTAGGGACCCTGGGGATATACAGTACATTTGATTCCTCCATGGACCCTAGATGGATTTACACCATACTTTCAGCTGTCAGCAATTGTCGACGAATCTAGCCATAAATTAAAATAATACATATATTACGATTAAATATAGCAGTTGGTTTAAATGTACTTTGAATGTTTTGGGGACTTACTTCACTTCTTTGAAGACTACAACTTGACATCAGAACAGATTTACAGAATGGAGGGGATGAAGCGAGGCAACCACAGGGTCCAATTTGTTAGCGAACGTAATGCAGCTGCCGCCATAAAACACGACATCATCGACGCTTTACGTGAGTGTAAACCAGGTCCTTTAAACAATTCCTTCTGACTAACCTAAATGCGTTTCATCTTTTGCATATGCTATAAATCAGCGGGCATGTGACATGCACAGTATAAACACAAGTTATCCATTATTGTGAATACACATACAACGTAGAACAAACAAAGTAAAGTACTATTTGAGTAATATTATGTTGGCATTTTAATATGAAATGGTACGAGATTTAGTTCACTATTACAAAGACGTTCCTTAGCTATTCTGAACCTTTATTGTATCCTTTATGGTAGTTCTGAATAGTAACTTGTGATTTGGTTCATTCTTGCTTCATTATTTTGATGATGACAAACATCGCGTTTTTGCAGGTAAGATTCCTGTGTCGTCCAACGAGTTCCACATAGGAGACTATGGTGTGGCGGATGCATCCATATCGATGGACGTTATACAGGCTATGTTAGGTCAGTATCAATATCTTTTGTCTAAACCTCGTCTGTAATTGTCTGATAGTTAGAGATCTATTATAAATGGTGTTTTTCATGTGTCATATCCATACTGCGTGCAGTCAAAACTACAGTCATAGGCTCTTCAGTCGATTCTTATCACTGTATCACTGAGAAAGTGTAATCCCAAATATACAAATGCGTTGTATTTGACCACTTTCTAAAATGGCATTATATTTCAAATAGATAAACTAACTGTGATTATAATAATCATGTCCTCAAAACAAAGATATCCATATTTTTTAAGTTTGGTCATATATTAACTTTGCTAATATATAATATTATGTCTGGTCATGTTTAGATTAAACACTTCATTGTCCTCTAATCAGAAATTACATGAAATTACATCCGGAGTATTACTATACTATGGTTGTACAATGTGTTACATATGTATTTTGAGTGAGTGAGTTAAAATTTAAAGTCACATCGGCAATATTTCAGCCATATCGTGACTAAAACTAGTTCTAAATTTATAATACATACAGATAATATATAAAACCCTGTCAACGAAGGACAGTAAAACAACTAGAATATCACAGATATGTATGTAAAACTAGTAAATAAATCTAAAACGTTTTAACTATAGGGGAAAACAATACAGTATAAAAATGGGCTATAAATCGCCAATAACTGAAGGTAGATCACCATACCAGGGACCATGGGCATATGTATTTTGAAGAGCATGAACAATGGTGACTTGTCGTGTGGTGTGAAAGCACTCAAAGGGGTGACCTTGAAACACTGACCGTCATTCAGGTCACAATGTCTCTGTGCCAAGAAGAGATTGTCTGACACGCAATGGAATTTAAGATTGTCATAGCTGTGTGCAATATGTTACTTAAATTGAACTTGATAACTGTGGGAATCACGCGAAGCACATGTGCCTCTTACGTTCGTGCATCACGACTTCTAGTTTGACCAAAAGGGGGGACATTTATGGATGTCAACTTTTGTAACATGAGGAGTACGATGTTTAAGATTATATTGTATAAATATCTAGGAACATCTTTGAATTGTCCATTTAAAGAAGGCACGTAAAGTTTTGCACTTAAAGCAATACGTTTCTGTCGTAATAGATCTTCATCAAATATTCCTCTGTGATAAAGTTGCAAATATGTCTAGACTAATTCGTTTCCGTGGACCTTCTTCAGCTTCATATCTATGCACGTAAAAGTCAATGTACAGGAAGGTGTGGCTTTAAGAGGTTGAACCTGTTGCGTACCTCAGCATGTGGATGTGGACCTGAAACATGCTCCGTGATCCTGGCATTGTTGACATTGACTAAATTAGGCGAATGAAAGCTAGAAAGCAAGTAGCTTTATATGTACATATGAAAACAGTAAAAGTGATAACATGCAAAAGCGGGACACTTAACAATGAAAACCAGTAGTAAATGCGCTGACCGTATGGCTGTTGTGGCAGTAGGTATATGTTGTTTACATAGACCTTTGTCACGCGCCGTGGTAATTAATGTACATGTTCAAGTCCTGTCGCAATTGAATAGCTCCTAGTTGGTTTAGAACCCAGACCCCGAAAATGGTGAAAATATGGTGCAGTTCTGGCGACCGAATAGGATGTGATTTTTCACAATCAGGGATGATTGAGCTTTGATTTAAAGCCGGTTGTCACCAGCTACCGTGAATACTGTAGGAGGGGCCCTTGTAAGATGCAACATGCCATTTCAGCAATGGTGATATTTTCACCAATAACTGGATGGTTTAATTTAAGAAGTCTGGTTTGGGGTGACCGCTTTTCATCAAGTAGTAATTTTGCTGAGATCATGATTTAATATTGTGGATAATAATATTAGATATAAGGTCATCTTAAAAATATTTTTTAAGGTCAAATGTCAAGAGAAAATGCATTTGGTGAGAAAAATATGAGTTAAGATTTCAAGTTAAAGGACATTTTATCAAAATTTTGTTTTTCCAATTTAGCAATATCATCTGAAGATCATATAAACGTTTGGTTGGCAATGTACGCTTGGAAAACCATTACAAGGAAACAAAAGTCGGTACTTGTGCTTAGATTAGCAAAATATTAGCAAATTTCAGCTCTATGCTTTACAAAGTATCAATAATACCAACTATGTCGAAGATATTGGTGGGCTATCATACACATTTCCGTATATTTCAGGCAGAAACAGAAGATATGTTTTAAGAAGTGTCAATATTGTCATTAAAATTTTGTGTCTCCTCACTCTCCACGCACTGCTATAAAACCCTTAAAGCTGATGGTGGATATCAATATCTTAATGCTTTGCAGGTAACATTATGCCATTATGGTGTGTAAATGTTTTAGTGTTAATAATGTGAAATATGGTACAAAACAAATGTCACTTCGCTCGCTACTGCTGTGTTGTCAGAAAATAATCAATTTATTCTGCTAGGATGGATTTCATCTTGAATAGCCCCAATACAACAAGAAACAAACAAAGACACGCAAAATACCCCCCCCCCCAAACCCAAACATATGTCATAAAAAGACTAGGCAAGTGGGCAAGTTGAATATTAGATCTAACAACAGTTGTCTAATGAGGGCGACATTCAGAAATATAGATATGGTCTTGATAAACAAATTAGCATATCAAGGGCATATTTCGATCCATAATTACAGGATCCTGGCACGTTATACGGAGCGCTAAGTCTCGGAAAATAGAAAATTTCGATTGAAATATTTGACTCCGTTAATACTGAATTAGCCCAGTGATCTCGGCGTTTCAAAACCAATTGAAGTCTAGACTTGCTTCATTTTGGACTATTGCATTGCAAAAAGAGGTTGGGCAGAAAATTTGAAGTACAAGACAGACTATTGGCATATACAAGGTCCCAGCGACATAGAGTAAATGGGGTTCTTGCAAGGAGGGAAATACTTTTTAAAAAAACTAATTTCCGAGTAATGTTATCATGAGGGTGAGATCTGTCACTGTTTTAAGCTGACGTTGTATTATTGACGTTCATCAGCTGATGGAGATAGTGATTCACGTGAGCCAATACCATGATACGCTAACTATTGTCAACTCTCCGCTCGACTGACAATGTAGTCATGCGACATACTGACATCGGGATTTGAACGACAGTTGGCGTGGTGATATTCACCTAGACGAAATCATCGTCAATACTGCCAATATTTATGTACGATTCAAGGTTTTCCGAGCAAAATCTATTTCTAAAGAATCTAACCCTTCTGCAAACGACTATACCAACTTTTGTGCGTGTATTGAATAGCTGATATTGATTCAATGTAACTTGACAATTCCCTCTCTTGGGTACGACTTATGCAGAAACCAGCTGATATTGGCAACATAAATTATGGTGTCTAAAATTGTATTTGGAATTACCTACAATCCATGCCATGAGACTGACTAAATATATGCTTATATTGATTCACCATTCTCGCAGGTTCACAAATATGTTAGATCCCTAATACAATCTAGGTCAAAATTGATCTTCAGCAAACCATGTTGTCGTAAGAAGCAACTAATGTGATTGGGTGGTTGTTCTCACATACCTGGTTGATGCATGCCACCGTATCCCACTTGCAAAGATCGATGCTCATAGTGTCATGACCATGTTATGTGTAACTCTTCTGTGAATACTGTTAGATATTCCTAAAACTGAAGCATGCATATCTTTATAAACGTTATAGTAGAAGCATAATATTCATATAAATATCTACCGTTGAATTATCCATTAAAGTAGGCACTTAAAGTTTTGTATTCAAACCAATAAGTTTCTGTCGTAATATATCTTCATCAAATATTCCTCTGTGATAAATATGTTTAGACTGAATGGTACCCGTGGACCTTCTCCAGCTTCATATATGTGCATGTAAATGACAATGTACAGTAAGGTGTAGCTGTAAGAGGTTGAACCTGGTGTGTACCTCAGCATGTGGAAGTGGACCTGAAGCATGTTCCGTGATCTTGACATTGTTGACATTGATTAACATGTCAACTGGGAATACACTGTCACTATTATGAACAATAGATACGAATTGACGTGAAGGAAATGTTGCTTGCATGTTGATGACATGACTGACTCATCATACTTTGATGAGCAAAGATAAACAGAATTATACTTTTAAGAACTTTCTGTTATTTTGTGTGATTTTAATGATAGTCCAACACTATCTCGACATATGTGGTATCGTTGATACTATGTAAAGCATGGAGCTGTTACTGTTGAAAAGATCTTATGTAATATTGTGCTAATCTAAATACAAAGTACACACTTTTCGTTCCTTGTAATGGTTTTTCATGCAGACAGTGCCAACCAAACGTATATGTGATTTTCAAATGATATAGCGGAATTAGAAAAACATCATTTTGGTAATATTACCTTGAATTTGTAAACCTAAACTCATATATTTCTCATCAAATGCACTCTCTATTAAAATTGACATTTGACCTTACCATAACATTTGTACGGTGAACATATGCATAATATTATTGTCCACAATCGAGTCGAGTGTACAATTGCGACTATATCATGAGCAGATATCTGTTTCAGCAGTATCACAGTTGCATGATCTTGTTTTAACCAAATCGGTTCTGAACCAGACAATCCAGTGATTGTTACCATTCGATACGATGACAGAGCATGTGTTTATGAATTACTATGAAACTGTGATGATACCAGGTGTTCGTGAAAGGTGAGCGTATCCTCCCCCACCGGTGGTACTGTTTTGATTAAAATTGGACCCTCCAAACCAAGTTCTTAAACTAATTCATCCAGTTATCGGTGAAAATATACTGAGGGAAAAAATAATGGATGACATAAGCACAAGTGTTCCTATATTTTTTTCCAAGATTTCTTCACAAGCTTTGTATCGCATAGCTTGTGAAGATACCTGGAAAAAGATAAAGGAACACTTGTGCTTTCATGTGATCCCTTATTTTTTCCCTCAGTATATTACCATAGCTGAAAGGATATGTTGCATCTTAAAAGGGCGCACGGTGTTCACGCACGGTAGCTAGTGACAACCGGCTTTAAATCAAAGCTCAATCATCCCTGATTGTTAAAAATCACATCCTATTCAGTCGCCAGAACTGCACCACATTTTCACCATTCTGGGCGTCTGGTTTCCAGACTAAGTGAGAGATAAGTATAAATGTATAAAATGGGATGTGTCGTGTTCTCACTATGACTCTGTTGACAATAACAGTTAAACATTCCTATTCCAATCATCTGTGCATTTGGATCGGATGTAGTTTCAATGGACATGGTTCTGTTTCCCTTTCAGAAGAAATCCGCCGCCTCTATGGTGGCGACCTTGAGATAAGCGTCATGTATGAAGATACTTACAAGAATGACTTCAACTCGCTCTTTCACAAACTGTATGGTGAGCATGTACCTGGGTTTAAGCATTCAGTAAACATGTGATTGTGTACGTCTCGGGTTCATGTCCTAGAGTGTTTGGTTGATGGTGGAATCATGACATTCCCGTGTGTGGCTAGCCCGGTGTGGTTAGACGTGGTGACACTGATTACGCACAGAGGTCATGGGGGGAACCACTATCAGCTGCCGGGTAGTGTTCATTCACAGCAGCTTCGCCACCCACACAATGACCTATGTCGTGTGACCAGACAGAACAAATAGGTCATGTGTGTTTAGAAAATGTACACAGAGCACTGCCATATGCCTGACTCCAATGAACCTATATCGTGCTTGAAGAAAGAAAAACTGTATGTCTTCCGTTTTCGTAATAACACATGTGACTCGAAATCTGGAGCATATTTGTAGGTAGCTCATGTCGGTTGAATATGTCCTTCATATCATACGACCTTGTTTTAGTTTACATACACTCACGTTTATGCTTTTATCCAAATATGAAACGAGACGGACCGATCTGAGTGATGGCAGTTTCTGTTGGGCGTAAATCATTAGAAGGGAGCGGCTGTTTGGCCATGACATGACATGACTGATATAACTAAAGCTTACAATAAACTTCTTGGACAAATTCCTTTCCACAACGTTTGACAATCTAACCCAGGAACAATGGTAAGCAGTGGGTCGAAGATTATGTACATATACAGGGATAACTACTTCTTCCGGAAATGTCCCGTCCCCAAATTACACATGTACGATATTGAAAAAGAAGTCCTGCATTTCACAATTTGTTTTCTCAGGAAACGTTTGAACAATTTGTGCTTTTATTCTAAAGAAGAATATGCTCAACCACCCAATATAAAGATATAACTGCACCTAGCACATCAAGGTTTGTGAGGACTGCCCCAATGATCAAAGATTTATAGATTTTATTAAGCCTGTTGTGTGATATCTGGGTGTACAACTTTTTGACATATTTGAACTGAAATCTTTCCTGAGATTTCAAACGGTTAGTCAAAACCTCTGCGCTTTTTAAAAAAAGCATTTGGTTTTATTCCACTAGATAATGACTTAACACCATTTCGACAGTATTAGAGCATAACAAAAAACACACACACAAAAAAAGCAAAAACAAAACAAAAAAACAAAACAAAATTTGGAATCTATTTTAAAAGAGGAACGGACATTGATAGTATACATTGTGGTCATATACGGTTGATCACCTTTAAAGAGGCAGCACATATTCACAAATCCATATTAGTTGAACAATTCCAAATGTCAATAAATAGAATAAAATGAATACATAAAATGTGTAAAATATGTGCCTTACATAAATATGTATCAAATACTATACATGGAAAAGCACTTAACGCCCGTATGATTAGTTATTGGTGTATATGGTGATGCCGACAAAGTAGTTTGTGTGTTTCTCAGGTCCCGTGTGTGAGCCCCCCAGTTACCTTGGCAACGACTCACGACTTTTCATATCAGCATGTGCCACCAACTTCTACCAACAGTGCGTGCCCTCCAGTTCCATGGACATGATGTTGTGTTTCATCGCACTGCACTGGCTCTCCAGGTAGAACAAACTGTTCACACCTCCCTTTCGTTGTGTTGTTGTTTGTACTTAAAATTACAGTTGCGTTACGTATGATACAATACGTGGATTTCCTGAAGTTGTCTGCATTTCTTCCAGACCTGTTGACCTAAATGGCGACGCGACCTCTGATCTATTTCTGAACACGATGTCCAGGGACGCTGCCAAGAAAATCGCATCTGATGACTGGAATAATTTTCTTCACTGTAGGTCCAGGGAACTCAAGAAAGGTACGGTGACTGTTGCATCAGTGTCTTACTCGTCTTAAACATGCCTTTTGATATTATTTTGTAATCGCTGAACGGCTAAATATGTGTGCATGTGTGTGTGTGTGTGTGTGTATGTGTGTGTGTGTGTGTATGTGTGTGTGTATGTGTGTGTGTGTTCTTACGGCGTTATGCACGGCTATCAATGCCAGTATATGGAGATGTAAACCAAACGTCATTGACTACTTGATGACATTTGGGTCCACTGAGGGAAGTGCCGTAAATATGTTTAGGCATGACGTCACTGAAAACCTTGATGTGTGACGCAATAGTAGTATATGACGTCATCTATATGATATGCTTCTTCATTTATTTGCGACGGTAATATCACACATTTATATACTAACCCAAGTGCAGAAACCTGAAAATACCATGTTGGCGTACCAACCTATAGTTTAAACACTTGTGGACAGGTGGCCATCTTGTGTGTTCAATCCCTATCCACGATCCCGAGCTGCTCTACGGTAATGCTGTGTCCTCGGCCGATGGCCTCTTCACAATCTTCAACATTATGCTCCGGAAGTACTGGAAACAAGGGAAGATATCCAAGGTGGGATAAGTTCTTGTGATTGAGAAAGTCTATACAACAAATGAAACATATTATTGAAATATTCTATTGAATATCTATTAGAGCTATTTCAACACAATCATTCACTTTCACTAATACTGAACACCGAGGAGTACTTATGGAAACGAAGTATTTGGAACATGAGTTTAGTCAGCAGAGGGTGTTCAGTGATTCACCGGGGGATGGTTCAAAGCTTCTGAGCATAACAAAGTAGCAGCATTAGCAGCGTTAGTGCGCGTCTTGTGCCGTGTGTTTATGGACGCTTAATCATATGCCACATAGCCAGTTGAGTTGGCATCTATCATCTATCATGGTAAAGCTGAGAGCAATCTGGTGAAGGGACTTGGTTTGCCAAACGTTTCAGCACGCTGGCTTTAAAACCTTCATACATGCAATCCTGATCAGAAGTGTTGCGAGTTCATCATCAGCCCTCAGAATTTACGTTGTTTTTAAGCAAAACCAGTGACCCATTAGCGATTTGTCACCACGGATGTCTCTTGGGTTTACCGCTTTCAGACATAGACTAAAGAACAGTTAAAGCATTGCCGTATGACGCAGTGGGATTTCTGGGATTCCATGGAGCATTGCTACTTGACTACTACCCCAAAATCCGGCAATTATTATTTCAACATGCCCAGGCAACTGCGACGTGGATAACTCACTGAAAGTATGTTGTGTGAATTAGACATCATGTCACCATATCTGCAATGAATGGTTGTGAATCTACCTCATCGAATACCTTCTGTATCGACACAATTCTTTCCGACTCTCCAGTTTGACGGTAAAATTGTTTCGGAAGGTTTGTTTCACCGGTTGTTTTTTTCAGAAGTGTGTGAACCTCAACGGGTGCTGATGTCGAAAGGAAACAACCAAATCAGTCAATGTAGTCTCTCGGGACTTTTCAGCCACATTTTGTAGTAGAACATGCAGTTGAACAAATAACGCCTTAAAAGTAGATTTGGAATGAAATTGCATTTCATATAACGCTCAAAACGCTGTCATTTTTGTCGGCATGTTTATACACAGATCTGCAGAATTCCTGTATTTACCTTGTAACCTGTTAGACTATGGCAAATTACTCAAATTGTTAACCCTGAAGGCAAATTGTGTTAATTTTTTAATGCACGCTTTTTAAGGGTATTGAGGGGTTCTGAATCCAAATATGCTGTATGCTAAGCTAAACAATGCCCTATAATGCCTCAAAATGCAGAAATCCAAGATGGCCGCCAAAGCCAGATTGATTGAAAACTAACATATCTCTTTCATTTATCAAGGACGAAAGTTGAAAAAGTATGCTTTCTTATGTTTTCACATATGGGGAATGCAAAAATGCAGCACTCATTTTCATGATTAAAATTGTAGAAAATTCTTGAATTGTAAATCTTTTGCAAAACAAATGTCATTTCTAACAATAAATTTGTGTTTCAATTTATAATACCATCCATAAGATGGTTAAGTTGATATGTCCTGTAATGATGTACAACATGTGTGCAGGTTTGTTTGGCACTGCCCATAAATATATGATGGTCTTCGGTCAGTCAATACTATTAGACAACTTCGTTTTAAATTACAATATAACAATTTCAGAGAAGTAACTGATCGACTCACTGAAATACTCCAAATGGACTCATCTCAGCCAATCTTATGGCATAAGGACGATCTAGCTACATGAGTAAATCAAAAGTCGAAAGACTAGAGAATGCTGCATTGAGAGAAGCAAACAGCAAACTTCACCAAGTGTTGTTCTTCGAAGCAAAACATCTGCGACTGATTGGAAGAAGTGTGTCGTTTGTCAAAAAGACAAGAAAGAATCACTTCATCTCATGCAAGAATCCAAAGTCAGCACCAGAATACTGGAAGCAGCAAAGTATGACCAATGGCTTGTGTAAATAATCTTACAGCTGCAGACGGAGCTTTTCACCGGACTTGTCTTGTCCTGTTCGTATCACAAAGCGGATTAGTGATGTGTCACCACAAAGCACAGATATGAGCTTATTTTGGCTTTGTCAAGAACTTGAGCAATCGGCAAAACATGGTGATATGCTTGATCTCGTAGATGTATGGAACAGGTACTGCACAATAGCTAAGAATGTCCAAATAGATATACCATCTTCATTTATGTCCCGGAGGAACACTTTCAAAGATAAACTAGCGGACCTTCTTTTGGGCATATATGATGTTGTTGTATTGCACGATCGTGCTCGAAACGAACCTCATACTGTGTTGCTACCATTCAAATTTCGGCATATTCTGATTTCTGAAATGGTAACAAAAGTTGATACAAAGGATATTAACAAAGTCATTCCATCATTCAAACATGAGGAGCAGGATACATGTCTGACCATGGTCCATGTTGCACTGCGGATACGTGGTGACATGGTATCTCATCCCAATTCAAAAGGAATAGACATCAGCGAAGACAGAGTATAAGAGAGCATACTTGATAGTTTGTACATGTTTCACGACCTGGAAGATGACATAAATGACGACCGACGACAAGCTAGAATCACTAGTATTGCTCAAGATTTTATGTACACTGCTAATGGAGACAAGTTCTTGACCCCAAAACACATAGGATTGGCCAATGCCCTTCACCAAGCAACTCGATCGAGAACATGTGAACATGTGAACATGTTTCACCAGGCAGGTCATGTCATGAGTTATCAAACTTGATACTGCACTAGCCAAGAAGACATTATAGACCATGGATGGCACTGGGGCTGTTATGCCACATAACCTAGCAAAGGACCGCTTTGTCCATTTCTCAACAGACAACGTCGACATTAATGAGAACACTCTGGACGGTAAAGGAACATTCCATGCCACTCAGGTAGCAACGTGGTCCGCCCGAAGATGATCTCCTCAGTGGCATTGACATTTCTAAGACAGGAACCTTCGATATACCTGAAGTGATGGCTGTCATCATACCTGCACCAAACAGAGGATCACAGAGCGTCAGCCAGAGAAAACTACAGCGGGCTACCTACCTATCAGAAAGTCTCCTGCATCTTAACTGGATACCTTGAACACAGTTGTTAAGAGAGTGATACCTGTAGCCAAGTCTATGGGACAGCAGCATGTTGTTCTGACTGTGAACGAGGCCCTTTATCCGAAGCTGTTGGAACTGAAGTGGTCTGTAGAAGAGTATAAGAACGTACTCATACCTTGCCTTGGAGGACTTTACATTTCCATGAACTTCCTCAGTATAATCGGACGACATATGACCGGGTGCGGTCTCACCGAGCTATGGGTAGAATGTGATGTATTGGGAACCACTGCTGCCCAGCTTTCATGGGAGGAAAGGGATATGCACGTGCCATACAAATGCACAAACTTTTCAAGCTCTTTGGCAAATACTCCTCCAAAGACTCCATGCCTACATGGACGAGGTAGACGCAGCTCCGATTACTGAGCTCGCAGATCTGTCTACGTCCGTAGATACCAGTCACATTGTTGGCATGGTTGACAAACTGACTACTGACAGATTTCAGCAGCCATTGAAAGAATTCAGTGCAGGTGTTGCAGCTGATGACCCTAATGCTGCCTTATGGTGGGACTACATGACTATGGTCAGCATACTACTTTGCTTCTCAAGAGCACAACGTGATGGGTTATGGGATATCTGTATGCTTTCAAACGTATGCTGCCATTCGTCTTCAAGTACAATCATGTGAACTATGCCTGATGGGGTACTGTATATCTGGCTGAAATGTCATGTCTCCCTGCAGAAGTGCTCCGGGAGTTCCAGAACGGCACATTTGTAGTCAAACGCACTGATCCAGGCTTCAATCAAGTTTCAACAGACCAAAGTACTGAGTGGCTGAATACTACAGAGAAGAGTAGTGGAGGCTTAGTAGGCATCACAAGAATACCATCAGTCTTTTAATCTCAGAACGGTTCATAGCTTCTCAGACAAAGGGCATGCTGCAAATGACGAAGGACGACAAGACGATGAGTACACACATAATGAGTGTGCAACAACTAGGATGAATAAAGACGAATCTGATGAAAGCAAACAACATTGTATGTTTCAAAATGGTGGTGACACCTTGATAAACATCATCAACAAGGATGTGGCCACATAACTGAACCAACAATCTCTGCTTAGTGTAGAACACCTTGGACAGGAGCAAATGAAAGTCTTCGTGGACAAACGTCCGTGTGAGCCTGTTGATAGTGACCAGCACCTGGATCTGAAATCGCCTATTCAGAAGAATAAGGCCAAGACATTTGCCTCTTTGTATGACGTAGTGCAAACTTCCAAGGGAAAGCAAAGCACTATCAAAGTGGACCGGAATATTCTACAAAGGCTCAATACAGCCTATAGAGCAGGGCGTGGGGTAAAGCTGGAAAACATCCTACAGCATGTCCTCATGACCGTCCCACTATCATTGGCCACAACTAGTGGTACCCTACATTCCACTAACAAAACTGTGTCAGCCAGTATACTGATGCAAGAAGTTCAAACATCTGCTAAGGTCACACGCGATGAGTCCGGCTGCCTGCTCATTGACGGCCAAGCCCTAGTGATGGTACTCGGAAAGCCGCCAGACATTAGAACGTTTGGTGACTACGCCAGAGCCTTTGCAACCACGGTGTTCAAGATGAAACAAGTTATCAAAGAATTCACGTAGTATTTGACTACAGGTATCATGTTGATTCCATAAAAGCGCAAAACTCAAGCAGCGCCTACGACCGATACGTCGTCAATTAGCGTGTGGGCCAGTCCCTCTCCCATCAGACTGGTCTATATTTATTGCACTGGAGGCAAATAGAGCATGTGTTGGTGTGCTACTGTCAAACCATCTCATTGAACACAGCCCAATAAATAAACCTGTAGTTGTAGCAGGGTGGTTCATTGAGGCCACTACAGTCAAGTCGTCTGATCCAGAGCTTGAAGTCTCATCTCTGAGAGCTGATCATGAAGAAGCGGACACACAACTTACATAGCATCCATACTCAGATGAAGACGCTTGTTATGTGCGTGACACAGACACGCTTCTCCTACTTCTGGCACACTGTGACAAAATGAGATGCACTCATCTCTACATGAAAGCTGGGACATCGAAAGCTCCAAAGTATCTCCAAGTACACGAAATTCGCAGGCTACTGTCAGCAGATCAGGTCGATACACTACTTGCTTTCCATGCCTTCACCGGATGTGATAGTGTGTCTCACGTCAGTGGCCACAGTAAGAAAACAGCAAGGAATGTGTTCAAGCAACACCATACCGATCTCACTGGCCTTGGAAACGGCCCTTTCAATGAAAACCTAACTGGATCGACAGGGAAGTTCATCTGTAAAATATATGGCGTACCTGGGGTCGATACATGCAACAAAGCACGAGTTAAGTTGTTTTGTCTTGGCCGTGTACAAGAGACTCTGCCACCAACCTCTGACGCAGCCAGGTTCCTCATCATGCGTTCCTACTACCAACAAGTGTCTGGAACCACTGCCCATGTCCACACTGCCCATGTCCAGATCTTCCTCCGGTGACTGAAATGGAGTGGATTCACCAAGACGGACAGTTAGTGGCGTGGCTACTCTCTCTGCCACCTATCCCAAAAGCGTGCAGGGAGATCACATCTTGCAGTTGTATGAAAGGCTGCCTCAGTTAACGCTGCTGCTGCAGGAAATTTCGCATAGAATGCATTGAGGCTTGCAACTGCAGGAAACTTAACAACAACTGCCAAAACACCAGATATGAATGGGAATGAGGGAAAGCTTACAACTTTTACTGTGTATTCTGCTTAGACAGCAGACAGCATTAACGATTTGCATTCTTTCCATTGCTGTGATTCCGCAAATAGACATATTGTTTTTAAAACACTTACCTTGAGATGGAGATGGTGAAGGACAGGGTTTTTGACCATCTGAATATTCATTGTTCAAAATGATAATTTTTGCAATGGGTATGAAAATCAATCATTTCCTTCCAATTTAATCACAAAACTGAGTATTGCATTGCAATCCCCATGTGTGAAACATTCCAAAAAGCATTTTTCAACTTTCTTACTAGATTAATGAAAGTGATATGTAAAGTTTCAGGTTTCAGTTTGGCGTTAGCGGCCATCTTGGATTTCTCAAATTGAGGCATTGTGGGGCATTCGTGAGCTTGGCATACAGCATATTTGGATTCAGCACCCCTCAATACCCCTAAAAAGCTTGTATGCCAAAAATTAACACGATTCGCCTTTAGCGCCTTAAATAAGCACTTTCCCCCCAGAGCTGCCTTGATTATTATGTATTGGTTCATGGTGTGGACATTTACAAAATAGCCTCAGACTAGAACACAACGCAGATTATATTAATAAGTCCGATCTTGCAGATGGAGATGAAGAAGGCTGTATTGAATGAATACTTCCGAACAGTCAACGAAATCAGACAACCCTTTGATGACCTCACATCGCCCATCATTATATCTGGACTAAAACTGTCTCAACTGGAAGTTAAACAGATCGAATGTCAACACAAGACAAAGTGGAGGAACCGTCTCGTGAAAGGTACGTTAATGTTTGCCGTCTAGACTGTCGCCCTCAAGAGGATTCTGTCTCTATTGATGCATTTGTTGCTTGCATAACGCCGCACACACAGATATTTCAGCTGTACCAAAGTTGACCAAAACCAGTCCATACAGACAGCAACGACACGCAACGACACGAGTAAAATTACAGATTACAGTTGCGAAGGCTTGCATGATGCTGGTATGTTTCTACACTCAAACATCATGTAAAAATCAAAATATTGTTGACATATAATTGCATGCTGTCGATAGATAATAATAGACTAGGGTATTTTAGCATGCTCTCAATCAGGTATGTATTTCATTACATCTACATTTAACGAATGCCAATTTACATTCGTAGACGGAATTGATGACCGTGAAAAGTTTGCCCATGGGATGGCGGATATGATCCGTGTATGGACACAAGGCACAATGGAGTCCGCCCTAGCAGCGACCAGGAGAGCTGCCGAGAAGGACGACCTCCTTGATGACTTCTACTCCGATCTGAAACACAATCTACTTGACTATAATCCTGAGACATTCAACAGCGAATACCTTCTGGCCTATGTGTTTATTGAGAAAGTATGAATCCAGACAATGTTGTGCTTTGATATGGTCATCTCTGATACAAAACACACATCCATTTCACTACCGCAGTCAATTGAAACTGTTCAAAGCGTCCAACCCATGAACCAATCGTCTCCATACAATTAATCTTGTGTAAAATAGTAAACTTGTATCACTCGTACACAAATAAATCATGTTGAAAGCTAAGCACGGTTACCTATTGGCCTCTGTGTTATACTTATATCATTACCATCCTCGTGTCGTTGCATTTAAAAGCGGCAAAAATAGACAACTTTCGGTTTTACTAGTCTAACTTCAAAACACATTTTGCTGAAATACTGTATACGTGACCCATATTCCACGATAATTTGTGACCTACAACAGATGTTTGCTGTTAGGACGCAAAACAAACATTCGAATTTCTGCATTTGGCAAGTCGCATTCGGAGTACAAATATCCTCCTACGTTGTTTTCAAAAGTAAGTTACCAGTCACAGTAGACAAGAAGCTATGCTGTATGGTTAGTGGTTATTTAGCATCCATCAAGGAAGGAGACGATGCTGGGGAATATGGAGGACAGGGAATGGCCTGAAATGGTGCCGAGGTTGGAAAGAGTTGGGGACAGAGATAACCAAAGGAAGGAACATAGTTTGTTTGGTTGCTGCCGCACTCAGCAATATTCCAGCTATTTGTCGGCGGTCTATAAATAGAGTCTGGACCAGGCAATGCAGTGATCAACAGAATGAGCATCAATGTCCGTAACTGAGATACGATGACATGTGTCATTCAAATCAGCGAGCCTGACCACCAGATCTCGTGACCAACCAATGATAAAAGTGGGACAGGATTTATACCGACATACTTTTTTTCTGCAATGCTCAGATTAATTGTGAATTTCGTGTCTCCTATTTCTTCAACTGACATGTTGCCATGATTTGTAAAGATGACCTTCTGATAATGTTTCCCAATGTCAGCACACAGCAGCTGTATGTTTACCATGTAAACAGATTAAGATAACCAGGCCTCTGAACGAGTGACATACTCTAATTATATATTGGGATGGGAGTGGCACTATCACTATCACCTGTTGCATTGTCGTGCCACGTGTGTATATTGTTTCGTGTGACTGTGTGTACATTTTGAATCGTTTAACTTCAAGTGTTACTTACTCTGTATTAGCTCAGATACTTATAGATTAATGTGCGTTGATAAAATGTGTAATTACCGACGGAAGGGTTAAGGACAATGTATATCCCAGAACAAAACCTCACATAGAAGTATGTTGAATCACAGTGGATAATATTGTCATAACATATTTTAAACCATCATGGTTGGTTTCAATCATCTTACGGGGCGATGGGGTAGCCTAGTGGTTAAAGCGTTCGCTCGTCACTCCGAAGAGCCGGGTTCGATTCCCCACATGGGTGCAATGTGTGAAGCCTATTTTTTTAAGTCCCCTGCAGTGATATTGCTGGAATATTGCTAAAAGCGGCGTAAAACTAAACTCACTCCATCATTTTACACTGCAGTGTTGATGCAATGGACACACTTCGAACGTGTCACAGTCAGGGACAATCACGACACAACAATAATACCAGTTTCAATCTTGGCAACAAATGTGACGTCTTTCTGTAGCAGCTGATCAACAGACGTTTAAGATGGGGAACCAAGCCAGTTGATCAATAAGCAATGTACAGGACACTGTAGATAACCCAGGTAGTTAGTCAATGGATAATATAGGTGACACGTTATTTGACCAATGTTGTTGATCAATATATAATGTAGATGACACGTTAGGTGACCAAGCTAGTGTGTTTACACTCTAGGTGACAAAGACCGGTGACAATGCAGATGGTCAAGAGAAGTTACCTATATAGGGTTACCAGTAACACGAAGTGATGAGTGTATGATGAATGAAGTCGATCGATGTATAATGTAGGTGACACGGTAGGTGACCATGGCAGTTGATTTACATACACTCCAGGTGACAAAGACCGGTAACAATACACGTGACCAAGAGAGTTGACCTTGATAGTATTAACACGACGTGATTGGCGTACAATTAAACTGATGCAATAGCTTATCAAGGAAGGAAAGGGTTTGAGTGGAACCTAGACAGTATGACCAAGACAGGGTGACCAGGACGGGGTGACCTGACCTGATGACCTAGACTGGTAGCCAAGCTAGGTAACTAAGGCAGGTAATCAGACAGGTTATATTTGATTGAAGCAAGATGAGGGAAATACAGTACAACCAGAAATTATTGAGAATTTAAGATTGTAATTTGTTTTTTTCACTCATTACTCACGTATTAAATGTAAATATTAGAAGAACACAACTCCAGATTCAAAGACAGGTGAACAGTTAGTATTTTGTCAAGTCACCATGGGCAGCAATGCAGGCTTCTATGCGGCGGGGCATACTACTGATCAAAGAAGTTAGAGAGTCGTGGTCCATGCTGTCCCAATATCGGACCACCTCTTCTTTCATTTCAGCAATATTTGTCAGATTTTTCTTATTGACACTTTCCTTCATAAGTCCCCAAACATTTTCTATTGGATTTAGGTCAGGGCTATAGCTTGGCCAATCTAATAATGTCATATTTTGGGTCCGAAACCAGGCCTGTGAATGCTTTGAACGATGTTTTGGGTCGTTGTCCTGCTGGAAAATCAAAAAATTTCCATAGAACACGTGAGCAGATGGAAGTAAAGTCCCTCGAAAATATCTGTGTACCGCTCACTGTTCATATTCCCTTCAAATACACAGAAGGGCGTTGCCCCTAACACAGATATGCCACCCCACACGTTAAATTTCGGACTGTACTTTGGGCGCTGATACAAAAGGTTTTCAGTTTGTTTGGTCCAGAATTTCAGTGTATTAGGAAACAACCA
Organism: Haliotis rubra; assembly: GCF_003918875.1. Lineage (NCBI taxonomy): Eukaryota > Metazoa > Mollusca > Gastropoda > Lepetellida > Haliotidae > Haliotis > Haliotis rubra. The sequence goes on from NW_025767075.1 coordinate 723,938, forward strand.
CACAGAACTTTCATCTGAGAAAATCACATTGTCCCAGTTAAAATTTCTATGCTGTAAGCACCAGTTCAACCTTCGCTCCTTTTGTTCAGGTTTCATGATCGGTGATGGAATTCCTCGACTTTTCTGCCAACCCATTGCATGCAGCTCAGTTCTAATTGTCTCCTTACAGACAGCCACAGTTCCTCTATCAATCATATCCAGCCTTAAGTTTTCTAAACTCCTTCGTTTGTTTTTAGAAACAAGAATACCAAGCCGCCTCCTGTCACCGACAGTCAATTTTCTGGGCCTACCTGCGCCTCCCTGGTGCTCAATGCTATATCCATTTGCAATATTTTTCAAAACACGATAAACAGTGGACAAAGGGATGCCTGTTCTACTTGAAATCACTTTAGCTGATCTGATGTCCTTGTTATAATACTCTAAAATCAACTTCCTCTTCCCTAAATCATCCATACTGAGGATCACTGAAAATGTCGTCTGCTAGCAAGTAAACAAAGGAGGAGAACTCTTCACAAACTAATGAAAAAGGATTAACGGAGTTGTCTCTCTTGAATTAAACCAAGCACTTGATAGCCCGGTCAAGGTTGTTTATACTAGAAATCCAATTAAACATATTCCTAAAATTCTCAATAATTTCTGGTCATACTATATTATTGTAAGAATTCTGAACATTATCAACTAATTTATTGTAAGAATAGGGCCGTTCGACATGCCTAACGTCACTGCAACGTGGCCGATGTGCGTCGATCGCCGTGATCCAGGCAAAGCAGTAACCTGTCAGATAGCTTCATCAATGTGACCAATATGTGTCGGTCACCGTGACGTCCAGGCAATGCAGTAACCTGTCAGATAGCTTCATCAATGTGACCAATATGTGTCGGTCACCGTGACGTCAATGCCTGTAAGGTGCCAACGCCCGCAATGCAGTAATCTGTAAGATAGCTTCATCAATGTGACGGTCACCGTGATGTGGTCACCGACCCGGACGCCTTCATCAATGTGACCAATATATGGCGCTAACCGTGACGCCCAGGCAATGCAGTAACCTGTAAGACCTGTAAGATGACGCCCAGGCTTCTATAAGATAGCTTCATCAATGTGACCAATATATGGCGCTAACCGTGACGCCCAGGCAATGCAGTAACCTGTAAGATAGCTTCACCAATGTGACCAATATGTGTCGGCCACCGTGACGTCCAGGCAATGCAGTAACCTGTCAGATAGCTTCATCAATGTGACCAATATGTGTCGGTCACCGTGACGTCCAGGCAATGCAGTAACCTGTCAGATAGCTTCATCAATGTGACCAATATGTGTCGGTCACCGTGACGCCAAGCCAATGCAGTAATCTGTAAGATAGCTTCATCAATGTGACCAATATGTGTCGGTCACCGTGACGTCCAGGCAATGCAGTAACCTGTCAGATAGTTTCACCAATGTGACCAATATGTGTCGGTCACCGTGACGTCCAGGCAATGCAGTAACCTGTCAGATAGCTTCACCAATGTGACCAATATGTGTCGGTCACCGTGACGCCCAGGCAATGCAGTAACCTGTTAGATAGCTTCATCAATGTGACCAATATATGGCGCTAACCGTGACGCCCAGGCAATGCAGTAACCTGTCAGATAGCTTCACCAATGTGACCAATATGTGTCGGCCACCGTGACGTCCAGGCAATGCAGTAATCTGTAAGATAGCTTCATCAATGTGACCAATATGTGTCGGTCACCGTTACGTCCAGGCAATGCAGTAACCTGTCAGATAGCTTCATCAATGTGACCAATATGTGTCGGTCACCGTGACGTCCAGGCAATGCAGTAACCTGTCAGATAGCTTCACCAATGTGACCAATATGTGTCGATCACCGTGACGCCAAGCCAATGCAGTAATCTGTAAGATAGCTTCATCAATGTGACCAATATATGGCGCTAACCATGACGCCCAGGCAATGCAGTAACCTGTAAGATAGCTTCACCAATGTGACCAAAATGTGTCGGTTACCGTGACGCCCAGGCTATGCAGTATACCTGTAAGATAGCTTCACCAATGTGACCAATATGTGTCGGTCACCGTGACGCCCAGGCAATGCAGTAACCTGTAAGATAGCTTCACCAATGTGACCAATATGTGTCGGTCACCGTGACGTCCAGGCAATGCAGTAACCTTTAAGATAGCTTCACCAAAGTGACCAATATAATTAACACGGTCACCGTAACGTCCAGGCAATGCAGTCCACCGTCAGATAGCTTCATCAATGTGACCAATATGTGTCGGTCACCGTGACGCCCAGGCAATGCAGTAACCTGTCAGATAGCTTCATCAATGTGACCAATATGTGTCGGTCACCGTGACGCCAAGCCAATGCAGTAACCTGTCAGATAGCTTCACCAATGTGACCAATATAATTATCACGGTCACCGTAACGTCCAGGCAATGCAGTCCACCGTCAGATAGCTTCATCAACGTGACCAATATTTGACTGCCACAGTAACGTCCAGGCATTTTCTCCCTGTCATATAGAACCATCGATGTAGCCAACATATAGTGGCCAACACTGTAGGTATCCCTATACATTAACTGCAGAGTGAGATGAAGACATTTGATCATCTCAAGACCACATCGCTGTTAACACCAGAACAAAGTATCAGACGTTCACTTGTGCTCCCGATAAGGAAGTGAATGGAACCCTGACGAAATGATACGCTAACTCGTGTGTGCAATAGATGCGGTTGCTTGGAAGAATCGAATACGGTAAACGGTGACGTTCGATGCAAAAAAAGTACAGTTTCAAAACATCCCAACTTATTGGAAGGGAGACCGAGCCTGATGGAATGCTCATGAACGATATAGGTTGCGTGTTGGACAGTTTGTGATATGTCCTGCCACCATCCATAGAACTTCTTTCTTCAGTAAAGTCTTTCCACGCTCTATGAGTAATATCTCCTTTCAGTGTTGTACGAGTTGATAGTTGACTTGTCGCTGTACATGCCCTGTCATAAGAAGGTGTCTGGTAGCTTACTTGGAGAATAGATCACTGGATTGCTCCTTCTGTTTATACATGTACTAAATGTTTGCGGATTAACTGGGTGGCGTGTACATGAAAGTAAATGCACTTCTGTGAGTGGCATGCAAGAAGTTGGCATGTACAAGAGGGACAAATCTGGATATCATCTTATTTTATTTTGTAAGTGCGACATTTCTATTCATTACCTTTTGTCACGGTAATACGAGGATGAAAGAATGTATGTTTTCTATGTGTAACACAGACAATAAATATACAACATAATTAACTAGTTGGTTGTACCAGACAACAAACAAAAGGATTAGAGACGGAACCCAGAGACGTATAATTCACAGAGGATCGTTTCCGTGGCGGAGTTGTTTTCTGTCACTGCGGGTTGTAGACATAGAGAATCTCACCCAAGCGTCTTCTGATATCAATTATATCAACACGAGTTGATAAAGCTACAAACATCCGAGGCTTGCCGAGGATATTTTTACTTTATCAACGAGTGTTGATATATTTGATATCAGAAGACACGAGGGTGAGATTATATTTATCATCCAAAATCACTCTTCATTAATTTCAATGAAAAATGTACATCTCTGAACATGGTACTGCCATTAGACTTGCAGTGCAGCGATGTCATAGCATTGTGACGTCATCAAGTACATGACGTAATAGCATTGTCAAGGCATTGTACAAAATCTACTGTCAAAACGATATCTCCTAGGAGATATCGTTTGATCTCACACAAACGATATCTCCTGTGGAACAGTTTTGGATGATAAATGTATTTTCAGGATACAAATCTCGGAACACACATTACACATACGTCTTGATGGACTTATGGGTGACAGCTGCTAAATATGTTTCGTGACATTGCATTCAACCAATTTCACAGACACCACACCCTGTTTCTTCCGACAATGACGGTGTATAAGTACGTACGTACAAACATCGGCGTGGGGCATATTGTTAACGTTTGTATTTTACAGATTACTAAAACGATATATGCTACGGGTGACGACTATAAGCTCATTTAGAAAGTGACCTATAACATACATTTTAGATCGACACAAATATACTCTGCAAAAAAAGAAACGCACAGGTGAAAACTCAGGAATGTAAACACTTTATTTTGTTTCCAAATAAAACTTTAACTAATGATCGCACGAACGTAAAATTTCACATGGATGTTGTCAAGAGTCAGCTTTACAACATGCAGCTATCATTTGTCTCTGAAACCATTGCACCGGGCGTACAGATGGCGTGGAGGTCAGTACCTGTTGTGACCACCTCGAGCTTGCAACACAGCTTGGCACCTCCTGTCCATGGACATGATCAGTCTTTGAATCCGTGCTTGGGGGATCCTCCTCCATTCCTCCTGCAAGGCTTGAGACAGTTGTTGCAACGTTTGGGGTTGAGGCTGACGACGTCGAACGCGTTTCCCAAGCTGGTCCCACAAATGCTCTATTGGGTTCAAATCGGGGATTTTGAAGGCCAGGGAAGAACTGTGATGTTCTGATTAGTCAGGTAGTCCATCGTGATGCGAGCCACGTGCGGTCTGGCGTTGTCCTGTTGGAAAACGTGACGTTGAGGGTTGATGACAGGTAAAAGATGACGTTGCAGAATTTCATCCCTGTAACGAATTGCAGTCAGGTTACCACGGACGTGCACCAAGTCACTTCTCCGTTGTAAAGAAATGGCCCCCCATACCATCACACTTCCCCCTCCAAATCTGTCCGCTTCAACTACACAATTACGGGCGTAACGTTCGTTTCTCCGTCTATAGACTCTCGTCCTACCATCGTGTCTTTGAAGTTGGAAACGAGATTCGTCGCTGAACCAAATTCGCTGCCAATGTCTCCAATTCCATCTGTGGACGTTCCTGCACCATCGAACACGTGCCAGGCGATGATGAGGTCGTAGTGTGCATCCTACGTGAGGTCGTCGAGGGCGTATCCCGTGCTGTCTGAGGCGATTTCTGATGGTCTGGGCGGAGACGCGGCGAAGACCTGGGACGTTCTCTGCTGTTTGTGCTGCTGGGACGGCCCGGTTACGTAAATGGAACACCCGGATGTAGCGGTCCTGTGCAGCATTGGTTACCCGTGGTCTACCACTCCGAGGTCGGTCGCGGGTCGAGCCCAGTTGATTGTAGCGCCTCCATAAACGGGAAATTGTTGTGTGATGCACGTTGAAGTGTCTTGCAACTGATGACTGAGATTCGCCAGCTTCAAGACGTCCGATGGCGATGTTCCGGTCAGCTTCGCTAAGTCGTGGCATGTTGAATTCGTCAGTAAACTGGCGTTGAAAGTGAATTGAACACGTTAAACTGCCTTCCTCATATACCCTACACACTGGTGCATAGGTGAAGCAACTTTCACGTGCATATCGTTCGAAGTGTCATTTACACGTAAAAATCTCATGATATTTTCAAAAACCATCATCAAACAACAATATTTCATGAAATGGTGTGTTTGAGCGATACTTAATGGATATGAACAAGTATACATTATGTTTGGTTAAAGTAACCGGGTTTTGTTTGCATAGAAATAAAATAAAGTTAATTTTAAATTTCATTATCACCTGTGCGTTTCTTTTTTTGCAGAGTATATGTTCCTTGTCAAGTAGGTAATAGGTTTCCCACCATTGTGTGATTCAACAATCTATTTTTGCCATTTAGGGATTTATATAAATACGATAGGACGACAGGAACCGAAAGCGACAGAAAACTACAAATAGTCCTGAACTTATGTACAGAACCGATTTTACGCAAATTGCATTACTGTAGTCATTCGAAAAAAGTTACTGTCCCTTTCATGTTACCCGAAAATATACATTCAAAGCCGATTAAGCATGAAATTACAGTTTCCATTACGTTGTTATTTAGCTCCGCACATATAAGTAATACAGCGTCCGCCCGGAGAGCGGAAGGTCGCGGGTTCGAACCGCGACCGCGTCATGCAAAAAGACGTTAAAATATGGTACTTGTTGGTCTCTGCCTGGCGCTCTGGTCGGCTCGGAGACAGTATAGTGTGTCTGATTCGGGTATTTATGCTTCACTGCGGTATGGTATCTCAGTGGGCTAGCACTATAAAACCAGCTTAAGTCTGGGCTAGTACAAGCAGCCGCACATACACATACACACGCATGCACGTCGTTATATGAGCGAAATATTCTCAAGCACGACGTAAAGCCCAATCTCACCTCACCTCACCTCACCTCGTAATACACGTAATCAATGACAACAGCGCCGACCCAGTACGTTACTATGGTCATTTAAATGAGTTAGTGTGTCTTGTTTTATAGATGTAGTTCACGAATGTGTACTGAACTACCTGTTTTGTTGATGTGTAGAACTAGCGTATCGTCTCTATTCTAGGTTATTGCTTATTATATGATGGAGTCAATCACGTTGGATATAGATATATCCAGAGAATGTTATAGCAGTGATATCAGTTTTTAAAATGTCGGAAAACCTACTGGTAATGTTATCTTGGGCTGTCTTAATGGTAATGGACTTGCGAAGATCCGGGTTAGAACTGATCTTCAGTAACCCCTGCTTGTCTAACGGGATCGGGTGGTCAGGCTCGCTGACTTGGTTGACACATGTCATCTTATACCAATTGCGAAGATCGATGCTCATGCTGTTGATCACTGGATTGTCCGTTCCAGACTCTAATATTTACAGACCGCCGCTGGAATATGACTGAGTGCGGCGTAAAGCTAACCTCACTCACTAATGGTAATGACCTGACCATCTCAAACATATTCACATATCAGCATTGTGTAATATACGACGAACACTTTAATTCCAAGTCAATTGAAATCAATGACGGTGATTATGAGAAGTGCTTTATTCTACATATAAACTGTCAATGATGGATAATTAGATGATCCTGTAATGAAGCTACATAACAGTAACAGAAGGGCTAGTAAAATCAATTTAATGACAGTAGGCCTAACTATAAATGGATAATTCAACCCTGGCTTTTTCGTCGGCCCGGTGGCCGAGAGGTAGAGCGTCTGCTTAATACCTGAGTGATGTGGTTCCATTCCTGCTAGGGAAAACATGTGCACATTAAAGCTGATCTTTAACGATATTTTTCAATTGATTTCAAACACTCCCATATCATATGAATTTGAATATTGATGTTAACATAGAGTTAGTAAAAACATGGGAAGAGGTCTTACTTTACAAAAAGTAAAACCTGGGAGCAAACAAAACCCTCAAATGCGGTAATTCCGGGAAAAGAAGCCATGTCTAATACATAGTGAGAAGCACCCCTCAGGTTTATATGGCATAGATAGACTTTATTGAGCTTTAGTGTCAGGTTTGATTGATTAGGAAATATCAAAATATATAACTCCGCAGTTCGTTTAAGGGGTGTTTAGTGGTTACAAAAATAAAATGAAAACGTGAACAACAAAATGTTTACTGAAACAATAACATTGATAACAAAAATAGCACGTCGTCATGTCTTCATAACTGTTACAAACACAAGGAAAAAAAAGTATTTCATAGGAAAACAGGTAAAACTAAGCACGGACAAGCTGGGATGTTGATTCCACAAATACGAGAAAAAGAAAGTTTGGGAAAATGGCAATTTCCTCATCCCCTGCAAAGGTAGTAACTCAGCGTTTAAAATGCATACAGTCAGTCCTCTGTAATCCAAACACTTCCGTTTTTCGTCAAAAGCGTTCAGATAGTGAAACGTACGGACTACTGAAACGAATCATTTCGACACCACTACAGTAGAGTTACTTCCCTTTGACATAACGAGACAAGACCATAGGACTGACTGACTGAGTTTTTGGTTTTACGCCGCTTTTAGCAATATTCCAGCAACATCACGGCGGGGGACACCAGAAATGGGCTTCACACATTGTACCCATGTGGGGATTCTAATCCGGGTCTTCGGCGTGACGAGCGAACGCCTTAACCACTAGGCTACCCCAACGCCCCCAAGACCATAAGAACGTATACATGCACATGTATCAAAGGACTTCATTACAGTTTGTATACATAGCAACTTGGATATTAATATAACAATCAATCAATCAATCAATCAATCAATCAATGCATACAATAATGTTTGGATACAGTATAACAGTCAAAACTCAGAAACCCACTCGGGTTTAAAGAAATCAGCACTGACATGTGAATAAACAAACTGCAGATATCGGTGTTCCTATGAAGGTACACAAGTATGACAGGGTCCTCAAAAAAGAGGGGATTGTACTTCTTGAACTTAAACAGCTGACATAAATAATAAATACGTCGAGTTAAACGTTAAAATTAGTATCATGCACAATACGGTGAATTATCTCAAAGCTCGATTAATATTCCTTCTCCGTCTCATCTGATTATTATGGTTGTGGGTATCCAATGCTACAAGCTATCGGACGGATTATGGTCAGGTTTCAAAGAAGTGTATTCATCAGACAATGCTTGTCTTCTAATATGTTCATACTCGTTTCTAGTAACACTAGAAGTTACCTGCTGTCTCCCAGCAGAGGACGACAGCAAAATGTCTGATTTATTAATCAGTTGATTCGTTGACACAAAGTCATCCAATGGTGTGGCAGAAACTGGCCTCTGCATTACCTCCTCTTGATCATTTCTCTCTGCTAGCTCAACACAAAGCCTATCTGTTTCCCCGACAGTAAATCTCGTGCCGACGAGACAAGTGTTAAAATCATCAGCTATTGTTAACGGGAAACTTAAATGACCACCGACAATATCTAAAACAGACTCAATTTCAGTTTCACTACATTCATTCTGTTCCTCGTCGTTTACATCATTTTTCAAACTCGTGCTTCCCTTTTCTGTTTCATTTTTCTGTTCCTTGTTTCCCATGTCATAGTGGCATTCTAAATCGTCCTTATTTGACTCCGAACTGAGAGACAAGGTTCTCACCTTCTGATAGTCAACGTCACTGTCCATTCGCCTATTTTCAGAGATAGCGATTGAGTCCGCTAAATGTGAATCCTCTATGACATCATATTCTCGCTCTGTAACGTTCTCCAGTGACACATTTATGTTGTTTGTTTCTGTAATAAATGCCTGCGGAAATCTGTAAATACATAAAGCATGCCCTTATAAAACACTGATAAAGAATACAAAATAGCTACAAGAAACTTGTGTAGTATCCATACCGCAAAAATCAAATACCGTACCGATATACTGGAACGCGTGACATATGTTCAAAACCTGGAAGCCCTTAAATCCACATTCAAGACATTAGCATTATTTATTACAGCTTCGAAAGTCTACCTCAGCCAGTGACATAACGTAAGTTTGCAGCTTACCTTATACGCCAGTAATCTGCAATAAGACAAAATGAAACGTGACGTACTTGTAACGGCATGGCGATTAGTAAAATCACAATTAAATCACTATTCCATAAAGCTAACAGTTAAAATTGTAGAAACATGATTTCATCTCACCTCTGATGTACTCAACTCGGCAGAGAAAAACAATGGCAACGACGACCAAGGCGATAGCTAGAATTGAACATCCGATGACAACAGAGCTGTTAGAAGGACCTGAAAGGGAAAAGGGTGTAGACGCTTACTCAAGAGCGATGTCTGACGTGTAACTATGTGCATCTTACCTTGTAAACACGTATGACAACGTCAACGAAATGTGTTAAGGCTGGAAGCCGGCATCGATATTTTATGAATTGAATTATTATACTGTTGTCGTCGTGGGGGCACACTGTAAACGTTTGAAGTTTACAGATAAGGAAACAGTGTCACATTCCAAAACCTTTCTCTGTTCACCTCTGTTTTGTCACATATTTGTTGTTTTACTTTTGTTTTACGTTTTAAGTTCCACGTACTGTTTGATCATCTTGTACAGTTATGAATGACGGAACCTGTCGGTAAAGACAAGCCATTTTTCAAGAAAACACACATACCTTTGGGGGGTGAAGCAATGATGATTATATCGGCCGTTGCTTCAGCATGTTCAAAACGAAATATATATGCTCCAAAATCGTTTTCAGTGATGTTGGTAATTGTGAACATATAGTCATACAAGTTGTCTGTTGATGCCTTCCTAGCCAACTTATACTTTTCATTTGCAGTGATGTCTCTGGGACTGCCATATTTGGCAAAGTACCATTTCGTCACTACAGGTGCTGGGTAGGCACAAAGGGTGAACTCGATGTTTCCAGAAGGTGGTTTACCATCCCTTTTATTTTCAATCTCACAATCTTTTGAATCTTGTTTCCGTGGAGGAGCTGAAATGTACATGAACATTTGTGTGGAGTGAGAGAGTTTAGTTTTATGTCGCTTTTAGCAATATTAGAGCAATGTCACTTCTGGGAACAGCATCACATATTGCACCCATGTGGGGAATCGAACCCGGGTCTTCGGCGTGATGATCAAACACTTTAACCACAACCCAACCACCTCCATTTGTGCCCCAGTGTGTTCCAGTGTGTTACAAGTTGAAAATACATTATTTCATTTCCGCGTATATTTTAAGCTTATGCAGAACATCGTCAATGAAAACTCAATGTCACCTTAGGTAAAACAAACCCCGGAAACAGAGATATGCATAACACTGCTGTAGTCATGCAGAGTTGCTTTGAATCCAATAGGGAATGTTGATATCTTGCGAGGAAGTATTTGAAACAACCACAATAATCATAGTTACTTTGTAGCGTAGCCACGTATCCTTCGGATGTACCTATGGTGTTATTGGCTCTACAGACGTACTGTCCAAACAGGGAACAGCTCCGGACCTGTGTGAGAAGATGATACACAGGTTCTTGTCTTCTCAGCATGTTGACGACAGCCTTGCTGCTGCCAACGTGGACAATGTACACGTGGGGCGGTGGATAACCCTCAACCTCACACATGAACTCCACAGTTTGATTTACACTGACAGTAACCGTGGATGTCCCGTTTACTGACAGGTTCAGGATTGCGGGTTTAACTGTAGAAAGAACAACAAGAAACAAACAAACATTATATATATATATGAAAGGGAGATGGAAATGGCTATTCTCGGCTGTACTTTGTGAAATTCACTGTAAAATATGTATTCAATATCAACTACCGCATAAAGAACCAATGATATAAATTACCTTACATATTTTAAGTATGGGACCCAGACTTCAGAATTGCTACTCTCTTATGCATGTGATCTTCTGTGCAGTTTAGTTACTACTGTCGTTTATCGTTTTTGGCACAGGCAAACATTTTAGTATGGATATATTTGCTTCAGGGTTTGTACGACAGACTAGGAATACAGTGAATGAGGTACTTACATGACCCTTCCATCACGCATGTATTACTCCATTCCGACTTCAGTCCCATTTCTTCCGTAGCCTGACATGAATAGTTACCCATATCCTGTCTCTTGAATTCTCTGATAGTCAAACTGGAACCTGATATCTGATGTCGTCCTCCACTCAGCAGGCTCGTGTTGTCTCTCCTCCAGTTGTAGAACATGGTCAGATTGTGGTCCTGGGGAAGACTTCGGGACGTGGAGGAACATATCAGGGTTATGTTTTCACCGACTAGTGGCTTGGTAGAGGAAGTGATGCGTGGTTTTGCTGGTACACCTATATCAACGTAATGCAAGTCATAACATTTACTATCCGTGAAGGTCCGGGTTGGAATGTGCCTTCAGAAACCCATGCTTGTCGTAAGAGGCGACTAACAGGAGCGGGTGGTCAGGCTCGCTGACTTGGTTTGCATATGTCATCGGTTCCCAATTGAGCAGATCGATGCTCATGCTGTTGATCACTGTATTATCCGGTCCAGGCTCGATTATTTACAGACCGCCGCCATATAGCTGTAATATTGCCGAGTGCGGCGTAAAACTAAACTCACTCACTCATAGCATTTACTTATAGTAAGAACTCACTGATGTTTGATTGTATGCAATTTAAATGTCTTTGGGGTGATCACATAGCTCTATTGTAGACAATAACAATATATATATATATATATATATTGAATTTTCGTCCATGATAGGTTTATGTTCAAATATTTCTTCCCTCAAAATAATATTCTCTTACCTTGTCACCCTCGTACTTACGCGAGACAACCAGGACATATTCACAAGGAATACCATCACAGTTGTATCTGCCAGCATCAGCTTCTGTCACGTTGTACAGTCGAAACCGAACGACATTCGCAGCAGATGAAGTAATAACTTCGGTGATGGTAACTCGTGGCCAGTAGTAATACTCTACGTATACTGCAGCAGACTCCTGTCGAAACATGTGCCTACCAGAGTCGGACTTGACATGAACTAAATGACGATGTCGAGGTATTTTCCAGGTTACCGTCGCACTGTCACCAACGCTCAGGACTGTATAGTTGGTGCCCATGTCTACCCGATCTGTTGTAGAGAAATAGTATCAGTTACCATTTAATGTACAGATGTAGGTCCGTCTTCTATTCTCGCGGGTTTCCTATTCTCGCGGTAAATACGTTTTCTGTCGAAATCGCCGATGCGCGACACTTACCGGTTGTTTACATCACCGACTGGTAACTAGGAAGTGGACCAAGTCTGTGAGTGATCAAAATCTTGCAGTGTCACGAATATTGGGGAGTTTATACCAACTTGGACATATCATTACTTTTTCCCGCCCTTCCCGGCAGGATTGCTCTTGCATGCACTCAATAACGTTAATTCCTGGTAATACCGCGAGAATGGGAGAAGCCTCAATGGCGGATCGTATTGTTTATCACCGGGCTAACGAGTGGTAATTCACCTGATGGATCCAGCAGCTGATAGATGTAGATGTTAGAGGAGAAGGCCCTTCATTTGAAAACAACAAGCATTCATACGATAAGAATTGTTTGTGTTATTTTTTCAGCCGATATCCGTAAGTACCGCGAGTATAGGAAACGCCTTCCTACTTCAATTTGTGAGATCGATAACAAGAAAGGAAGTCGGATCAAGGACGCACGTCTCTGACAAGTGTTATCTACTTCTGCATTGTCCATTGTAAATGTACAAAGACATAATGTATAAATGTAACTCACGTTCCGTATTCAGCATATAACCACAGCTCCAGTTGGACTGAAACAGATGGTTCTTTACCTCAACCTGACAACTGTATGTGACATTTTCGTCTGTCCCGTCTTTACTGATAGTCAAAGTATTGTTGTAAGTGATGCTATCGTAGGAAAACCACCCATAATCTATGGAAACTTGATATTTCCCAGCAATAGTCAGGTTCACGCCATTTCTTTTCCAGGTGACTGACGCCATGACATGAGAAACTGGCGAGGATCTGATGATGGAGTAGCACGATAGACTGGCAATACGGCTTGACTCAACCATTCCCTTTGTCACGATGTAGGGATCTTGGAGATCTGCGAGTAGGAATTACTGTATGACATATGATATTTCAGATTCCTATCTTGTTTGTTTCAGATTCTGAATTTTATGAACGATGATTTCTTTGTCAATAATTGTGGTATATCTGACACTTAGATATGGTACCAATATTTGCCAGCAAATTGCACTTCCCCTTGTTTTTATGTCGAACACATTTCACTACTGTTAATTACACAGGACCGACTTAATGTAATTATTTCTTGCTTGTATATTTGATACTCACGTAGTATAACAAGCTTCTGACCACAGTTAGGAATAATCCTTCCTCTGGAACTAGGTGAACCGCCGTAACATGAATAGCTGCCTCCGGCTGACCAAATCCCTGCATCAAACAGCTGGAAGGCGAACACTCCTGATCCCGAAGCATTGATGTTTCCAGTGTAAACCGCCTTCAGTGTTGATGCATCACTTACACTCACCTTGTTATAGTCCGTAAGGTGAAACAGATAACCAGATGAATGTCTCACTGTAAATTCCCTGATTTCTGGCTTGGGCAAGGTCCACGAGAGCATGGCAGTTCTTCCATGTTGAACATACACAGTTGTCGTGGCTGAAATACAATCATTTAGCTTTCGTAACTCTTCGTGATTTCTTCTGTTGACGGGTGGATTAGTTTAAGGATTTCATTCAGTGCTTCCCAAATCTATGACACCAAAACAATCCAATGCATGGACTTATGGGAATAGCGTCGGAATAGACGTTAAAGTATGTATTGTGATAAGTTGATTTGACAAGCAAGTAAAATGGCTTCGTAAACCCATTTATGGTCGACTCGTCACATATCATAGAAGTAGTCAGTTAGCGATACGAAACAGTGTTCGATACACATTAATCTATCAACCATTACCTCCAGAAAATGATAGATCCATGCAAAACAAGTGTGTCTGTTTGCATAATTGTTGAACAAGTAAGCGTGTATTTGACTCGGTAAAATACTTCCGGCATAACTTCCTTATTACAACTCACGCAATACAGACAAGTGTGACAGTGTTTCTTTAACGTAGTTGTAAGGTAATAAAGGATCCGAGATGGAACAGAGCCGATATATAAACAGCAGTAGTGTCTTACCATCGACTGCACCATCTCCTCGGATGCAGCTGCATACAGTGACAATGAGTCCATAACCAAATGCCATGTTCACTGTCTTCATTACAGATGTAGAACTGCAACTGGAGCAACAAACACCCTTTATATCCAAACGTCCTAGCCCAATAGACATACTCGAAGTTTGCTAGAAAATAGGGATGGGACATATTTTAATAACATACTCGTAGTTGTACACATTATGCAGTAGTGACCCCTTTATTTATAACTGTTGAACAACTCAATTGAAAGCGACATTCTAATATCTGCATTAGCATTCATTAAACATTATTTCCATATCTGAAGCTGATTGTTCTGTTCAAATACTCACTGCGTGCGTCGTCACGTCGGGGGCCAGGTTTTTCGCTCATGTGCACCCTGGCTATTTGTCGAGTGTTTCCGCGTAACAAACAAATGTATTGTTACTTCCCGCAATCACATGCAGAACACGTGACTGTCATTAAAAAACTGGATTATAAAGACCGCCGGGCAAATCTGATATGTACCATACTTTACAGCTTTATAATTCCATTAATACGGTAATATGAAACATGTAGAGGTACTCTGTTGTCAAAGCTACTTTTAATGCTATGTAAGGTTTAGATTAACAAATCATGTCGGACATGGGTCAGAAAGCCATGATACAAGCATTTCCGTATTTCGAAAAGTACAATTATAACAATTAGATAAAAGATCGGAGTTACCATGACAACTTCTAGTTCGTGTACACAATGTTCAGAATAAAATGTTTGAAGTACCCTCTACTCGAATTAAAACGGCCGCCCCATAACTAGCCGCATTATTAATAGAACTGTTCGTGATCCTCATGCATATTCAGTGGCAGAGGTGAGTGAGTGATATGGTTTTTAGCAACATTCCAGCGGGGAATATGTCGGCAAGAACACCCGAAATGGGCTTGACACATTTCTCCCTTTTGGGGAATCGAACCCGGATCTTCGGCTTATAGCAGGAGAAACACTTCCCTTGACAAGAATATGCCAGTGTACAAATGGGCAAATATGCCACTCGAAATAACTAAATAAATGCCACAATACCTGACTTTCATTTGTTGGTCGGAACAACTTTGATTTCATTTTTCTCTTCACATTTTACTATAGTTCAGATAGAGCTGAGGTATATATTTCAAACGTATTATATATCCATACGCACGGCGCAACACACCGGTATTATTTTATACACCTGTACTATGATGACATTAATCTAAAACTGTAATTTACATTGGTCTTCCCCGGGCTACAGTGATCATTGAGTTGATTCAGAGATTCGAACATATTATTATATGATTCTAATGATTCATCTGTTGGTTTATAGTCTATGCAGGGGATACACTGTGGTGTCACATCCAATGATTCATCTGTTGGTTTATAGTCTATGCAGGGGATGCACTGTGGTGTCACATCTAATGATTCATCTGTTTGTTTATAGTCTATGCAGGGGATGCACTGTGGTGTCACATCTAATGATTCATCTGTTTGTTTATAGTTTATGTAGGGGATGCACTGTGGTGTGACCTCTAATGATTCATCTCTTGGTTTACAGTCTATGCAGGGGATGGACTGTGGTGTCACATCTAATGATTCATTTTTTGGTTTATAGTCTATGCAGGGGATGCACTGTGGTGTCACATCTAATGATTCATCTGTTGGTTTATAGTCTATGTAGGGGGTGCACTGTGGTGTCACATCTAATGATTCATCTGTTGGTTTATAGTCTATGTAGGGGATGCACTGTGGTGTCACATCTAATGATTCATCTGTTGGTTTGTAGTTTATGTAGGGGATGCACTGTGGTGTGACATCTAATGATTCATCTGTTGGTTTATAGTCTATGCAGGGGATTCACTGTGGTGTCACATCTAATGATTCATCTGTTGGTTTATAGTCTATGCAGGGGATGCACTGTGGTGTCACATCTAATGATTCATCTGTTGGTTTATAGTCTATGCAGGGGATGGACTGTGGTGTCACAGATTTGTTGAGTGTTGTTTTATCAGCAACAATTACCACTGCGTTACCAGGAGTTCCAGCATGGCTGGGTAACCAACAAGAAACGATGTCTTATTGACGAGTGAGTGAGTGAGTTAAAATTTATCTTCCCTTCGGCAATATGTCATTCACATCGTCACGAGAGAAACGTTTCCGTAAAAACCAAGAAAATATAGTCAACTGGTATGCTTCCTGTACGGTTTCCAAGCTAGATTTAAACCATCTCTTCAGGTGTTAGCGACTGTCTAAATATAAATATACACTACCATTAAAAACTGGTAGACATAACAATTCTTTGAATGTTGTGGGTTTCATACCCTCTCAGTGTGGCAATATTTTAAATTACTTCTACATACTGCAGATCTTATCATTTTGTTTACGGGTAACATTTTACCGTCAGACCAGTTTAAATCGGAACAGAGGACCAGTTTAAATTGGTTCTAATTACATCATAATCTAATGATGGCTCTCACTTATTTATACGAAATATATATCCTTCACAATCTGTATTCTTGAATTTTACCTCCTTAAACCCCAGGCAAACTCCAACGAGAACGGCAAAGCCTTGGTAACCGACGTCACGATGTATGTCAGTTGTCGCCTCGTACAGCCTCCTACAGTAAACTACTCCGTAGCACCTCGTTTCTTGGTTTCCAGTTGCTTCATTCGGCTAACATCACTGGTGGAAACATTGCGTTTATGTTTTTCGACGGATATAATATCTCAGTTCGACTCACAATTAAACAGCGACACGGCAACGTTCGCAATGTTTACATTCCCACAATGCATTTAAATTGTAGAATGAATGAATTCACGTGTTTGTTATGAATGAAAAAATACTACCCATACGTTGACCTCGTGGGTAATAAGTAGCAATACCTACTTGTGTAGTATAGCACTCAATGTGTCGTCTGTAGCAATACCTAGTTGCATACTATATCACCCAATGTGGCGTCTGTAACAATAGCTATTTGTGTAGTATATCACCAAATGTGGCGCCTGTAACAAAACCTACTTGTGTAGTATATCACCCAATGTGGCGCCTGTAACAAAACCTACTTGTGTAGTATATCACTCAATGTAGTGTCTGTAGCAATACCTACGTGTGTAGTATATCACCCAATGTGGCGCCTGTAAGAAAACCTACTTGTGTAGTATATCACTCAATGTGGTGTATGTAGCAATACCTACTTGTGTAGTATATCACCCAATGTGGCGCCTGTAACAAAACCTACTTGTGTAGTATATCACTCAATGTGGTGTATGTAGCAATGCCTACTTGTGTAGTATATCACCCAATGTGGCGCCTGTAACAAAACCTACTTGTGTAGTATATCACTCAATGTGGTGTATGTAGCAGTACCTACTTGTGTATTATATCACCCAATGTAGCGTCTGTAGCAATAGCTATTTGTGTAGTATATCACCAAATGTGGCGCCTGTAGCAATACCTACTTGTGTCGTATTTCACCCAATATGGCGTCTGTAGCAATACCTACTTGTTTAGTATAGCACTCAATGTGGCGTCTGTAGCAATACCTAGTTGCATACTATATCACCCAATGTAGCGTCTGTAGCAATACCTACTTGTGTAGTATATCACCCAATGTGGCGTCTGTAGCAATTATTATTATTATGTTTTGCAGATTAAAGATGAAACTGCAGCAAAGAGGGTTCGGGTGATCCTGGCACAGTCAGGCTGGTAAGGCTCTTTGGAGTCTTGACCGCCTGACCAGAAGGATCATGTCTGACAACAGAGCCCACCACCCTCGTGCCTCTTTTAATCGTTTACATATGCCAATCAATTCTGGAGGTTGGGGTTTGATTAATGTTGAGGCTCTTCACGATAGAATTTTGTCGTCTACTTTTGCACATATTTATTTATCGGATTATCCTCTAGTGATGCATGTCAAGACTCAAAATGAAAGCAAGTTGAGTCGACCAGCAACTCATTAAAGACTTGAGTAAATCAGGTAGTCGCTCAGGGAGGTCAATACAATGCAGAGATTTCAGAATCCATTCGTGAGGGACAGAGTTGTATGCTTTTTTTGTAGTCAATCCAGAACACGGAGAGGTTGCGGTGATATGTTTTAGCCTCTTCCCAAATCATTTTTTTGTAGAAGAAGTTGATAAGTGCACCCCTAAAATCCCTTTTGCCCTCTATAAATTATGTCAAGAGCAGTAAGATGACACAAGGTTTGTCAAACACCCTGTGAAGATTTTATATTGAGTGTTCAAACATGTGATAGGGCGGAAGTGTTTGGGATCATTCAAGACTCCTTTTTTTGTGGAAGAGGGTTGTGCGACACTTGCAGAACCATGGAGGAACATCACATGTGTCCACAAGGGAATTGAAACAGTGAAGTAATGGTGTGGACACATGGGAACAGTTTCCAGTACCGGTTTCGAATTCCATCTGGCCCTGGAGCTGTATTAGACTTGGACTTTTTTATGACACTTTTCAGGCAAGGCAATCGGGCGATATGTAACAGAGAAACGACCAAATTATTTTCTCATGCATTTCATGATCGTAATCACTGACCATGGTGCCTCAAGATTACAGTCGCCGGGTACAGACCACAACTGTTTCCATAACTTTTCATAAGCATCCACGGGAGGCCGTTTATCATGCTCACCATCACCGTTCCTGTTCAGCTGCCTGTAGAAGTGTTTTTCATTATTTCTCAAAGTTTATTCTGTTTGATGAAGGTTTCTCTTCCCATTTTTTCTTTCACTCAGTCAAAACCTTTATTTTGGCCTTAAAGTAATCGACAATTTGGAGAAGTACCTTTTTGTTTTATGCTGTAATTTTAATATCTTTTAGACATTGGGTTTCCTGACGATCTTATTTAAAGGCAGAGCTCTATCCAGGAAATATTTCTTCTAGTTTCAGTAAGTTTTACAAGAAACCGATTTTTCTTTGATCTTTTGTTGTTATCATTGGATGGTGGTTTTTTTAGACACTGTGTGAAAGTTCGGGCAGCAGCATAGACACAGCAATTTACTTCATGTAACTTATAGTCCACAGAAAGTTTTAGAGAAATAGTTTCATTAAGTAAATCAATTTAATTTTTGGGAAAAGACACGATTAGTTGTTTAATTGGCTTCCGTTTCTCTAAAGGTAGATCACAAATTTCCTCATGAATAGAATTAAACAAAATGTAAACAGGATTTTCGGAAAGATGTGCAACGGAGGAACAAGAAGAATTGGGGTAAGAAATGTCGGGGCCAATTGGCTCTATTCTGGAAAAGTTTGCACCAGGAAGAGGAGAGAGGATAACCCGGACGTCCATCTGAAGTTTTAGGTCTCTTGCTACTTGAGCATTCTGCTCATGCAAAGATTCCTGGCGGTCACAAGTTGTGGGTTGAACTGGCTCACGAAGCATGAGGTTTTTAAGCCGGGCACAGTCAGGCTGGTAAGGCTCATCATAAGCCCAGAGAGCAAATGGGACTTCTCCCAGGAAACGCTGCCTAAACCAAGAACTTTCCGGAGAATATTTAGACTTTTGCATTACCCAGAGTGACAGATGTGCTGTGCTCCAGGTGAAGAACGCGGGCACTCTCCTGATCTGCGCCAAGAGATCAGGAGGTACCAAACCAAGGGCACTGAGAACGTATTATTACTATATAGGTATTTATATAGCGCTATAGTCCATCCCATGTACATGCATGCTCAGAGCCCTAAACAATTATCCATAATGTTTAAAGTAAAATATAAAAATGTTTGGTACAGAAACGATGGGACATTGATAATATATAACAGCGTGATATAACAGACAATGTTTTGTTTTTAGATGTGAGGTCTTATAACCACGCAGGTTCTACTAGAAACATGTCTGCTTAGGTTCGATTAAATCCGGGATCACGGGTCACCCACCCTGTATATTATGTCCCTTTGCATGTAGATGCTTGTCAAATGCAGCTTAGAGTGATGGCTATGTTGACTTCTAACCTGAATGTAAAAACACATAGAAACATAAAAAAAATACTTATCAAGTAGCTAGTGATAAACAGCTTCACGAGTTGGAATGCGACACATTATATATGACAGACACTGTTTTGTTTATAAATGTGCGTCCTTATAACCACGCAGGTTCTTCTAACACTACTCTGCAAAACATGTCTGCTCAGGTTCTTCACAGAACGATATTCAGTCCTGGATAACGCATCACCAACGTTGTGTATGATATCCCCTACTGTAGATGCTTGTCAAATACAGCTTAGAGTGATGGAGTTGACTTCTTAACTGACACCCTATAAACACCATAAACATACTTATCAAGTAGCTACTGATTCTGATTCAAGTAGCTTCACGAGCTGGCATGCCACACATTAGATGCTGATCAATGTCGCCTATAGTAATAATGACACCGAGTATAATACAAAATAAAGTTTCTGTTTGGCGTTACAACCTCCTATGACAAAAGTACGAATAACGTGTCTGACCCCTTTAAATGTTTGTGGTTTGCTTGTGGTAAGAGGCGACAAACCGAGTGGGGTGCTCAGCCTCGCTGACTTGGTTGATACATGTCATCGTATCCCAATTGCGTGGATTGATGCTCGTGATGTTGATCACTGGATTGCTTAGTTCAGACTGGAATATTTACAGACCGCCACCATATAGCTGGAATACTGGCGAGTCTATGCATCCGTCCTCTGCTTAACAGTCACTTGATTTGCTGGTGTTGCGAAGTGATTAAGATTGGTCCCTGATGTGAAATATGCATGCGTTATGTGTGCTTAACAGTGACTTGATTTGCTGGTGTTGCGAGGTGATTAAGATTGGTCCCCGATGTGAAATATGCATGCGTTATGTGTGCTTAACAGTGACTTGATTTGTTGGTGTTGCGAAGTGATTAAGATTGGTCCCCGATGTGAAATATGCATGCGTAATGTGTGCTTAACAGTGACTTGATTTGCTGGTGTTGCAAAGTGATTAAGATTGGTCCCCGATGTGAAATATGCATGCGTTATGTGTGCTTAACAGTGACTTGATTTGCTGGTGTTGCGAAGTGATTAAGATTGGTCCCTGATGTGAAATATGCATGCGTTATGTGTGCTTAACAGTGACTTGATTTGCTGGTGTTGCGAAGTGATTAAGATTGGTCCCTGATGTGAAATAATATGCAGTGCGTTTGTTGGTGTGCTTAACAGTGACTTGATTTGTTGGTGTTGCGAAGTGATTAAGATTGGTCCCTGATGTGAAATATGCATGCGTTATGTGTGCTTAACACTGACTTGATTTGCTGGTGTTGCGAAGTGATTAAGATTGGTCCCTGATGTGAAATATGCATGCGTTATGTGTGCTTAACAGTGACTTGATTTGTTGGTGTTGCGAAGTGATTAAGATTGGTCCCTGATGTGAAATATGCATGCGTTATGTGTGCTTAACACTGACTTGATTTGCTGGTGTTGCGAAGTGATTAAGATTGGTCCCTGATGTGAAATATGCATGGGTTATGTGTGCTTAACAGTGACTTGATTTGTTGGTGTTGCGAAGTGAGTAAGATTTATCCCTGATATGAAATATGCATGCGTCCGGTCTACTTAACAGTGACTTGATTTGCTGGTGTGCGTTAGATGCTTGATGTGAAATAACCTGTGGCGATCAGATGTCGTACCCGTTTGAGAATGAGAATTGTTTGGTTTCTTGACGTTGTTGACAATAGAGCGTGCTGAATACACCTCGTGTCATTCACCATAGTTGAAATGTGCGGATGCGTCAGGTTAGACTATGTATTTTGAGCGGTTATAAGGAGTTTTCTGATCTCCAAGTTCGAACAAACTGCATAAATTGTGTTTGCTTTCGACGAGGGTTTGCCAGTTGTACCTTGATAATCGTTACATAACAGGACTCGGAATTGTGGAGAATGTATCATTTGTATTTAATGCTATTTAAACAATGTTAATCATGTCAGTCCTTGTAGTTAATAAGGAGATCGTAGATGTCCATGTGTGTGTTTTTCTTGGCAATGGTCGCTGCTGTAGCCCCGTCCTTGTTCCTGGCGTTAATATCTACAAGAGTACCAGAAAGAACATACTTCACTATGTCCACATGCCCTCTAAGACAGGCCAGGTGCAACATGTTGTCACCATTTCTGTCCTCAAGTGAAGCGTCACCTCCTTCGTGAAATAGTAACTGCAATACTTCTGTATGTCCCATGTACGCTGCCACCATTAACGGTGTCCTATTGTACTGTCCTCTACTGTTCACGTCCACAATGTTCTGTGAGAGGACATACTTCACTATCTCCAGATTTCCCCCAAGACAGGCCAGATGCAGGATGCTGTCCCCATATTTATCCACAAGCGAAGCATCACCTCCTATGTTCAATACTAGGTAAAACACTTCTCCGTACCCCATGCGCGCTGCCATCATTAACGGTGTCCTATCGTACTGTCCTCTACTGTTCACGTAAAAAATCTTCTGTGAGAGGTCATACTTCACTATCTCCAGATTTCCCCCAAGACAGGCCAGATGCAGGATGCTGTCCCCATATTTATCCACAAGCGAAGCATCACCTCCTTTGTGCAATACTAGGTAAAACACTTCTCCGTGCCCCCTGCGCGCTGCCATCATTAACGGTGTCCTATTGTACTGTCCTCTACTGTTCACGTCCACAATGTTCTGTGAGAGGACATACTTCACTATCTCCAGATTTCCCCCAAGACAGGCCAGATGCAGGATGGTGTCCCCATGTATGTCCACAAGTGAAGCATCACCACCTTTACTGAGTACTACGTCCAATACTTCCTTTTGCCCAATGTACGCTGCCAGCATTAATGGTGTCCTACCAAAGTGTCCTCTACTGTTCACGTCCACAATGTTCAGCGAGAGGACATACTTCACCATCTCCACATGTCCCCCAAGACAGGCTTTATGTAGGATATTGTATCCACCTGTATCGACGCTGTACATATTGCCTCCAACACACACACATTCGTCAAACACTTCTCTGTACCCCAACCGTGCTGCCATCATCAATGTTGTTTCTCCGTCTTTTCCTCTGCTGTTGACATCCACAATGCTCTGTGAGAGGATATAAGTCACCGTTTCCACATGACCTCCCTTACAGGCTATATGAAGGATGTTGTCCCCAGCTTCATCTGCCAGAGACACGTCACCTCCATTTTCAACAACAAATGTAAACCCGTCATTGTGTCCAAGGTTTGCCAGTGTCATCACGCATGTCCTCCCATTCTGTCCTCTACTGCTGATATCCACGATGTCAAGTGACACGATATGTTTAACTATCGCAATATTTCCACCATAACAGGCCATATGAAGAATGTTGTTGCCGTCCACAGCAACAGGTGACAAAACACATCCATGTGTTACAAGTAAGAGAAACACATCCAAATGTCCCCCGCGTGCTGCCAGCATCACTGGTGTCATTCCGTACTCACTGTCTCGATTATTGATGTCAACCTCACCTGCAGACAGAAAGTGTCGCACCCGTCTCAGGTCACCCTCCCTGCAGGCCTCATGTAATGTGATCTGTCCGGGCCTGTGTTTCCGATCTCTGGGCCAGTGTTTCCGATCTCCGGGCCTGTGTTTCCGATCTCCGGGTCTGTGTTTCCGATCTTGTCTGCGTTGTTTGGTATTCGAAGGGTAGAACTTCCTCCCTGATGTAGATACGTTTTTTTAAAGAAATGTCAAAGTTTCATGATTGTAAGATCAATATATATAGTTTTTGAACACAATGCTTCAAAGTTTAGCAGTAACTTTAACATTATTATTGTATCACAAAACAACGTAAGGTTGACTGAAGCACTCGTCTGATGGGGCTTATAATAAACATTATACATACCGTTTGGTGACGAGTAATCTATTTTTGAACTGACTTACTTAGACACACTTAAGGAAAAGGGGTGACGGAATGCATGTTGCGTGGGCATCATAAAGCAGAAATACCAATGATGCCGGAAGATACTCCGCTCAGTTGTAATGATGGCATTTCTCTAAATATCCTTCACACTTCATCCATTTTGTTCAATTCTAAAGATGTGGTACAGAACTGTTCACGTCCTTTGTGAGTAGGTTTTTTCATGGCACGCCAAAATCTCATCAACGCCACACACTGGTACACTCCTCTCATGACTCACTGATACACCCCTAATCCGACCAGATATCCACTCCAAATTCCTACTATAAAAGTACAATTCCTGATCACTACGTTATGTTACTGAAGGTGAAGGGTCGGACAGGTGGAACAAAATTATAAGTCTGAAGAAACAGCCAACGTTGCATCCGCTATTGATACATGTGTGTAAAATTCGTTCAACCAACCTTTGGGAAGACAGCGTTTCCAGTTCGATTGAACAAGTATCTCCTGACTAGATCGCACTTTTTGTCGGCTATGAAGGCAGCTTGAACCTGTTGACAAATAAAAACATAGGCATGCAGTAGTAAAATAGTAAAAGCCTCCCTCTCGACTGAATTCTACGACTAATAACACCAACCTTATACACAACTTTGTGGTCGAGTCCCTTCCTGATAGGGGTGGTGGTGCAGCCTTGTCGTTAAAGCGTTTGCTCATCACGATGAAGACCCTGATTGATTTCCCACATGGGTACAATGTGTGAAGCTCATTTCTGGTGTCCCCGACGTGATATTCCTAGAATATTGCTAAACGCGGCGTAAAACTAAACCCACTCACCCTTCCTTATATACCTCGGCATATATATTGCTGAGTGCGGCGTAAAACTAAACTCAATAACTCCTTATATACCATTAAAAGAGTAGGGGATTTTGGATTTGATGCCAAGGAAGAAACAGTTGATGAAGAGAAATTAGGAGAAAATGTGACAATTTATTCCGTTACTTTTTCACCTGGAAATGCCACTTGGTTGTCACCTCCCCACCCCAACCCACACATAATACCTATGGATATATATTATATTACTTTCTCTCATATGCATTGACATTGGCTAGTGGTTTGCTTCCTTTGGGCTCGAAAATTGCAAATTACAAGAGGGACGTTCATGACGTATGCCAACCTCACCTTTCGAGGTGTTTCATTTTATCGAACTTCTCCTAATTCTAATGTGTCCAACCATGTTTTAATCCTCTATTTAATCCCTTCTTTGTACAATAAACATTCGTTAGGAATGAACATTACACTTCCCATAACTGCTATTAACATTGAACTAGAAAATGTATCTGTATATCAATGTTGACACCTCAGTAGGTATTCATAATTTACACCCTAGATGGGTTTTCAGTCCAGTTTTGAAGAGCTCAATGTGCGACGATGTGGTATTGTCCATTTCAAATATATACTCATGACTATATATTTAAAGAGTCCATGCAGGTTGCACTGTTAAGTCCCTAAGGTCACAATTGTGGTGATCAATCGTCAGTTCTTTTGCCCCGTTAATATTTTATTGTTGTGTACAGAAATCAAGTTTCAGAGAGAAACACAAGTTTTAACTTCATTTTCTGTGACATTCTAGTTGTTTTACCGTCTTTAGTTTTTTCATTCAACTGTATTTATCCTTAAAGATATGTCATGTTTTTTGTCACAGTATTACTGACATATTGCCTGTGTCACTGTAAATCTTAACTCTTACTCACTCACTCATGCTTTCTGAATTTTTGAAAATGTGACTAATTAGATGCATATTACTTACATACACATGCCCTTGTACTGTCTCCTTCAAGTCGCGTGTAGTTGAGTGTGGCCATGTTTGAAAGATTTCATCTGACACAACTTGACGTCATTTCCCTGAGATTACTCAGAGTCCTTTGACCACCCATCTCTTGCCTCAGGCTGACACGTAACAACTCCAAGAATCACATGAACAGACAGGATTATGTTTCTATTGTCCAACAGAAAGAACCAAAGACTCATCGTGATATTCGTAGGTGCCCTTGGAACGGCTGCCAAACAAGGAATGTCTCAAGTTGTTTTATTGCTGAATTCAGAGTGTATCCTTCTGCCACGTCTCACCGCTGATGCTACGCGTGGCAAAGTCTCAGTTTTCGATGGATTACGTTCTCGGTTTACCAGGATCGACAGTGCTTTGTGAATACCTAAAACTGCTTACAAGCACTATAGCCTGAAATGAAAGACCAAAAGAATTTCGTGATAAATATCACGCCATGTATTTGTAATGTGAAGCAAAGGTATTTTCTGTAGGCTGGTTCTTTGACAGGACTCAATCTCATATTATTGAATCTACATTTTGTTTCAGGTTTCTTTTATGTTAAGACTATGATAGACGTAAATATTATACTGTCCTTTGTGAGCAGACATTGAATAAGTAAAAACCTTTGTGTTATTAGCCGAATAGCAAATGCTGGTATGGAGTGCTGTAATGCCTTAATTAAAGCATATATTATGGTCCTTCAATTGAAATGTTAGACGATGTAAGTAGATTTCTATGGGCGTGGCCGGAGCTTGTCAGCACATATCGCTTACACGCGCAACCAGAATTAAAACATGTTCTTTTATGTTAAGACTATGACAAGCTTTAACATTTTACTGACCATCATGAGCAGATATTAAATAAATAAATACTTCGTGTTATTTGCTGAATAGGCTCAATTACTCTTCGTAGTGACACTTCACAATTCTTCACAAATATACAAAAAACGCCATTTTAACGAATAAAATCCCTGTCCTAGTTTCTTTTGCTCTCCTCTTCCTACTTAAGGTACACACTCTCTTACTTTATCCAGTATATTATCAACTTATGGTACATGGATATCAAATCAGTCTGAAAGTAGGAAACGGAAAGGATTGAAGATTGGTAAATCTTCGAACATGGAGTACATGACCCTGTGTAGCTTTGTTTAGACGCTCGCTCGCTCGATGCCCTAGATGTTGGAAGCCTGTAACAGTTGTCCCCTGTCGCGACATTGCCTGAAATCAAACTCACTCAATCAACTTGGAATGTCTTTGGAATTTTTCCTTGATGCTTTTCACGTAACTGTAATGATTGAGAAATGATCAGTGTCATCCCTTATACTAGAATTATTGGCGTCCATGTTCAGACCGAAGTAATCAGATATCACGCACTGCGCATGTCCGGAGCGAGCAGGCCACGATTTTGAAAGCTCTCTCAAATCATAAGATTTCTCTTGGTTTATGCTATAAATAATAGTCGATCGTACTCAAAAGGTGGTGAAACAATGTCCACTATTGATGTAGAAACCATCAGAAAGCGACATCGAGATGAAAACGACGACGACAACTTGCAGAAAAAACTCCGAGAAGATTACACAGAAGCCGAAAGCTACGTGTCGACAGTAATGGCGCCCAACGAAGCGAGACGGTCCGACGTGTCAACACAACAAACAGTGAGTTGTAACTCGGGTCAAGCTGCTCTCAAAGAAGACTCTATATGTACGGAATCTAGCGTTCGGAACCTATTTTCCGATCTTCTATCAAATATGACTAAACAATTTGAATCTGTGAACTCACGAATTGATAGACTTGAAGTGAACTTAGAGGAAAGAATAACCAAGAATCTAGAAAAGGTGATTGATGAAAAGTTGAAATTAACGATAACGTGTGAACTACAAAAAGTGAGAGACGAGTTTCAGGGAGAGATTGACAAACTACACTCCAATCTATCCAAGATGGAGACTACCTACGCCAGCGCGGTAAAGGGCGGGAAGCTAGCAGACGACACACGGGAGTGTAACATCATCATCAAGAACCTGCATGAAGACGCCAAGGAACTACAAGACAGCGCAATCACCAAAGGTAAAGTCATTGGCCTCATTAGAGATGAACTTAAACTTAAAGATGTGTTTGTGAAGAATGCTGTGAGGAAAGAAAAACGAGGGACCGGGAAATACCCTGGCGTTGTGATAGCAACTCTGAGTTCGCCTGAACAGAAATCACAAGTGTTCAAAAACAAATCCAAACTCAAGAATAGCAAACATTATGATAGAGTGTATATCGAACATGACATTCCTATAGAGGCTAAAAAATCGGAGGCTAACCTGAGAACGCTACTCCGTGAACTGGGCAAGGACAAAACTTTCACTGTGAGAGGAGGTAGGTTGATGAAAATCAACTCTCAACATAAACATTAGAGGTGTGCCCGTCTAGGATTCTGGAACGTGGGTGGATTCTCAATTAAAGACAATGACAATTCCTATTTTAGAAAATCAGTTATTGAATCTTGTAACTACGATGTTTTTGCTGTATGTGAAACGTTTTTAAACCCTAATGATGTTTTAACATGTTGTGAAGGTTATCAGTGGTACGGTAATAACAGGTCAAC
Source organism: Haliotis rubra (assembly GCF_003918875.1). Taxonomy (NCBI): domain Eukaryota; kingdom Metazoa; phylum Mollusca; class Gastropoda; order Lepetellida; family Haliotidae; genus Haliotis; species Haliotis rubra. Next base: position 752,646 of record NW_025767075.1, read on the forward strand.
CAGGCATGTACATGCGAAGAGGGGTCTGGAGGTGTTGGTGTTTTGTTAAAAAATGACTTTTAAAGTGTTTTGATGTGACTGTGTTAGATCAAACTGAAGAAGACATTTTATGGCTCAAATTTTCCTCTAAAACTACTGATTTGGTGTTTTTGTGTTTGTGTATGCTATCTGCCCCCTGAAAGGTCGACACGACCTTGTGACTCAGAGGAGTTCTTCAACACTTTGCACGAGCATGTGTGTCAATATCAAAATCTTGTACTTGGTCGGTTGTACTTCATGTGCGGTGACTTTAATGCGAGATGCGCGAGCTGCACGGACTTCATCGCGGGGTGGATCACGTGTGACCCATGAGCACGCACTGCAATCGACGAGGTTAAGAACGGTCACGGTAACCTTTTGATCGACTTCATGACTAACACAATTATATGTATGTTAAATGGAAAGATCGGTACCCGAGACATTACTCATGTTTCATATCGCGGAAAATCAGTTGTTGACTATGTATTAGTGCAATATGAGCAATTATCATGGTGTGTTGATTTTAATGTTCGACTAGTTTCTGATGTTCAAAGATCATTCAATCTTGAGGCATGTGAAAAGACACCGGATCACAGTTTACTGGAGTGGACTATTGACTTAGATTTGACAGGCGAGAAACCAGATAAATGTGAGAAAGTTACAAGATGTGGGAACACTCGTTATATAACATCGGACATTCCTGAATCTTTCCTCAATGACTCCAACGCTGCAGTTCAAGTGGACATAACAATTGGTCTGATTGAATCAGCTCTAGCAAGCGGAGATATCAACACAGCCTATGGTCACTTCACACAGTTACTCGAGTCGGAAATGAAGGAAAAGTTACCCAGCAAACGAATCCCAAACGGACCTTACTCTCACAAGGCTAAGCGCTGTAAAACCAAGCCATACTGGAATGATGAACTAGATGCCAGGTTTTCTGCAGTGTCGGTGAAAGAAAGAAGCTGGCTTAGATTCAAAGGATCGAAACAGGAGAAGGATAGGTTGAAGCACGAGTTCTGCTGTGAACGTAAACTGTTTAACAAAATGTTGAGACAGGCTAAGCGGAGATACCAGCAGTTGAAGAAGGATAATCTCTCGGAGATGCTGCACGACTCGTCACGTGACTTCTGGAAGGAACTGGGAAAACTTGGAACAGCCAACGACCGGAAGACAAACATTCCTATGGCGGTAATTGACGGCGACGGAAGTGTCAACACTGAGACTGATGCTGTCCTACAGCGATGGGAGAGTGACTACAGACACTTATATCAAGCACAGGATGACAACTCTGGTTTCGATGATGAACATCTAACGCATATTAAAGATGAATTGAATAATATGGATCTGAATACAAGTTACTCAACCGTTTTAAACTCTGAAATTACCATAGAGGAGGTACGAAAAGCAATCGAGAGGGCTAAATTGAACAAAGCAGCCGGTCTAGACAATATCCCTTCATCTGTACTCAAGAACGAAGTTTGTATTGAACTCTTGTATAAAATGATTAAGTACAGTTTTAACAGTGGTGACATACCTGAGATATGGAGTCGAGGAACGATAACACCGATTCCAAAGTCAAGCAAAGAAACAGATCCAAGAGACCCCTATAGCTACAGACCCATTACTGTTTTATCGATCCCATCAAAGATATATGCCGACGTCATAAACCACAGACTATCCTCATTTTTAGAATCTGAAGGCCTGTTGGTTGATGAGCAGAATGGTTTTCGAAAGGGACGGTCGTGTGTGGACCACGTGTATAAACTTCACAGCATCGTTAACAACAGAAAAAATACAAAAAAGAAAACATTTGCATGTTTTATTGATTTTAAAAAAGCGTTCGATTCAATCAACCGAGACTTATTGTGGTTCAAGCTGATGGAATATGGTGTCACAGGAAACCTATTAGCAGCAATCAGGTCCCTCTACGATAACGTCACATGCTCTGTTAAAGTTAACCAGTTCAGCACCGGTGTGTTCCCAGTGGACTCGGGCGTAAAGCAAGGCTGTGTACTCTCGCCGACCTTGTTCTCCATCTACATCAACGACCTGGCTAATGAACTGAAATCGGCTAATTGTGGTGTGCAGATCGATGACGTCAACGTCTCTGTACTGCTCTACGCAGATGATATTGTACTGTTATCCCCTGATGCTAACGGACTACAACAACTGCTAGATATCTTACATGCTTGGAGTGCAAAGTGGAGACTCAAGATTAACAAGGAGAAAACTAAAGTTCTTCTCTTCAGACAGAAAAGTTCAACAATGTGCACTCAAGTGTTTCGATGTGGGGATATGGAGATTGAGTACGCTGACAGTTACAGGTACCTGGGGATATGGCTGAATGAACACTGTGACATGAGACTAGCTGTTAAAGAACTTATCAAGTCATCTTCAAGGGCTCTAGGCTTCCTTCTCCATAAATACAACACATGTGGCGACATGCACTTCAGCGTCTTTACTCGATTATTCGACAGTCTTGTACAGCCAGTTTTAAGCTACTGTTTTGGAATCTGGGGAGTGAACAAGTACCAGGAGATGTACACTATACAGCCGCGCAGCAAGAGCTTTCCTTGGGGTGTCACGCAACACGCCCAACATCGCCGTCAGGGGGACATGGGCTGGCCTGACCCACAGCACAGAGTGTATATAGAGGCAGCTCGACTGTGGTGTCGTCTCGAGAGACAGCCACAAGGATCACTCTCAGCAACGGTTCATGCATGGTCCAAGCGTTTTAGTAAATCATGGGAAAACAGAGTTTTAAAAGTTTTTAATGAATTTGAACTAAGTGGACTTTTAAACAGGACCGACAGAAGTACAAGCTGGATAATCCATACGATCACTGCTCGCCTCAAAGAAATCGACGTGAATTGTTGGCAGGAAAAAGTTAAGGCATTACCAAAGCTGAGAACATACAGAACTTTAAAACTACTTTAAAACCGAACCCTACCTCAATCTCCCACGTTTCAAGCGTTCCATACTTGCCTCGTTACGCTGTGGCTCTTTAAAACTAGAAGTGGAAACGGGCCGTTACAGTACCCCTCCTACCCCACTTGATCTGAGAATATGTAAATACTGTTGCCATTCATGTGTTGAGGACGAAAAACATTTTCTTTTACAGTGTCCTTTTTATGAGGACATACGTCTTACTGTATTACCTAATATATTCAGTAACACATCTTTTACTTGTAATACTTTAGATTTTAAATTTATTTTTTTGTTATCTTCTACTGCTTTCTTATCTAACTTAGGTTTAATGTGTTTTAAGATGTTTTATCGTCGTAAATGTTTTAAGAATATTTCAATTAATTCTATCTAGTCATTATTTATTAAATATTTTACAATTTTATGTACCTTATATATACATTGTACTGTACGGTTATTTTATCTTATTGAAATAAGTTATATTTTACAGTTTTATACCGTGTCTCTTCGTCCTATTGAGGCCCTGCATAATCTATTTTATCTTTGTATATTTATTGTGTGTATACCTTGTAATTTTATGCGTGACACGTTAATAAACAATTCATTCATTCATTCATTCATTCATATTAAAAATATTGCATGCAACTTACTCTCTGGTGTCCTCCGATCAGTTAGACGTCCCATTTGTCAGACACGTTAAATCAACAAAAGTTATGGTTGGTTGCACTCAGGTACACTGCACTGTTACCTTTATTGGGTAATTGATTGATCCAAAGTTATGTGCATAAGACTATATTTAGCGATATAATCAATAGGGCTCTAATGAATTGCAATTATTCCGAAAGCAATTGATCGATGGTAGAAATGAAAAACTATCGATGCATCGCTAGTATGTGTGACTATCGATAGTTTAGTGATGGTTATTTATTCTTATTAAATATCTGTGTTGTTTTGATTTTTACATTGTTTTAGGTGCAAACTTGCAGCTTCATTGAGTTTATGTTTTAACTGTTTACTCGATCTTGGTTTCAAGTTTCTTGTCAGTTATTCATAGGGGAGCAGAGGAAGCCCAACAGAGCGTCGTAACCTCTGTTCCTCTGGGAGTAACTCAATTAATTAAATGGGAAATCTATAATCCTGTTTTGATCAAAGTGAACATTATGAACACAAAGTGGGAGAAGTCATGGTCCTGATTTGATCAAAGTGAGCATTATGAACACAAACTGTGAAAAGCCGAAGTCAATAAACATTAGTATTCTGATCAAAGTATTTATGCACAAAAAGTAACAAACTCATAATTAGTGTTAAAATATACCACTAACCACTAATATGAAAACATCTCGTTAGTCTATGGGATAGGTCTATTACGTCAGTGGGTAAAACTAGGTTGTAATCACAGTCACTCCTGATTGATCCAAAGTTGTCTGATAATTGGCGTGTCTGACAAATGGGATGTCTAACTTATGAGAGCAAAAACATACATGGAATAAATTTGCAGGTGTTTAAAGCAGCGAACAGGCAATTGGAGACCCCCTTCTTCATCTCGGTTAAATGTGTGTTTAGCAATAATAAATCCTAAATAAAAAACCCAACTTGCTTATATATACAGGATGTACAGGAGGACTGCAACAATCACAATGGATTGACATGAGTGACGATAGAGAGCTATCAGGGTAGGTTTGTATGTTGAGGTACAATATCTTCTTATAAGTTTTCATTACTATCAGTTCATCCCATTAATATCCAGCTCGTTAAACAACACAATAAAAATAAAATTATTATAATATACTCACTCAGCGGGCCCCAGCCGTTAAAACACCAAAATAACCAATCTAAACAAATAAATGAAATACTGAAAAGTACCAAGAATCTGCACGCCTCAGGTAAAAGGTAAAGTGCAAAAGTGGCAGAATCGGCAAAATAGTGCCTATCTTACTCTGCTCAATAAATCAGAATGGTCTCAGTGTTATTATTGCCATATTGTGTGTGTACTTTGCATGTGTATTTATGTGGAATTGCTTCATTTTTCCATTTAAATAGGGGTTTGTGGGACGTGGGGGTACTCCCTAAAACCTCGGGCGAAGAAAAGCCGTGACAGGCAAACAGGGAATTACAAAGAAATGATCACAAAATATTAAAACGAAACATGCGAACCTGGATAGGTACACCTCGCAAGTGTGGGGTTGCCCACGATAGAATGTATTCACCAATGAATACTATGACGACATACCAGTGTCACGTAGAATAAAAACACAGTTTTGATGTTTTTTTATCCTTTGTGGTGACGCGTGACGTCCTGGGCTGGAAGTGACAGTGTATTGACTTCTTTCCTTAATTACCCAGTTGGGGCTCCTAATTGACCTTTATTTGTTCTGAAGCAGCATAGACTATTTATTTTATTTGGAAGTGGTTATTGGCGAATGTCAATCGGATTGACAAGACAAATTTCAATACAGTTAAAGCTCTCCCAAAACTGGTTATGTTACAAGAATTACAAATGAAAAGTAATATTTCATATTCAACAATTTCTTAATTTTGACTGTTCCGACGTGTATGTTTTGATATTATCTGTGTGTACACGCATACCATTGACGATCCACATTTCCAATTGCACTGAGTTATTTTGCATGTTGTACGTTAAAAATTAATAAATAAGCTACTGTACTGATACTTATCTTGCTGTGATTTCTGTTCTGTTTCAGGAATCACTGTATCATTGAAGCAGTATGTCAGATACAGTTTCCAACACAAGGTAGTACCTTTGTGTTGTTCTGTGAAGCCATACAGGTCGTCATATGAGCGAAATATTCTCAAGCACGACGTTAAACCCAATTTCACCTCACCTGTGAAGCCATATCCGATAAAATGATAGAAGTCTGGATCATTCGCAGATTGTTGCGAAGCGGCATTTTTGACAATATTTTAAGTCATCACTCGATCCTGAACTGGGTCGCCAGTGTTATGCCCTTGGCGGTCAAAAACGATGCTTTTCATTGCTTCTGTATTCTCAAATCATCTACTATACAATATCAGTCATACTGTAGTTAGATAAGTTGTTCCATGGCATTACTTCTAATGTTTAAGTGCCTAGTGACTACATATGATGATGATTATGAGTTTAACGTCGGCTTCTGGCTGTAGCCAATGTCGCCGACGGGGTAGGTGGGAGCTAAAGTAATAATTAATATGTATATAATAAGGGATAAACCACCATACTCCCAAAATGTAAATCATGGGGTGTTACGTTAAGTGAATTTTGAATGAAAACGGCCACAAACATGATAATAAATAAAAAGCCGTGATTATGAAGGGAAAAGAAAAATAATGTAGTTTGAGAAGAGATGAGAAACATAACAAAACTGATAGATATAAAGGGGTTGGTTTGGGGTGGGGGTGAGAATTGTATAGAATAGTGGGAGCTTGTTTTGGAAACAGTTAAGCTGTTTATAATTAAATAATGGGTAAAAGAAAGAAAAAGGGGTTAAACGGGTGTGGGGTGGTATGGGGTCATTGAAGGAGGGAAAGGCCGGCTGAGCGAGTGTAGTAATTTGAGAGGCAGTAGTAAGCTTGGTTGGAGTGGCCTTGACTGAGGAGCTATGGGCGGCCTTGACCGTGGAGTTTGTTATGGTTGGCGCTTGAGAGGTGGCGGTGGTTGGTGGTGGCTGGAGGCGCGCGGACCTCGGAGGAGACAGTAGTTGTTGACGTGTATAGCATGATAAGCTGTGAGTGCAGATAAGCTGCTTGTCTTAATAAGGAGGCTTTATTAAAGGTCACATGCAGCAAAATATCAAACATAATTAAAAACACAATTATCACTTATTCGTGACATATAATATAGATTGCTGGTTATGAAAAAACATATAAACAAAATATATAAACGTACAATTGCAAATCAAAAGTGCAGTATTGTGTACTTCGGTTTACTTGCCAAGAAACAGAAGCAGCCGGGATACCGAACCCAGTCAGAGCGGGTGGGTGTGCACTCAAGTGTAACGGTTGGTTCATTTGCGTATGCCCTCACGGCTTATTGTGTGTGTATATATAGAGATGTTGGGTTTTGTAAATACATGCTCATTTTTGTGTATAAACATTTGCAATCCACAGACATCATAACATGTCAAGTGTTCAGCTATCACACCTGCCTGTCTGTGTAATTACATAATGTGACAGAGACCGAACTCGGGCCATAAATCAATGCATTTTGTTTAAGGTGTATAGCCTGATTGGTGTTAAGTTCAAATTGCATGTGGTCAGTGATAGCAGCTGTGTGCATTAAATATTGTCATTAGCAGACAGGCAGGCAGACACACAGGTGTCAATAAAACAAGACATTGAGTTTTGTCTGTGACAGCGACATATCTATATCACAGTTAGAAATTGTGTCAACTCTAAATAATGACATTGCTTTTAAGTATCGAACTGAGAAAGTGACTCGGTAAGAAGAACGTGTGGTGAAATAGACAAATGAAATTATATAAACAGTTTATTTACTGTCATAACATACAAAAAAGCTCGCGCCTGTGAGATATCAACAAAACATTATGGAAATCGCTCACACCAAAGCCTTCACCACCGAGTATTCACCAGACAGCCCGCTTCCAAGTTGCGCGAACCTATTTCACTGCGCACGTGCTATGAGCGCATCCCGAGCTGTTGAAACCCGTATTCCCCAGAAAGTCTGGGGAAATTTAGTGAAACGTTTGAACTCCGATTTCGCGCGTTTTTCATCGCGTTATTTTTCAACTTTATAAGTTGAATTTGCATTTTGACGCTTTGTTTCCGGTAAGTCCATACCGAAAGGTATCATAATCTGCAAAGTTGTGTTTTACGTTGCATGTGACCTTTAAGGAAAGAAAAAGGGGTTAAGTTGGTTGTGGGGGTGGGGTGGGGAGAGGGGAGGGCAGAAGGAGGCAGTGAGGCATTGGCCGAGGCTGGGTAGTTTATGCTGCGAGTGAGCTGGCTGAGGTGAGTGGCCTTGACCTTGAATGAGAGGGAAATTTTGAGTGCATATTGTGTAGTTGTTTGATGGAGTTAGAGTGAATCGGTGAGGATAAGGAAATTATTTTTGGGAGGGAGGGATTAAATGAAGTGCAGTGAGGGATGGCTGTTAGTTCTGCAGTGTTTATTGTGGTGTGGTTGGTGTAGTGGTGATTTGTGGTAATGGGGAGGGGGTTGTTGGACATGTATGCCGAGGCCTGTGGTTTTATTTGGGTTGATTGATGCGTCTGTGTGTATGTAGGTATGGGTGTGGTAGTTTGTGTTTATGTAGTTGTTTGTGATGTTTGTGATGTTAGTTTTGTTGGTGTCTTTAGGTAGCTGTTTGAGGGTGGTGTCGAGGGTGGTGTCTGCGGTGGGAGGAGGTATGTCGTGAATGTAGCTTGTAATGGGAGGTGTGTGTTGTATGTTGTTTAGTTGTTGTGTTAATAGCAGATTGTTGAGGTGTGTAAGGCAGGGGGCAATAGATGGTTTAAGGTTTGAACTTTTTAGAGTGGACTTTTTATGTTGTTATACTTGTGTGTGATGTGTTTGGTCGGTGGTGGCTGGAGGCGCGCGGACCTCGGAGGAGACAGTAGTTGTTGGGAGGTAGAGATGGTGTGACATAATGAAGGAATAGAGAGGCGCGCGGACCTCTGAGAAGACAGGTGGTTGGAGAGAGGAGGTGAAGTTATAGATGTCTTGATATTTAGCAGAAAGTGGATCAGAGATTGCTAGGTTGATAGGTGGGCGAGGACGTCGGAGAGGACATTCACGCACATATAGTGAATTTGAAGTGACTACATACCTATCCGTGAAACATTTAAGTAATGAAAACAATAGGCGAGAGCTTTCAATACAACTGATAGCTCATGACAGGTAATTAATGACAGATGGTCGGATTAGGGTGTGCTGATAGTTATAGCCCGGGAAAACCATTTTAAGAAAACAAGAGTTGAAAATGGTTTGGCTCAACCAGCAATGGGTATGGTTGGTGATCGTGTGAATGTGGGTCTCCCGGCAATGCACTATGTTACCGTAAATAATGCAGTTTCTTTTACCATCGCTCTAAATTAGTCGAATTAAGTCAAAATGAGTTGAAATTTGTGTCATGATTCCATTGTCCATTTTTCATCCTTGGCATATATTCATAACAACTGCATGTTAAATTGGGCGAATCCCTTGTCAGAAAGTGCCCACAGTGCGGAGAGTTTCTGGACTTTTGTGAGTCCAGAATTAAATTGTGACGTGTTTATTACATTTGACTATTGAATACTGTCCATTTCATATGAAAACCAGTTTTACTTTAAAGCATAGCAGGGTGCTGTAACCAGTACGACAGCATTGGTACAACTTAGCTGAGAATGATTTTGTTGATTTTGGTTCTGCAATACGTATCAGACGTTCTATTCTCTCTTCAAACTGCTCACCGAGTAAAGCTGCAAAATTGCTGATGAGGCGTTAAGCAGTTTTACTCTCCCTTTACCTGTATCTCTCTGTGTGTCTCTATCCGTGTCTCGTCTCTGAGTGTCCCTCTCTCTCTCTCTCTCTCTCTCTCTCTCTCTCTCTCTCTCTCTCTCTCTCTCTCTCTCTCTCTCTCTCTCTCTCTCCTCTCTCTCTCTCTCTTCTCTCTCCCCCCCCTCTCTCTCTCTCGCTTCTCTCTGTGTCTCTTCTCTCTCTGTCCCTTCTCTCTGTGTCTCTTCTCTCTGTGTTTCACTATGTCTCTCTGTGTTTCTCCTCCGTGTCTTTTTCTGTGTCTCGTCTCTGAGTAGCTCTCTCTGTGGCTCTCTCTCTATATATGTCTCTATCCGTGTCTCTTCTCACTGTGTCTCTCTGTGTGTCTCCCTCTCCGTGTCTTGTTCTGTGTCTCGTCTCTGAGTGTCTCTTTCTGTCTCTTCTCTCTGTGTCTCACTATGTCCGTGTGTGTGCCTGTGTGTCACTCTCTCTCTCTGTCTCTCTCTCTGCCTCTCTCTATCTCTCTCTATGTGTCTCTCCTCTGTGTGTCTCTGTCTTTCTCCACGTGTCTCTTTCTATGTCTCTCTCTTCTCTCTGTGTTTCACTGTGAATGTATCTCTCTGTGTGTGTGTCTCCGTCTGTCTCTCTCCTGTGTGGCTCTCTTTCTCTGTCTGTTCTCTTTGCGTCTTTCTCTGGGTCTCTTTCTCTGTCTTCGCTGTGTCTCTCTCTGTCTCTGTCTGTGTGTCTTTCTCTGTGTGTGTATCTCTCTCTCTCTCTCTCTCTCTCTCTCTCTCTCTCTCTCTCTCTCTCTCTCTCTCTCTCTCTCTCTCTCTCTCTCTCTCTCACGTCACGCGTCACCCTAAACCTCACGTGCACTTTATATCGTGAATAAACCACGTGTCCTTGTTATCTTCCCCAGGATGTGGTGGGAACTTCACGGGCATCACCGGCGCCTTCACGTCCCCCAACTACCCACAGAGATACAGCAACAAACTTCACTGCACTTACATCGTCGATGCAGGAGCAACGTTGATCACGCTCGTGTTTGAAGAGTTCAACATACAGAACTATAATGATTATGTCCACGTATGTATGTTGTTGTACAATCCGTGGAAATATCTGAATGTGCATGCTGCAGGTTTTACTTACACGTTAGTGAGTGAGTGAGTTTAGCTCTACGCCGCACTCAGCAATATTCCAGCTATATGGCGGTGGTCTGTAAATAATCCAGTCTGGACCAGACAATCCGGAATAACTCGGGAACAACAGCATGAACATCGATCTACGCAATTGGGATACGGTGACATGTAATGTCAAAGCCAGTCAGCGAGCAAGACCACCCGATCCCGTTAGTCGCCTCTTGCGACAAGCATGGGTTGCTGAAGATCAATTCTAACTCTGATCTTCACGGGTCTTACACGTTAATATAGATAGCATCGACTTTGATGCTGTACTTCAAAATGACGAATGTTCAAGAAGTTTACCATTGTCGGCGCTCTCATACAACAATTGAAGTACATATTTCTACTTAATTAGACATACACCAAGTGAGCCGTTGACCGTTGGGCAGATACGTGTTTATATATATATATATATATATATATGGTAAGTAGAAATGTTCACTATATGTGAACAGCTGGTGATGAACAGCTGGGCCGTTGTGACTGAAAATCCACTTCAGACCTTTAATGTGCATGACAAGGACTGGACCCAGGCTTCAGAAAATACTGAAGGTTCTGTTCTATGTTGTAACCATATTAGAAGACATCTCTTTGTGAACCACAGGTCTATGATTCTGCTGGAAATCGTTTGAGCCGTCTACAAAGGAAACAGACGAGGTTACATCGTCCAGTCCGCTGTCCTCTATCGTGTTGAGTTTCGTACGAATCACCGGGGCACAAGAAAAGGATTTAAGGCTGTATGGGCAAGTATGTTCCGCCTCCAATTATGCAATTTTTATATTTTTTCTTTGAAGTTTTGTGTTGTTTAATGGGGGTCGGTGGAAATAGGTTATACGACGAGTGGCTATGTCGACTATGTCGACTTACCAAACAGTATATCACGTTTAATATAAAGTCTGAACAATTATACTGACACAATCCACGATGCACATCTTCACTGTAGGAAACTCAGTTCTAACAAATCAGCTCAACTGATTTTGTTTGACAGTCACAAGGGTACTCGAGCATAGGAAGACGTTAAACGTATTAGGTTAATGGGCGACAAAGTTTAAGAGTATATCTCTGTGAATGTATCTTTCATTGAATCTTTGTGTTTCAGAGACCATAACGGAACACGCCAGGTACGGAGGTTATGCCACTATGTCCTGGAATCTGCCACAGCCTGGAATCAGAGAGTTCACTGTGTGGAACAACAGTTCGGGAGAATACATACTGCACATCACTAACTACAACAACGTCAGTGCCGCCAGTGAGAAGTTGGCGTCAGGATAGACTTCATCGGGAGTATAACACCATCAGGTACAGGGCTGTTTAGGTTTGTCATTCGCGATATTATTTGGGAAGATGCAGGTCGTTACAGAGTGTTACAGAGGCTCCATGGGTGGAAGAGGAGCTAGGATCCCTCGCTGTGGGCAGGAGCTGACTGTACTGGGTAAGCATACTTCAATACACCTGCAACTTTTGCGAAATGTGAAGAAAGAATGCATATTAAGTATTTTAATGATACATGTTTTAGAAATCGTGTAATTTTGTGAAAAAAGTACAGTGCTGCCGCATAGTGGATTCGAACTAAGTACGAGGATTACAGAGTTCCTGCTGCGGTATTGACCGTTGGCTGCTAAACGCCGCACTCAGCAATATTCCAGCTACATGGCGGCGGTCTGTAAGTAATCGAGAACCGACAAGATATCCCAGTGATCAACATCATGAGCATCAATCTACGCAATTGGGAGACGATGACAACCAAGTCAGCTAGCCTGACCACCCGATCCCATAAGTCGCCTCTTACGACAAGCATGGGTTGATGAAGATCAGTTCTAATCCGGATCTTCACCGGTGTCATCATACATTGATTAACCAAACAAACCATTCCAGCAGGTAAAACACACATGTGTAGAACATGAACAACTGTTTTGGCGTCACCGAGGAGAGAGTAACTACATAAGATATTGATGATTTAACACAGGACAGTTCAGGTGAGGTGAGGTGAGGTGAAATTGGGTTTAACGTCGTGCTTGAGAATATTTCGCTCATATGACGACGTGCATGCGTGTGTATGTGTATGTGCGGCTGCTTGTACTAGCCCAGACTTAAGCTGGTTTTATAGTGTTAGCCCACTGAGATACCATGCCGCAGTGAAGCATGAATACCCCACTCAGACACATTATACTGACTCCGAGCCGACCAGTCCTTGTTGTACCCATTAATGCCGAGCGCCAGACAGGGACCAACAAGTACCATATTTTAACGTCTTTTGGTATGACGCGGTCGGGGATCGAACCTGCGACCTTTCGCTCTCCTCCGGGTGGACGCTCTAACCACTACACCACGGAGGCGGTCTCACAGTTCAGTGATGACATATATGGTATATGGTTCTTCTCAAGGATGTGGTGGACACTTTAACACAGTCACAGGTTCCATGACCTCACCCAAATACCGGGACAGCAGAAAGGTGCGACTTTCATGCATATACACTATCAACGCTGGGTCAACCTCCATCACACTTGTGCTTGAGGAGATGAGCACGAGGGGCTATCTCAGGGTAAGTTCCTCCACCTACGCGCTTTATCTGAACAGTGTAGGTGGACGAGTAATGCTGTCAAGTGGTGCGGCCAGGGTTCAGGTCCAGGAACTAGACTGCCAGTTGTCAGATTTCCATCCATTTGGAAGAGGGATTACTGAGTAAGTGAGTATAGTTTTACACCGCTTTTAGCAATATTCCAGCAATATGTCGGCAGGGGCCACCGGAAATGGGCTTCACACATTGTACCCATGTTGGGAATCGAACCCGGGCCTCGGCGTTAGTAGTGAAGGCTTTAACCACTAGGCTACCCCGACGCTCCGTGATCACTGAGCGGGTTTGATAACTGACTCTGTGTGTTGGCGATTAGGTTCCTGACTCTGGGAACGTGGGTTCGACTCCCCTGTTGTACTCAACCCAACTAAAGTCCTGGAATATGTAATTTACTAAGAAAGTGTAATCCCAACTATAACACGATCATTTTATCATTTTCTAATTGGCATTGTTTTTAGAATGGTGATAATTATTGTCAAACGTCACATTTATCGAGTTTATAGTTTTTCTCCTTTCGTCTGCGGATACAAGTGATCTGATTGTGGAAATATTTACTGTTGACGCTGAAACCTGGTGCCTAACAACGGAGCGATTACAGGCGAGTCATCTACAGATACAGTTAGAGGCCCAGTAACGAGATTCGTTCGCTTGTAATTCCAGGTTGTTGATGCCTCTGACAATACGCTTGAATTACTGTATGGGAACAACACTGGATATATCATGCAGTCCGCTACGTACTACCGTATTCTCTACAACGAATACGAACCGAGCAAAGGATTCAGAGCAACATGGTCAGGTCAGTTGCAAGCACAACTCATGTTATTAAGAATGACGTGTGTGTTCATGGGCAGTGTTAAACCCATGTTTTTGAAGCACTGAACTGCCATTAAGGTACTAAGTGATACTTCTTTCAACCATAAACTACGCGCCATGTGAGCAGATTATCATGGGCATCTATCTACGCACTAAGGAAACGATGACATGTGTCAACCAAGTCAGCGAGTCTGGCCACCTGATCCCGTTAGTTGCCTCTTACGGCAAGCAAGACGACAAATTCGAACCCTGGTCTTCAAGGGTACGTCAAGTTCTTGTTTGAAGGTCACACATAATCGTCTCTGACGACATACATGACAGGTGATGTCATCTTCAATTATTGACTTGTATTATACATGTTCGTGTTCAAATGGAAACGTTTTCTTGACATAGCTGAGAAAATTAATTATGTTGTACGGAATGTAGTAGAGAGTGATAGAAAATAGCTACGTTGGCTGAAAATTGTGTCATCAATATCACTAACCTTTGAGAGGCAGAGGTGGTATGACAGCTTGACAGTGATGAGCTGATGAGGTGGTCCGAAAGCTGGACAGTGATGAGCTGATGAGGTGGTCCGAGAGCTGGACAGTGATGATCTGGTAAGGTGGTCCGAGAGCTGGACAGTGATGATCTGGTGAGGTGGCCAGAGCGTTGGACAGTGATGATCTGGTGAGGTGGTCAGAGCGTTGGACAGTGATGATCTGGTGAGGTGGTCAGAGCGTTGGACAGTGATGATCTGGTGAGGTGGTCAGAGCGTTGGACAGTGATGATCTGGTGAGGTGGTCAGAGCGTTGGACAGTGATGATCTGGTGAGGTGGTCAGAGCGCTGGACGATGAGCTGATGAGTGGTTCAGAGCGTTGGACAGTGATGATCTGGTGAGGGTGGTCAGAGCGTTGGACAGTGATGATCTGGTGGGGTGGTCAGAGCGTTGGACAGTGATGATCTGGTGAGGTGGTCAGAGCGTTGGACAGTGATGATCTGGTGAAGTGGTCAGAGCGTTGGACAGTGATGATCTGGTGAGGTGGTCAGAGCGTTGGACAGTGATGATCTGGTGAGGTGGTCAGAGCGTTGGACAGTGATGATCTGGTGAGGTGGTCAGACAGCTGGACAGTGATGATCTGGTGAGGTGGTCAGACCATTGAACATTGATGATCTGGTGAGGTTGTCAGACCATTGGAGAGTGATGATCTGGTGAGGTGGTCAGACCATTGGACAGTGATGATCTGGTGAGGTGGTCAGACCGTTGGAGAGTGATGATCTGGTGAGGTGGTCAGACCGTTGGACAGTGATGATCTGGTGAGGTGGTCAGACCGCTGGACAGTGATGATCTGGTGAGGTGGTCAGACCGTTGGACAGTGATGATCTGGTTGGTGAGTGGTCAGGCGTTGGACAGTGATGATCTGGTGAGGTGGTCAGAGCGTTGGACAGTGATGATCTGGTGAGGTGGTCAGACCATGAACTGGACAGTGATGATGATCTGGATCTGAGGTTGTCAGACCATTGGAGAGTGATGATTTGGTGAGGTAGTCAGACCGTTGGAGAGTGATGATCTGGTGAGGTGGTCAGACCGCTGAACAGTGATGATCTGGTGAGGTGGTCAGACCATTGGACATTGATGATCTGTTGAGGTGGTCAGAGCGTTGGACAGTGATGAGCTGGTGAGGTGGTCAGATCGCTGGAGAGTGATGATCTGGTGAGGTGGTCAGAGCGTTGGACAGTGATGATCTGGTGAGGTGGTCAGACCGTTGGCAAGTGATGATCTGGTGAGGTGGTCAAACCGTTGGACAGTGATGACCTGGTGAGGTGGTCAGAGCGTTGGACAGTGATGACCTGGTGAGGTGGTCAAATCGTTGGACAGTGATGACCTGGTGAGGTGGTCAAACCGTTGGACAGTGATGATTTGGTGAGGTGGTCAGACCGTTGGACAGTGATGATCTGGTGAGGTAGTCAGACCGTTGGACAGTGATGATCTGGTGAGGTGGTCAGACCGCTGGACAGTGATGATCTGGTGAGGTGGTCAGACCACTGGACAGTGATGATCTGGTGAGGTGGTCAGACCGCTGGACAGTGATGAGCTGGTGAGGTGGTCAGACCACTGGACAGTGATGATCTGATTGATGTTCGATGCAATTCCCCAATTTGACTTGTACCATAGTTCCCGAACTGATTCAGATGCTCCCTTGACTAACTCTTCTATATATTGATGACGCGTGCCACCGGTGTGGTGGGATACTCTCACCTCTTCGCAAACATCTGATGTCATCACTATTTGATTGTAATTCCTAGCCACATACTCCTTGCTAGGACGGAATTATGCAGTCAACTGCCTCTCCTTACCGCTAATATTGCATTGGTTGTTTTGATACAGTTTATTTTTGAGTCAATGTTTGATATGTAAATTGTACATTACACATGTATTGATGTCTGACATGTTTCAGTTACCACAAGAGAGCACGCCAGGTACGGAGGCTATGCCACTCTGTCCTGGAATCTGCCACAGCCTGGAATCAGAGAGTTCACCGTGTGGAACAATGATAGGGGGAAGTGTATACTTCACATCACTAACTACAACAATGTCAGCATTGCCAGTGAAGAGTTGTCATCTAAAGTGAAATTCACTGGCAATATCACATCCTCTGGAACAGGGCTGATGCGATTTATTATCACTGGTGTCAGATGGGAAGATGAAGGCCAGTATGTTTGTTACAGAGGTCCACGGGCTTTCAGAGGGACCAGGATATCCAAGTGTGGACAAGAGTTGGAACTGCTTGGTGAGAGTTATAGCATTGTTTGGTTTTGCTGACCAATGTAATAATAACGGCCATTTATAAAGCGCCTGTTTCCACTCACTTGTGCATGCATAAAGCACTAACACATTACCCTGGAGAACCCAAGTTGCCTGTGAGGTGATAGAAGGTTAACAGGCACAGGACCAATCCCACCGGGTACCCATTCACTGCTGGGTGATAATGGCAATATCTTGTGCGTTTAATGAACATACTACCAAACTGACTGAAAGTTTCACAGGTAGATTTGCTTAGTTCCTTGCCATCTAGTTATGTCTTTCTCCTCACACAAGCGAACTGACTTTTCCCATGCATTGTCCATGGCTTTCTGTAAGCTACAAGGCCGGGTATTTCCTCTTCCCAATCATCATCGTCATCATTGCTATCAACCCCATTTACAGATCAAAGGGGAGGTTGGTTAGCCTAGTGGTTAAAACGTTTCCTCGTCACGCTGAAGGTCCGGGTTCGATTCCCACATTGGTACAATGTGTGAAACCCGGGTTCGATTCTCCACATCTGTATAGACGCTGGTTAACTAAATTTAGAACTTCAAACCACAGGTTGCCCATTGAAACAGGACGTTGGTACGGCATCGAACGATGTAATAGAACCTGCCAACTTTGTACATCATCTGTCTGTGATGTCTGTCTTCACTTTCTATTATACTGCCCAGTACTCAATGCCCTCAGACATCAATTTCTTCCCCAATATTTCTGTAAGCATCCTACTCTTGAAAACTTAATTTATCTAATGAAATATGACTATTTACCACTTAACTCTAAAATTGCCAAATTTATCAAAACTGGACATTGCTCAATGTTTTAAAATGTGCCAAATTGCTGTATGTTCTCTGTGTCACTATATGTGATTTTTGAGAATAAAATTTCTGTTCTGTTCTGGTACAATGTGTGAAACCCATTTCTTGCGTCCACAGTTAGATATTTGCAAGCGACATCCCCCACGTGTGCCATGTTTTCCTGAATCCTGTCAATGACATTGTTTCGTTGGATTCAACATATTGACATGTTCGTGTTTCTTGGCGTTCATACTACTGAAGTTGTATGCAGGCTTTCTCCAAACAATTTTATTGCTACCTACATATTCTAGGTCGAGCTAAGGAATGACCCTTGGATAAATCACCCACAAAGGTGGCAGTTTCCCTTATAGAATATATGTCAAACTAGTTTAAGGATCGAGCCGCGCTATCTTGTCACCTTCACCATCATCATTATTATCATCGTCGTCGTCACCGACGTTATCATCAGCATCAGCATCAGCATCAGCATTATCATCAGCATCGGGGTTTGGGGGTAGCCTAGTGGTGAAAGCGTTTGCTCACCACGCCAAAGACCCGTGTTTGATTCCCCACATGGGTACAATGTGTGGAGCCAATTTCTGGTGTCTTCAACCGTGATATTGCTGGAATATTGCTAAACGCGGCGTAAAACTAAACTCACTCATCATCATCACCATTCAACATTTGGTGTGTTAATTCTGCTGCAGGTGGTTGCGGCGGTTACTACAGCGCGGTATCGGGTTCGTGCACCTGTTCCAATGTTTCGTGCGACTACAATGGAGAGTGTGTCTACATCATTGACGCCGGATCAGCTCTACTTACGTTGGTTCTTGACTATTTCACAACTCCAAGCTCTTTAGGACGTATCAAGGTAATCTAAATGAACTCGAAATGCACGTATGCGTATTTCATATGAGACGTATACAGGATTATGTTATCAATGTCTGAGTGAGAAAAGGCCGGCTCTTATACCAAGGTGTCCCTAAGGAGTACGGGCCAAGTATGAGGCAATGTGGATCGAGGTTCGCCACAATCACACGTCCAGATTTGCCAGCACCGTCCTCCTGAAACAGATTTCTCTCGAAACCATAAAGATCTGCATTGCATCACATCGGAGCTTTTCTTCCGACATCAAGATGGAACAGAAACACTGGTTAAAGAGTCGGTAGACATTTTATAGCCTCTACTTCTCTATCACTTGTGCTTTGCACACAGCAGTCACCATATATTCTTGTAGCCATCAGTTTCAGTATGTTTTTAGCAAAGAAGGTTTGGGGATAGATTTTGTGAAATTATTTGCTTTGTCTTCACTGAAAGAAATCATGTCCATTATCCTTAATTTCAAATACATTTAAGTGACGTCGTTCAGCTCAGGCGTATCAGCTATAGTCTTTAAATCCTAGGTATACGACGTATCCGGAAAGCTCCTGGCTGCGTTACAAGGAGACAAGATAGGATACACCCTACAGTCATCCACGTACTACCGGATCCAGGTCGATTGCTGTGATTATGAATCGCCGAACAAATTCAAAGCAACATGGTCAGGTGTGAAATAGTTGGGTATATGTGTGCGGCTTTGGGTGGGTGTAATGAAGGTGTGTGTACGAGATAGGGTGTGGATATGTATGTGGATGTGGAAGAGTATATGTGTATGGTTTGTGGTTGCAGGGACGCTTCAGGATGTGAATTGGGTATAGATGTGCTGGTGGATGTGGATTTAGGTGTGTATGAGTGTGGGTGTGGTTTAGGGTGAGGTATATCAAGATATGAGATCTGCGTGGTTTGAGAGTAGATTTGGCCATAACCCTTAAAGATAATCTCTGTCTCTATTAATGAGTTTGAATAAATAGTGTGTTTGAGTTTGTTTTTTAAAATCTACGATGTCCAGTCTCCCATCATTTCTTGCTAATCCATATTTGTCCAGAATTCCTGACAACACATTGATGTTCTGTGTATCTATGTTTCAGAGACCATAACGGAACACGCCAGGTACGGAGGTTATGCCACTCTGTCCTGGAATCTGCCACAGCCTGGAATCAGAGAGTTCACTGTGTGGAACAACAGTTCGGCAGAATACATACTGCACATCACTAACTACACCAACGTCAGTGCCGCCAGTGAGAAGTTGGCGTCAAGGATAGACTTCATCGGGAGTATAACACCATCAGGTACAGCGCTGTTTAGGTTTGTCATCCAGGACGTCACTGGAGCTGATGCAGGTCGTTACGAGTGTTACAGAGGTTCCATGGTTGCAAGAGGAGCTAGGATCCCTCACTGTGGGCAGGAGCTGACTGTACTGGGTAGGAATACAGACGCAGTTTGTCGGGCTTTCTTATTTTCAAAATCTGTTAATTCTTGTTAGTATAAACTTGGTTGACGTGGTTTCCAGAACTAAATATAACACACTATGTATCGCACAAACCATTGACGACATTCTTATCAGAGTAAAAATGATTATATATAGATTATATATTTACTATTCTGAATGAAACTGTATTATGTCTTCAGCGCCACAAAGATGTAAACCAGAAACGTTTAGTGATAACATTTCTTTAAATATTGTGCAATGCCGGTCACTTGTTGACTAAAGAATGAAGTGTCAAGGGAAATCGGGAATGTATGGGTTAAATAACTCACGGTCACTGATCTACATAATATGTTCATTATAGAAATAAGTCACGTGTCTTGTGTTTATGTAAAACTAGAAAACATATTGTCTAAATGTCCCTTCATGTCGAACAATAAAATAGAAGCTCCATCCTCTTGTGTCTACGTTTCCTATCTAAAAGGGAATATAGCAAGCCTTCCTAAAGGTGTACCAGAGTCTTAAACAACACGAACTCAAACTTTGTGTAATCAGTGTTGCAGCGTTGAAGACTTTAGTAAAGGTGTGAACGGATTCCTAGGAAGCTAGGAGAAGCCCTTCATGGGAAATCAAGCAAATGCATTCTTGTCGTAACCGTTTCTTCCCAAGGCTGCGGTGGGCACTACAACACGCCTTCAGGATCCTTCACATCTCCCAACTACCCTGGGGAATACAACAACAGTCTGTCATGCATCTACACTATAGACGCTGGGTCTACATTAGTGACGCTGGTATTTGAAAACTTTCTGACCGAGAAATTTGAAGACTTTGTTCAGGTATGTGTCAGAGACCCGAAGAAATCAGTAACTACAGAACTCGATTTATGGTTGTCCGCAAACTTCAATTATACACTGTGGCTAGTGTTACTGTTAAATAATTACCGTGACAACAGGTTTAAGAATCCCCATTGAACCAGCAAAATATAACACAGACAAGTCTAAAATATTCAATAATATAT
Organism: Haliotis rubra; assembly: GCF_003918875.1. Taxonomy (NCBI): domain Eukaryota; kingdom Metazoa; phylum Mollusca; class Gastropoda; order Lepetellida; family Haliotidae; genus Haliotis; species Haliotis rubra. The sequence continues at coordinate 773,496 of NW_025767075.1, forward strand.
TGAGCAAACAATGAGCTAGATTCAATGAATCACAATACAGATTTCTAGTACAATGCAATTGAGTCACAAATCTTAATTAATGGGTCACATATAAAGTATTAACTCACCAGAGTCGTGGTAACCACAGTGAGATCAGATATTCTAAATGGAGCTTGTTTACAAATGAAAGCAGTCAGGCACGAAGTGTCAGGGTCAGACGATGGCGATGTGACGAAGGACGAAGGCAAACTCCAGTGATATCGAAAGTCTCCGTGTAATTACGTGTGTTTGTCCGTTTGTCAGTCCTTGTGTCAGTCCTTGCCTTTATATATACTCATACAGATTCTCGAACTTTCCAGCAAAGCATGGCTGTATCATTAACCACTTAGATCTTTCTCGAAACATGTTGAACATTGGACATGACGATGTCAACACAAACATCCGATCAAGGGAGGTAACTCTGGAGCGCTATCATAAAGGCGTACCGCTAAAAATAGTATTGCCATTGAACATATATGACGCCAAATGTGACCCACAACCAACACTCAAAACTTTAAACATTGTGATTCGTAATTATTATCACCTAACCAATGTTATTACAAATTACAAAAAAACACTCCCGTAACACCAGATACATACATGTTGTCGACTACATGCAGTTAGATATCTGTAGTATGCTGCTACATCATGGGTACAGAGGTGGTTACTAGTAATACAATGTCAACGCATCCAAGAGCATGTAGGGACCGGAATGGAACATCTATCACAGGCATACCCAGATATTCGTAACTTATGTTGTTTGGTGTCTTGTAATCTTAGTGTCGTGTGACCTTTAATGCCATGTAATCTTAGTGTTGTGTAATGTTAGTGCCGTGTAATCTTAGTATCATGTAATCTTAATGTCATGTATTGTTCATAAGAACGGATAACCATAACTTATGCACGTCTTTACAACCTTGTGGATACAACATAATTGGGGAATGGTGTTTGCAAAGAGCAATTGCAGTGCGAATGTATGTATGTGTGCGTGCGTGCGTTAGTGTGCCTTGTGTATTTGTAAAGTGGCGTTTTCATGATTCTTGTGCCTTAAGGTCTACGATGCCTCCAAAAACCTTCTGGCGTATCTCCATAAAAACAGAACGGGGTATGTGCTCCAGTCGGCCATTTACTACTACGTCAATTTCACTACAAATGATTATGGTGCACGAAAGGGCTTCAGAGCAACATGGACAGGTAGGCAATACGTTCCTTGAAATGCTGAGAATGGGTGTGTTTGTGTGTTTTCGGGTTTTTCCCTATTTGTTTGTTGTTGTTTTTTGGTATTTATTTGTTTTCGTAATTTTGTTTTTTGTTTAGTTTGTTTTTGTTTTCGTGTGGAGAGTGGGGTGGGGGGTGAACAGGCAATCGGGTGATTGATATAGTGAGCAATGAACCAGGAAGTCAGGTACATACAATACACCACAGAACCTAACCATCTAATCCACCATCTGATCCACAAGATCAGGACAGGTTGCTGGGGCCCTATTTGTACGTCGAATACACAAGAGGGAGCAGTTGCGTGGATCAGTGTCAGATGTGTATGAAGCTTTGCAGCTCCTGATCAACCTGACAATAAACTGTGAATTAGAACGATCGTTCACCTGTAAGTGCACTTCGATCATGAACTTTAGGGTAAGGATACATATCCTCTACCACGGCATTTATTGAAAAGCTGAAAAAAGACACTCACACCTCTCCTTACCATAAGAATCTTGCATTGAGTGTTTTAATGAAGTGTAAAGTTACGGAATGTAACTTGTACATTACACATGTATTGATGTCTCACATGTTTCAGAGACCATAACGGAACACGCCAGGTACGGAGGCTATGCCACTCTGTCCTGGAATCTGCCACAGCCTGGAATCAGAGAGTTCACCGTGTGGAACAATGACAGGGGGAAGTGTATACTTCACATCACTAACTACAACAATGTCAGCATTGCCGGTGAAGAGTTGTCATCTAAAGTGAAATTCACTGGCAATATCACATCCTCTGGAACAGGGCTGATGCGATTTATTATCACTGGTGTCAGATGGGAAGATGAAGGCCAGTATGTGTGTTACAGAGGTCCACGGGCTTTAGATGGGGAGAGGATACCCAACTGTGGACAAAAACTAGATGTGTCTGGTACGAGTAACCACGTATTCATAATCCACTGGAGTTCATTTGGCGTTCATTTACGTGTCCCTAGACACCATTTAGTTCCTCGAGAATTAGGGTCATATGCATGAACTAGCCGTAAAAGCTTATGTGTTAAAAAGAATTGTGCTCTTTTCGGAGGTTTTTGCCAAGGTCAAAGCAAGTTCGTGTCTCTTAGGATAGGTGGGGTAGCCTTGTGGTTAAGACTCGGGTTCGATTCCCCACATGGGTACAATGTGTGAAGCCCATTTCTGGTGTCCCCCGTCGTGATATTGCTGGAATATTGCTAAAAGCGGCCTTAAACTAAATTCACTCACTCACTCACTCGTTTCTCTTAGCAAAGTGCTGAATAATCAACAATCGTTTTTTAAAACTAATTCTCTTTCTAGAAACGTTGATATAATTTTAACATTTGTTTTTATTTTTTTCATATTATACTCAAACTGCGCAGATTGTATTTTATTACTCTTACCACCCCAGGTTGTGGCGGGTACTTTAGCACAACCCCAGGCGTGATTTTCTCACCAAACTACCCCGGCAAATACGGCAATTACCTGACTTGTACCTACATAATTGACGCAGGATCAACCCTAGTTACATTGGTTTTTGAAGATTTCCTTACTTACAACAGCGAAGATTATGTCAAGGTGGGTGCACATATGGTTCGCTTGTTCAACTATCAACCACGCGAGGATCCGGGTAGAATGAGTCGCCCCCCATTGTTGATGATACGAGGCGAAGTGGGAGTTTCGGGGGTCAGGGTTGATGTAGTTGTAGATGTCGTGTGTAGGTCCATGTTCATGAGGTTATAATCAGTTATTTGATTATCTCTTCCAGATTATTTACATACCGCCGCCATATAGCTGGGATATTGCTGGATAGGGCGTTAAACAACACACCAACTAACAAACAAAGGCATTGACGATGTAGTTATGTGCGTCTTTGCAGTAGCTACGGTAATGTCTCTGTTTGAGACCGGGAATTGTTTTTTTCTGCTTTTCGTCAGAATGGATATGGATAATATAAAGAATAAGCTACCTCCACCTCAGAACACGACGACACTAGGTATAGATTTACTTTCTAAATACCGCTATTCTTTGGATGGCAATCTAGGAAGATGTGGCAGCTTATATTTACGGTTCCTAACGTGTCCGTGTCTGCGTTTCCAGGTACACGATGCGTACAATAATCTCCTGGCCCATCTCACAGGCAACCAAACAGGGTACATTGTTCAGTCTGCCTCTTACTACAATGTTTACTTCAATACCATCAGATTTAATAAAGGGAATGGATTCAAAGCCAGATGGTCAAGTAAGTAAGTGTAGTGGTTAGAGCGTCTGTGATGAGACCACCTCTGTGGTTTAGTGGTTAGTGTGTCTGTGATGAAACCACCTCTGTGGTGTAGTGGTTAGAGTGTCTGTGATGAGACCACCTCTGTGGTTTAGTGGTTAGAGAGTCTGTGGTGAGACCACCTCTGTGGTGTAGTGGTTAGAGTGTCTGTGATGAGACCACCTCTGTGGTTTAGTGGTTAGAGTATCTGTGATGAGACCACTTCTGTGGTGTAGTGGTTAGATTGTCTGTGGTGAGATCACCTCTGTGGTGTAGTGGTTAGAGTGTATGTGATGAGACCACCTCTGTGGTGTAGTGGTTAGAGTGACTGTGATGAGACCACCTCTGTTGTTTAGTGGATAGAGTGTCTGTGTTGAGACCACCTCTGTGGTTTAGTGGTTAGATTGTCTGTGATGAGACCACCTCTGTGGTTTAGTGGTTAGATTGTCTGTGATGAGACCACCTCTGTTGTTTAGTGGTTAGATTGTCTGTGATGAGACCACCTCTGTGGTTTAATGGTTAGTGTGTCTGAGATGAGACCACCTCTGTTGTTTAGTGGTTAGAGTGTCTGTGGTGAGGCCACCTCTGTGGTGTAGTGGTAAGAGTGTCTGTGATGAGACCACCTCTGTGGTGTAGTGGTTAGAGCGTCTGTGATCAGACCATCTTTGTGGTGTAGTGGATAGAGTGTCTGTGTTGAGACCACCTCTCTGGTTTAGTGGTTAGTGCGTCTGTGATAAGACCACCTCTGTGGTTTAGTGGTTAGATTGTCTGTGATGAGACCACCTCTGTGGTGTAGTGGATAGAGCGTCTGTGATGAGACCACCTCTGTGGTGTAGTGGTTAGAGTGTCTGTAATGAGACCACCTCTGTGCTGTAGTGGGTAGAGTGTCTGTGATGAGACCACCTCTGTGGTTTAGTGGTGAGAGCGTCTGTGATCAGACCATCTTTGTGGTGTAGTGGATAGAGTGTCTGTGTTGAGACCACCTCTCTGGTTTAGTGGTTAGTGCGTCTGTGATGAGACCACCTCTGTGGTGTAGCGGTTAGAGCGTCTGTGATGAGACCACCTCTGTGGTTTAGTGGTTAGAGCGTCGGTGATGAGACCACTTCTGTGGTGTAGTGGTTAGAGCGTCTGTGATGAGACCACCTCTGTGGTTTAGTGGTTAGAGCGTCTGTGATGAGACCACCTCTGTTGTTTAGTGGTGAGAGGGTCTGTGAAAGCAATGTGTGATATTTATTGACACGTCAACATCCCCAACTGATACCTTCTTTATGTGAAGTGAGCCACGTTTAAGTGTCCAGTTAATTGGCTACAATATTCAAAATATGTTTCTGTGAACCTTTCATTGAATCATTGTGCTTCAGACACCACAACTGAGCACGCCAGGTACGGAGGTTATGCCACTCTGTCCTGGAACCTGCCACAGCCTGGAATCAGAGAGTTCACAGTGTGGAACAACAGTTCGGCAGAATACATTCTACACATCACTAACTACACCAACGCCAGTGCCGCCAGTGAGAAGTTGGCGTCCAGGATAGACTTCATCGGGAGTATAACACCATCAGGTACAGGGCTGTTTAGGTTTGTCATCCAGGACGTCACTGGAGCTGATGCAGGTCGTTACGAGTGTTACAGAGGCTCCATGGTTGCAAGAGGAGCTAGGATCCCTCACTGTGGGCAGGAGCTGACTGTGCTGGGTAGGAATCCTGTTATATTAACATCTTCCCGGCCATGAAGTTCCTCATCCTAAAGTTCTTACATTCCCCGCAAGAGCAGTACGTCCTCCGTTTAATTAACAAAGATAATCATCATAATATGGTAGGAACCCTGCTTGTAGTAATGGAATGAATCATGCATGTATTTCACTCAAATGGAGTAAAACTATTACATTTAACCGCCACCGTGTCGAACTTTCGGTTGTTTCGAAATATGAGTTTGGTCCTTGCATATTCCTTAAAAAGTCACTCTGCAGTTGTGTTGATTCTTGGATGTAGTTCCCTTCAGCGTCACCACAGTGGTGTTCGACTGTACAGTAGGTACTTTGAAACCGATGCACACTCACAGGTGATTTTAGTTTTATACATTGCACAAATGACCAAGCAATCAGCTATAGGTCAGAACAGATCTACCGTGTACGACTGTACGTCCGCTTTAGCGACATTGCAATCGTTTCCGCTGGTTTTGAGTTCGAGTCCGAAGGCTGTAGTGAGTGAGTGAGTTTAGTTTTACACCACTTTTAGCAATATTCCAGCAATATCACATGTTGCCGGGAAATCACAGTTTACGACTCTTTCCCAATACTCTAGCAATATCACGGCAGAGGACACCAGAAGTGGGTTTCACACCTTGTACCCATTTTGGGAATCGAATCCAGGTCTTCGGCGTGACGAGCGAACGTCTTAACCACTAGGCTAGAACTATGGTTATGTGGGCAGTGAATGGTTCAGTGAAATTTAATTTTGACTACAAAGGGCGAAACAGGGCTTAAGGATGATACATGTGGTGTGGTGCTGCTGGCGATTTAGTGTCCAGATTAATCGACACCCGTGTCCATGTAAAACACTACAGTTATTGTATTACATTGTTTCTCATATGATTAGCAGAGAGCAGTATAGTCCAGTCAAAATGTGGCAACTCAAAATGATTGGTACAGAAATGATTTGAGTGTTTTCAAAAATGTTTAAGTTATAACTAATGACTATTAAAAATTCCTCCCTTGAAATATGATGCTAAGTCCTATTGAAGGTGGTAAAAAGTTGAATAATTGAAAATTTCAGAGAATAATTTTTAGAATCTCATATTGAGACACAAATATACCTTTTTATATATATTTTCAAAGAGAACACAAGGTACTACTAATAAATGGATTAGAAAAGTCAAATAATGTTATCCGAAGTCCTATTTTGGGGTAAAGGTTAAATAGTTGAAATTTTCAGAGGATAGTTATAAAAATTCATTTTGAAACACAAATGTACTTTTAAATATATATTTCCAAATAGGATACAAGGCGCTACTAATACATGGGCTGGAAAAGTCAAATAATTTTAATAAAACCATAGATATAAGACTTTTCAAAGCATAAATTGTCTATTTTCAAGGAAAAGGAACTTCAGGAACATGCAATTTAGTTCCTCTTTATGTCTCATCAAAGTTATGATTTATCTTAAAGAAACTTACTATCCTGTATGAATATGAAGAAGCTGTTCTCATATATTTCATAGTACAGATGTCTCTATGTTGTATATGTAATAGTCGACAACTTGTATGTCCATCCGAAGGTAAGTCTCTAATAATAAATATTTCATTCCATATCTCTACAACTAATACATATTCATTCACAAAATTTGAATAGAGAGAGAGATCAAGTTATGAACTTGAACCCTGTGCTATTTTTAGATCTTGAAATGTGTATTTGTTGTTTCCATGGCAATAAGTTTGACTTTGTACATGGTAGTATACTTGCAACGACTATATACAAAGCCAGAAGGAGTTCAAGTAAGAAACTATGTGGTGCCTTTGCTCTCCAGGTATTTGTCCATGACAGTAGGTTTAGGTTTACTAAACGAAGAGTGTTTTTATTGCTAAAGACTGAAATCAACATCACTATTTATCTGCTGTAACCTCATGGAACCGACTGAAGTACAGAGGATCAGATCATGCATGACGGAACTTCCATGTCAGCATAGGGGGGACAAATTATAACAGTAAATCCATTACAGTGTCCTATGCGAGATATTATCTGTCAAATACAACCAGCTTACTCCCCCCTGAATATGAATCTGTGTAGATGGCTTGACTCTGGTTAACCTAATATATGTGGCTTGTGGAAATGTGTACCGATATTGTAATTCTTTGTCTGAACGCTCACAAACACATAGGTTGAGCAAATACAGCTTTGAGTGTAAGATTCAGCTTGATCAAAGGCATGAAGGTGACAATACTGAGAATGATACAGTAATGGTGACCCTGAACACCAAGGGCTTTTCATTGGGGTGACAGAGATACCATTGGTCTCAAAGTCTGTATATTTGAAGGAATTTTGAGTATCATGCTGGGTGAGAATGCTATTCCAAGCAAAACTTAACAGTAACAGAAGATATTCTGAGTAAAGGAAGTCCAATAATTTGAAGGGTTGTGTTCAGGCTAACTTAAATATTTGAGATGTGGTTGGGTGAGGTGATTGATTCAACGGTGCTTGCAATAGTTTTTCACTTACCGGTACATCGAATGGTACATAATTTCATGACATTACCCTCAACGAGATTTAATACCATGGGAGATATAGTGATCCCTGTGTCAGTCAAAAATCTTTTCGTTTCCTGAGAAAACATTTAAGACGGTTGATAAACAAGCCTACACCACCTACTATTAAAGTATTAGAAATACTTAAAGTATCTGTCCTTTTATAATTTCATTTTACAAAATACCAATATCATTCATTTTTAGTGGCAGTTAAAAGAACAATACTGGTTGTACTTTCAAAACCTTTCAAGAGCTTTTAACAAGAAGCCTAGCACGGCGGGGGACACCAAAAATGGGCTTCGCACATTGCATACATCGAACCCGGGTCCTCAGTTTGACGCGCGAACGCCTTAACCACCCGGCTAGAACTATGGTGATGTGGGCAATGAATGGTTCAGTGAAATTTATTTTGACTACAATGTGCGAAACAGGGCTTAAGAATGATAAATGAATTGTTTGTCCTAAATAATGCTGTGGAAGTGGAAGGATACGCCGTCGACAGTCATCTTTATCTTATATCCGTTAAACCAACCTGGATTGTTTTATGAAATTTGACTTCATCCCGTTATGTCATCTGTTAAATTGCACTAAACTCACCCAATCCTAAGAGCAGAACGGTGGGGTAAATTAGTGATTAAAGCGTTCGCTCGTCACGCCGAAGACCTGGATTCGATTCCTTACATGTATGCAATGTGTGAAGCCCATTTCTGGTGTCCCCCGCCGTGATAAGCGGCGTAAAACTACACCCACTCACTCCTACTAGTATCAACAATCATCCAGCTAAAATGTTGTTGGTTCAGGATGCGGCGGGTTCTATAACACAACTTCCGGCTTCTTCATCTCCCCCTACGTCTACAGCTGGTATGAAACACATCTGCCTTGCTCCTACACCATTGACGCCGGAACAACGTTAGTGACGCTTGTGTTGGAAAACTTGGAAACTCATGTTCACGACGTCATCAAGGTATGTATACCAAATACTCCAAGACATTGCAGTAAACATTTAAATGATGTTTAATGTAGAGAAGTGCTTTGAGCATATCCCTGTGACGTGGGAAGGCGCTATATAAATGGCCTATTATTATTATTATTAGAGTAAGAGATATTGAGTCCTGACCCCAGCAATCCGGAGTCGCCAGGCCATTACGTATGTGTTTGCGTTTTAATCGACATTCCTCCTTCTCTTAAAGGCGATGGGTCAGCCTCCTGGTTAAAGCGTTCGTTTGTCACGCCGAAGAACCGGGTTCGATTTCCTACATTGGTTCAATGTGTGAAGCCCATTTCCCCCGCCGTAATATTGCTGAAATATGGCTAAAGTGGCGCAAAACGTGGTTTCCGGGCAACAACCAAAAACCTCAAAGGATAAAAATCCTTTGTAGATACGAGACCAAACATATATATAAACTTTATAAACACATATGGCATATGCGTTGGCTATCGGAGATTGGGTTTTATAACCGACTGTCGGAGACGTGGATAAATCATTAAGGCATTTTTATTCAGATCAAAAGATTGTCTAAAATACAGAATATCAGGATGTGCCACTCACAGGGCAGCACTGGAAACAACTGAGAACACATTTAATGAGGAAATTCTAGATATCAGTATTCATGTAACGTTTATGCCTCCACTGTTGAGGGCTGTTTTCTCCACACTACAGCACATTACTAGTCCAGTAAAATTAATGGAAAAAATCACTGAACCTCAAACAAATTGGTACAGAAATGATTTTGTGTTTATGTCATTTGCGATATATGTACTTATGTTTACAATATATAAAAAGTCATCCCTTGGATGTTGATACTAAGTGGCTCTTGGGGGACAAAAACTATGAAAAATGGAACTTTTCAATTATATTTTCTATCTGAGAAAAAAAGTCCAGCAAATGGTATAAAATCATGCTAAAACAGACAACTGAAGTGTACAACATAGTAAATAATGAAAATAAAAACCGAAAAGAAAATTGGATTTTGGACACTCCAGCGCACTGGAGACGAATAAATGAGAGTTATCTTCCATTTGTTACAAAAGATTGAAGTAGCAGGTTGGAAAGAGTGAGTGAGTGAGTTTAGTTTTACGTCGCACTCAGCAATATTCCAACTATATGGCGACAGTCTGTAAATATTCGAGTCTGGACCAGACAGTCCAGTGATCAATAGCATGAGCATCGATCATTGGGATACAATGACATGTATCAACCAAGTCAGCGAGCCTGACCACCCAATCCCATTAGTCGCCTCTTACGATAAGCATGGGTTACTGAAGATCAATTCCAACCTGGATCTTCACGGGTGTTAGGCTTCTTGTTAAAAGCTCTTGAAAGGTTTTGAAAGTACAACCAGTATTATCCTTTTTACTGCCTGTAAATATGTAATAATATTGGTATTTTGTAAAATGAAATTACAAAAGAACAGATACTTTAAGTATTTCTAATACTTTAATAGTAGGTGGTGTAGGCTTGTTTATCAACCGTCTTAAATGTTTTCTCAGGAAACGAAAAGATTTTTGACTGACACAGGGATCACTATATCTCCCATGGTATTAAATCTCGTTGGGAGTAATGCCATGAAATTATGTACCTTTCGATGTAACGGTAAGTGAAAAACTATTGCAAGCACCGTTGAATCAATCACCTCACCCAACCACATCTCAAATATTTAAGTTAGCCTGAACACAACTCTTCAAATTATTGGACTTCCTTTACTCAGAATATCTTCTGTTACTGTTAAGTATTGCTTGGAATAGCATTCTCACCCAGCATGATACTCAAAATTCCTTCAAATATACAGACTATGAGACCAATGGTATCTCTGTCACCCCAATGAAAAGCCCTTGGTGTTCAGGGTCACCATTACTGTATCATTCTCAGTATTGTCACCTTCATGCCTTTGATCAAACTGAATCTTACACTCAAAGCTGTATTTGCTCAACCTATGTGTTTGTGAGCGTTCAGACAAAGAATTACAATATCGGTACACATTTCCACAAGCCACATATATTAGGTTAACCAGAGTCAAGCCATCTACACAGATTCATATTCAGGGGGGAGTAAGCTGGTTGTATTTGACAGATAATATCTCGCATAGGACACTGTAATGGATTTACTGTTATAATTTGTCCCCCCTATGCTGACATGGAAGTTCCGTCATGCATGATCTGGTCCCTTGTACCCTCAATAGGTTCCATTAGGTTACAGCAGATAAATAGTGATGTGGATTTCAGTCTTTAGCAATAAATACACTCTTCGTTTAGTAAACCTAAACCTACTGTCATGGACAAATACCTGGAGAGCAAAGGCACCACTTAGCTCCTTACTTGAACTCCTTCTGGCTTTGAATATAGCCGTTGCAAGTATACTACCATGTACAAAGTCAAACTTATTGCCATGGAAACAACAAATACACATTTCAAGATCTAAAAATGGCACAGGGCTCAAGTTCATAACTTGATCTCTCTCTCTATTCAAATTTTATGAATGAATATGTATTAGTTGTAGAGATATGGAATGAAATATTTATTATTAGAGACTTACCTTCGGATGGACATACAAGTTGTCGACTATTACATATACAACATAGAGACTGTACTATGAAATATATGAGAACAGCTTCTTCATATTCATACAAAATAGTAACTTTCTTTAAGATAAATCATAACCTTGTATGAGACAAAAAGAGGAACTAAATTGCACGTTCCCGAAGTTCCTTTCCTTTGCAAATAGACAATTTATGCTTTGAAAAGTCTTTTATCTATGGTTTTATTCAAATTGTATGACTTTTCCAGCATATGTATTAGTTGCGCCTTGTATCCTATTTGGAAATATATATTTTAAAGTACATTTGTGTTTCAAAATGAAGTTTTTATAACTATTCTCTGAAAATTTCAACTATTTAACCTTTACCCCAAAATAGGACTTCGGATAACATTATTTGACTTTTCTAATCCATTTATTAGTAGTACCTTGTGTTCTCTTTGAAAATATATATAAAAAGGTATATTTGTGTCTCAATATGAGATTTAAAAGAAATTTCAATGAAAATTTCAATTATTCAACTTTTTACCACCTACAATAGGACTTAGCATCATATTTCAAGGGAGGACTTTTTAATAGTCATTAGTTATAACTTAAACATTTTTGGAAACACTCAAATCATTTCTGTACCAATTATTGTGAGGTTTTGTCACATTTTGACTGGACTATACTGCTCTCTGCTAATCATATGAAAAACAATGTAATACAATAACTATAGTGTTTTACATGGACACGGGTGTCCATTAATCTGGACACTAAATCGCCAGCAGCACTACACAAGGTGTAGGCGATATTCGACAAATACAATCACTGTGGTCACCATCACTTTCCAGTATTGAGGGTTAGAGCGTCCGCCCTAGAGCGGAAGGTCGCGGGATCGATCCCCAGCCGCGTCATTCCAATAGATGTTAAAATATGGTACTTGTTGGTCCCTGTCTGGCATTAATGGGTACAAGAAGGACCGGTCGGCTTGGAGTCAGTATAATGTGTCTGAGTGGGGTATTCATGCTAAAATGCCGCATGGTATCTCAGTGAGCTAGCACTATAAACCACCTTGAGTCTGGGCTAGTACAAGCAGTCGCACATACACATACACGCACGTCGTCATTTCAGCCGAATATTCTTAGTATGACGTTAAATCCCATTTCACCTCACCTCACCTTCTAGTATTGAGGGACTCCAAAGCAATTCGATTTCACGATATGCTAAAATAAAGTGATAAAAAGGCTTAAAAATGATGCCATTTCTACAGGGACAACTCTACTTGCAGAAGAATGAGGACAATTTTGACAACGACATTAGAATCTATGTCGAAAGGTCGTCTATACAGAATAACACAGTTGTATATCCATAAAATTATCCTCATTCTTCATCTTGTCTTCTTCTTCATGCCAATCCAAAAATTCTACTTGCTAAAATTATGTACATTCTGCATATACAACTTTTTGAAAAATAACCCTGTCAATGTATTCTATGACAAATTGACCTGTTCTGTCAACCTATTCTACTGTCACATGCTAGAATATGCCACATAACAACACGGTGCCATGTTGCAGGTGTTTGCCACAAAAAACGCATTGCCTTGTTGCAGTTGTATGCCACATAACAACACGGTGCCTTGTTGCTGGTGTTTGCCACATAAAAACAGATTGCCTTCTTGCAGGTGTTTGCCACATAGCAACACTGCGCCTTCTTGCAGATGTTTGCCACATAACAACACATTGCTATGAAGCAGGTGTTTGCCACATAACAATACGGTGCCATGTTGCAGGTGTTTGCCACAAAAGAACACATTACCTTGACGCAAGTGTATGCCACATAACAACACGGTGCCTTGTTGCAGGTGTTTGTCACATAACAACACATTGCCATGTTGCAGGTGTTTTCCACATAACAACACATTGCCATGTTGCAGGTGTTTGCCACATAACAACACATTGCCTTGTTGTAGGTGTTTGCCACATAACAACACATTGCCATGTTGCAGGTGTTTGCCACATAACAACACATTGCCTTGTTGTAGGTGTTTGCCACATAACAACACGGTGCCTTGTTGCAGATGTTATGCACATAAAAACACGGTGCCTTGTTTCAGGTGTTTGCCACATAACAGCACGGTGTCTTGTTACAGGTGTATGCCACATAACAACACATTGCCATGTTGCAGGTGTTTGCCACATAACAACACGGTGCCTTGTTGCAGGTGTATGACAAGTCCCACTCACGCCTGGCGTATCTCAGCTACAAGTGGACGAGGCACATCCTTCAGTCGGCCACGCTCTACAGGATCTGGTTTATAAAAAGGCCAAGGTTTAAAGCCGCATGGTCAGGTCGGAAACACATGCAGATATGTTAAATATCATTGTTATTGTTCAACAGTAGCACGTGCATATATACTCAGCAACAGAAGTTCTGTAACGCTATTAAAATGGTGTAGAAAAACACATAAGAAAACGAAGTTGATACAAACGCTTTTTGTTGGATTTTGGTCTGTAATGTGCCATGGTATTTTCCTGCCCTGAAGTTGGCATTGTCCGGGTGTTAATTCCGGAAGTCTGGCAGCGGAAGCTGCGCAATTGTCTGTTGTGAGATGGCGACCAGTGAACACATGTCAAGCGATGTTGACTTATGTTATCGCTTAGTGGTTCAAGAATGAAGGGTCTATGGACAAATACACAAGCCTTTTATTTCATAGAACATACATAAAATTTTGACCTGCTAATGACAACTTTAATTTCGGATTAGTGACAATTTCAAAGGGTAAAAAACACTTATCTGAATGCTGGGGGCAAAATGAAAAGTCCAAATCTAATACCGGGTATGACCACCAACAGAGTTGATACAGGCAACACACCTCCGTCGCATGGAATTAATCAGTCGTGTATGACATATCGTTGTGGGATGTTGTCCCAGATCTCACGAAGACGTTGTTGCAGTTGCTGCAGCGTTACAGGCGGATTTGGTAAGCGTCGCAAGCCTCTTTTCATTGCATCCCACACATGCTCAATAGGCGACATGTCCGGTGACTTAGCTGGCCAGGGAAGTACATCAACATTGTTCTGAGCCAGAAAACGTTGATCAATACAGGCAGTGTGCGGTCTGGCGTTGTCCTGCTGTACCATCATCCCTGGTCCATGTTGCCGTATGAACGGTAAAACGGCTGACTGGAGAACCTTATCCCGATATCGCTGCCCTGTCCGATTACCAGCGATGATGAGAAGGTCTGTCTTGTGTGTAGCCGTAATCACGCCCCAGACCATCACGCTACCGCCTCGAAACCGATCAATTTCCATGACACAATTGTCAGCATAACGTTTGCCACGTCGACGGTAAACTCGCACACGGCCATCAGCTCTGTGAAGCGAAAATCTGGACTCACCAGTGAAGAGGACATGATTCCCTGACGTTGTGTCCATCTCACATGCTGTCTTGCCCACTGTAGACGTCGTTGGCGTTGTTGTAACGTCAAAATCGTCCGTCTTGATGGGCGTCGTGCGATGATCCCTAAACACCGTAAACGTCGACGAACGGTTTGTGGTGATATCCACCTCAGTCCAGGGATGGTTGCTGCCGTGACTGCTGCTGGCTGGAAGCGGTTCCGGAGGTGTGTCTGTCGAATCAAGCTGTCTTGACGTCGGGTCGTACCGGGGATCGACCACTACGAGGACGGTCTCTGACGTGATTTGTCTGTTGGTGTCGTTGCCACAAGTTCCATACTGTGTTTCGATGGACATTGAATCTGTGAGCAACTTCTCGGTATGGAGTACCGGATTGGAGCATTCCAATAACTCTCAAACGTTCATTTTCTGTTAGCCTTGGCATAACAATTGCTTAATTCTGCTGAGAAAGTTAATGATTATTCAGTTTGCACTCCTTCAACGTCATTCCAATAACTCACCAACGTTCATTTTCTGTTAGCCTTGGCATAACAATTGTTTAATTCTGCTGAGAAATTTGATGTTTTTTCAGATTGCACAACGGAATGAAACATTCTCTCCTCTACCCAGGTTGAAATATCCACAGTCTAACTCATTCTTCACAAAATTTCTCGTGTCATTTTTTCATGATTTGCAAACATTACCTTGACAGATGCGTTTGGATACTCTGCCATATTGCCGTGAATCCGGTTTTTGATAATTTGTATACAAAGGTGACGTCATATATAGAGATTATTACACTCGCAAGTGTGTCATACGACTCATACGAAATGAGTGGGAAATTTTCCATAATACATGATTTTGCACGAGTCTCTTATAAGTCATATGCCACATTTGCGAGTGTAATAATTTCTTTATTATCCAGCTATGTATGTGAAGATCCATCAGAGAATATTAAATTTCACCGTAACGAAAATCCCGCAAGCCGAAACTGTCGTGGCTCAATAATGCTCGCCATCGAGGTCAGTGAGTAAGTAGGTTTTACTTGTCAAAATAGTGCACACTTACGACTCCAACTTCTAACTATAGAACATACTAAAGCTATAATATAATATCTGTCAATCAACATCATCAGTATATATTTACAAATACTATATCGGCATTGCTATCATGACTAACCTAACAAAGTATTTGTCGCCGAGGATCCATACAAGCTGTCGGAGTAGTGACGATGTCATATTTCGACCAATCAGCTACGGCTAAAGTGATATATGCATATGTGCACATGTTGAAATTATTTACTCGGTTATCTCAACCATATGGATAATACATATTGTTAGCTTTATTGCATGTTTCTCGATGTCCCTCATGTTGTGTTATGGCGTCATCGGCTACAACGAAGCACACGTGATACATGTGGTCTCACCTTAGGCAGGTGAGTTTGTTCAAGGTTGCCTCGGTTCCCCCTGCAAAAAATTGGTACCCGGTGAGATAAGTCATGTGACTATAACCTTCTAGCGCTTCACAGGCAGCTTGGGTTATCCGGGATGATAATGATCAGACGCTGATTACAGCGTCCATTGAGTAACTAGTCAGATGGATTTTAGGCGCTTTATAAATGAAATATTAATAATATCATTAACTTTCATGATGGTTTCAGTGACTACGACGGAACATGCAAGATACGGAGGGTACGCCACTCTGTCGTGGCCCCTACCAACACCTAGTGTTGAAGAGTTCACCGTGTGTAACAGTGCATCGTCAGCGTGCCTCCTTCATGTCACGGGCTACGTGGATACTGCCAACTTATCATCCAGGGTGAGATCTATGGGCAGGTCGTCTTCATCAGGGTCGGGACAGTTCCGATGGCTGCTGTATAATGTCACGTGGCAGGATGAGGGCTACTACCGGTGTCACAGAGGTTCTCCTGGTGCTAGGGGATCTGTAATCCCGAACTGTGGACAGAACCTTACAGTGCTAAGTAAGTGCAGTTCTGTATCTCCCGGGTCTCAAAGACAAGTAGAATTGGTCTTCAGTAACCCATACCTGTCGTACGAGGCGACAACGTACCCTGATTACGTAGATCGATGCTCATGCTGTTGATCACTGGATTGTCTGGTCCCGACTCGATTATTTACAGACCGCCGCTATATAGCTGGAATATTGCTGCGTGTGGCGTTAAACAATAACCAAACCTCAACAATAAGTATCGTGATGATGCAATCAGTCATTCCGACTCACTTCCATCTGTATAGGCCACATCGATACTTTGCTGGAAGACCATGTGTATTCGTGAAACCTAAATGTTGTAAAAAAACTGCAATGGGTTAGTCTATAAATGTGTGGCATAAACAAACAAACCTTATCACCAGGTACTCAGTATTTGTATTAATATCTACGGGTATACAAACAATGTTTCGACAGAACAGTCAGTCTTCGTTGATCTGTTGTAGGCAGTTAGGAGATATTATTGTATGAATTCCCCTGATATTTATATACATCTCAGTTTAAAGCTTTTACCCTTTAACTGGTATGGAACTACGGCGGGTCATTTCAAATTTCAAAAGGCAGTAGCTGTATCTCAGTTCTTCTGTTACAGCCTGAACATCTTGCAAGTATAGGCAATGTTCTGGAGAACGTGATTTATAAATGTAACATCAGATTTTATTATTTAGTTCAGTATCAAAGAATCATAGTCTTGAATAATTCTCAACCAGTGAAGATCTGTTTAGAATTGGTGTTCTGCAAACCCATGCTTGTTGTAAGAAGCGACTAACGGGATCGGGTGGTCAGGCTCGTTGACTTGGTTGACACATGTCATCGGTTCCCAATTGCGTGGAACGATGCTCATGATGTTGACCACTGGACTGTCTGGTCCAGACTCGATTATTTACACACAGCCACCATATAGCTGGAATATTGTGGCGTAGAACTAAACTCACTCACTCGCTCTGTTTGAAAAGCCGTGGTATCAGTAGGTGTCAGTAAGAGACACTCTGTGACTCTCCAATCTAGACACGTTTGGCGTAGACGTGTGTGTCATGTTGGACTCCATGGATCTGGCTGAACAAACATGAACTCTTCTTGGGGGACACTCCCTCGATATTGAGGATCATAAACTGCTACACCCTGTGGGACTATTCTTCCTCTCCAGTGGACTCACTTGCCATTAACATTTAACTTACTTTCCCCTACTGCTCAGCTACAAATCTCCAGGTTTGGAGGAGCTAAAGACACTCACTCACTCACCCATTCAGCGTGCGAGTAGTTGACGCTTTCGGTTGGGCAGGACAAGTTTACCCTTGTCGGTAACACCGGGTGTCCACACAGTTTCTCAATCAAATAATTGTCACATGGCCCTACCCTTTTGCCCCTTCAAACGATAAGATTAGTAAACTGTTTATATGAGTGAGTTAAAATTTTACGTCACATCGGCAATATTTCAGCCATATCGTGACGACAAAAATTAATGCAGAATAAATATATTTATACAGTTTTAAAAACCTGTCAGTGAAGGACAGTATAACGATTACATTATTACAAATGAATTTAAACTAGTTTGAGTTCAGTGTAAAATTTTAAATCATTTCTAAACAACACGATATAAAATCGGGCTACAGATCGCCAGGAACCGAAGGTAGCTCACCACACTAGGGACCATGGGGACTTACATTACTTTTGCTACCTGCATGGACCCTAGTTGGATTTACATCATCCCTTCAGCTGTTGGAGATGGGTTTTTTAGCAATTTATCCATATATTAAAACTACAAACATTCTACGATTAAAATTCTGGCAGTGATCAACATACATTGAATGATGCGGCCTTTAAGTACCCTCTTCTTATGTGCACCATGGTCTTATAATTTTCAAGGGTGGTAGGGTAGCCTAGTGGTTCAAGCGTTCGCTGGTCACGCCGAAGACCCGTGTTCGATTCCTGACATGGGTTCAATGTGTGAAGCCCATTGGCCTGGTGTCCCCGCCGTGCTATTTATGCAGCGCTGGTAAACGCGGCGAAAATCCATACTTACTCACTCACTCATTATTTCAGGTTTCACAGACCTTCTTTGTGTTTCAGCGGCTACAACAGTGTACACTAGCCCGGGTGGAACTGCCTCTTTCTCTATGAAACTACCCAGGCCTGGAGTGAAGGAGTTTACAGTGAGACGATGTCCATACTGGATGGATGACCTGGCAGATGGGTCAGAAGTGTTCCGTGTAACCGACTACAGCAGCGTGGTGACAGCCAGGGAATACGAGTCCAGGGCATTGTTTACAGGGCACATCACATCATCAGGAGCTGGAGTCTTCGGTTTCGTCTTACACAATGTCGACATGTGGTTTAAAGAAGGAGATTACTTTGGTGTTACT